>NW_006777671.1:1032696-1038491 GCF_000442215.2 Lipotes vexillifer
GGAAAGAGTATTTCAAAATCTAGGCCATTTATACAGCTCATTATATGGTTGGCAGTTTAGTGTAGTAGGGTCAGAAAGGTCTGGTTTTGAATCCTGGTTTCATATATTTTGAGCAAATTACTTGACTTCCCTATGCCTCAGTTTCCTTACCTAAAATATAGGATGACTATGGTATTTACATCTCTTAAAAATGTTCTAGGTGCAAATGAAATCACAAAGTTAAAGTGGCATAGTACCCTGCACATAGTAAATATTAGTTATTATTATTATTACCAGGCTGGCAAAAATAATATTTTTGTGTTGGTATCATTTTTCAAATATGGTCAGCTCTTAATAAGCAATGAATAAAAGACAGTTCATTCATGTATACATATATATATTAAAATATACTTGTGGTACTGATGGGTGCCAGACACTGTGGTGGATACTAGGTATACAATGTCAGTAAGGGTCATCCTCCCTCCTCAAGGAGTGTACTTTCTTATGGTGGAGCCAGAGAAGGCCGATGACCGCTCTCAGTAGGAGCTGTGGAAAAGGTAGTGCTACCGATTTACACAGGGTGTGATGTTAATGAATAAAAGGAAGACACTTAAATGCAAGTGTGGCGTTAGAATAGGTTTTCAAGAGGGTTGGAAGTGAGCTAAGATTTGAAGAATGAGTTGGAGAATTGTGGACAAAAGGAACAACACATCCAAAAGGAATGGAGATGAGAAACAGCTTGACATATTACTGAATTTGTAGTAATTTAGTATGACCCAAACAAAAGGTACACAGAAAAAGGATGAGTTAGTTGGGGAGTTGAGGTAAGCAGGTGCCAGATCTTGCAGGGTGTTGCATGCTAAGAAAAGGAATTTGAGCTTTATCATGAAAAAATGAAGAGCTGTTAAAGGAGTGTAATCAAGGGAAATGATATCAGTTTTGCACTTTAAGAAGACCACTCTGGGGTGGAGAATGACTTGTAGTGGGACAAACTGAAAACAGGGTGACCAGTTAGGATAGGAAAACCATTAGGAAGCTACTGCTATAAGCGAGTATGAAGTGGTTAGAGTACAAACTAAGAAATGACAGTAGGTATAGAGAAAGGTGTGTTTGGGGCAGATTCAAGAGGTATTTAGGAGGTTGACTGTACTAGGATTGGGCAAGTGCTTGGATTGTGGCGGTGTTGATGAGGGAGGAAAAAATGTATAAGCAATACCTATTTTTTTCTACTTTGGGTGAGATTTATCTAGATGGCAACTGTAAGAAAATGTACAGATTTGGTAAGGAAAGAATGACTGGGCATAATGAATTTGAAGACCTTTGGGCTTTCAAAGGATAGCTTTCCCATAAGCAGTTGGATATACAGATCTCAAGTTTAAACAAGAGGTACAAGCCAAAAAATATGTGTGGAGTAAATGATACATACATAAGTAAGAGGTGATATTCTCAAGGAGAGTACATACAGTAGAAAAGCTAGCATAATAATAGAGCCCCAGGGGACAATAAATATAAGATTTAATTAGAGACAGTAGATTCTACAAAGGAGATTGGAAAGAAGCAATAAGAGGGAAACCAGGAGAGAACTGGGAGGAAATGGTTTCATAAAAGAAAAAGTAGTCAGGAGCATCAAACACCACAAAGGTCAAGTAAGAGAAAACTTTTGAAATGTTCATTGAAACTGGGAACTAAGGGAAGTGACTGGTATTTTGGGGGAAAGTAGAGTCAATGGAAAAGCTGAAGTAGACATTGAATGTCAAATCATATGTCTGTAAAGGAAAGAAGAGATGGGATAGGAGCTTATGGTAAGGGGGGCTTGAGGTTAAGAAAGTAATTTTTTTTTAGCAGCTTAAATAAGTCATTCACTATCTCCCAGATTTGTATATGAGAAGTTTGGCATGACTCAACAGGGTTCTCTGTTTGGGGTCTCCAAAGACTGAAATCAAAGTGTCGGTTAGGCTGGCTCTTATAAGGAGGCTCTGGGGAAGAATCCACTTTCAAGTTCTTTCAAGTTGTTGGCAGAATTCAGTTTCTTATGGTTATACGACTGAGGTTCCTATTTTCTGGCTGAGTCCATCCTCTAGAGGTCACCTGAATTCCTCATTATGTGGTCTCCTCCATCTTTAAAGCCACAGCAAGTTGAATCCTTTTCATGCTTCAAATCTCCTTTTTTACCTGATAGCTTAAATTTAAAAAAATTCTTAATTGTGACAAAATACACATAATATAAAATTTACCATTGTAACCATTTTTAAGTGTACGATTCAGTAAAGTTAAGAATATTCACATTGTGGGGCTTTCCTGGTGGAGCAGTGGTTGAGAGTCCGCCTGCCGATGCAGGGGACACGGGTTCATTACCCGGTCCGGGAGGATCCCGCATGCCGCGGAGCAGCTGGGCCCGTGAGCCATGGCTGCTGAGCCTGCGGGTCCGGAGCCTGTGCTCTGCAACGGGAGAGGCCACATCAGTGAGAGGCCCGCGTACCGCAAAAAAAAAAAAAAAATCACATTGTGTAACCAATCTCCAGAACTTTTTCGTCTTGCAAAACTGAAACTATACCAATTAAACAGAAACTCTCCATTTCCCCCGTCTCCTCAGCCCCTGGAAACCACCATCCTACTTTCTGTTTCTATGAATTTGACTATTCTAGATATCTCATATAAGTGGAATCATACAGTATTTGTATTTTTGTGACTGGTTTATTTCTCTTAGCATAACGTCCTCAAAGTTTGTCCATGTTTTGGTATGTGTCAGAATTTCATGGAGAAGGAAATTTTTAAGATGGAGAATATGAGAAAAAAATGGATAGAGCCTGCCACAGGAAAGGAACCAACCCATGTATTAAGATTGGAGAAATCCTGCTTGAATTCCTACCATCTGAGAGCACCTATTTGTTTTTCAAGATCTTTTGTTCTTTCAGTCTCCCAGGTAAAAAGCAAATATGCCTGGAGATGAGTAAGCCATTAAACATCCAATGATTGATTAGTTGGCAGTCGGTTGAATTTTAGGCCCTACAAGGAATGAGAAGATGATAGTGTCCAAAGATCAGACTGGTGGTCAGAAGCCATCCATCCTAAGAATCCTACAAAATTCATCTAGATTGTCTTGGAATGAAAGTTATGGCCGTACTGAAGAAGATTTACAATTTCATTTAGTTTGGTTTAGGTGGGTGTTAATTCTGTTTGCTTATATTCAAGAAGACACTGTTGACAAAGGAACAGAGCCCAGAAAGGCCTCAGTGAGTGAAAAATCAGACTGAAACTAGATATTTCCATGGAGAATTATTTTTCAGAGCAAATCAGTTGTATACAGAGAATTGGGAATGACCATGTTGCAAAGGGTTCAGCCCTCAGGGGCTTCATGAAACACTTTATATCTCCAGCTATGACCCCCTCCTCTGACCTCTTGTATACTCAGCTACCTACTTGACATCTCTAATTAGATGACTAAAAGGAATCTCAAAATTAACATGTCCAATACTGCACCCTGGATTTCCCACCTCTCCCCCAAATATATGACTCTCCTACTCTTCCCCAGTTCAGAAAATGTCTTCAGTATTAAGTATAAAAAATGTCTTCAGTTGTTTAGGCAAAATTCTAAAAGATTTTCCCATTTCCTTTGTGAAATCTATCAGCAAATTCTGGCAGTTCTATCCTGAGAGCCGTTTACTTCCTCCCATCTTCATTGGACTACCCAGTTCAAGCATTAGTACTTCTCATCGGAACTACTGCAATTGGCCTAACCGTTCTCTCTGCTCCATTTCTCCCAGCCTTGAATCAGTTCTCCAAACAGCAGCCTCAAAATCCTTTAATGTCTTTTCACAGCACTTGGGGTAAAATTTAAGTTTTCTATCATGGGCTCTGGACCCTGTTAACATTTCTGACCTTATCTACTATTTTCTCTTCTCTTACCACTTCCCAGCTGCACCTGCCTCCTTTCTATTCCTCAGACTCCCAAGTTTTGCTCTCATCTTAAAGTTCTTTCTTCCACCTGGAACTCTCTTCCTTCAAATCATGTGATCACTGTCTCCTTATGATTATTCTGATCTCAGCTCAAATGTTACCTCCTTAGAAAGTCTACCTAAATCTAAAGAAATCTTTCACTCAGTGGCTCTGTGGCACACCACCCTCTTCATAGACCTTTTCACTATCTGGAAAGATCATTTTTATCTATATGTGTATCATGAGAGTACAGCCTCCAAGGAGAAAAGATCTAGTCTGTCTAACCACTGCATTCCCAGAATGTAGAACAACGTCTGGTACAAAGTGGGTGTTCAATAAATGTGTGTTGATTAAATAGGTGAATCCTTTTCAGTCCTTTACAAAAATCCTTTGAAAATGCTGGTGGATTAAACAGATGGCAAGCAGGGCACCCTGTTTTCAGAATGGATTTCTGCTCTTGTGAAAGATGAAGCAAGAACATATTATTCAACGAATTAACAATAACAGTTCTGGATTCTTCCGGTTACAGGGTAAGTCTGTTTGAAGGTGAAAACAATGTGGTGTTGATCTCCCTTCCTGGCTTTGCAGAGAACCAGGAAGATGAAATCAGTGATTTCAAAATGAGTCATTGGAAACAGTGGTTTTCAAAGAACACACCTTGAAGTTTAAACCAGGTGACATGGAGGGAGGAAGAAAAACATGACAATCTTTTAGAACTTGTAACTTTTCAGCGGTTTAGTGTAGGTTTATCAGTTAAAATATGTGCACTAAAGCATGGGCTCTGGCATCCTCAAGGAATGAGTGATACTGGGTACTCATGGGTGGCTGTTTTCCTGATTGTTGATGGCTAACTTGTAATTGCTGTAACTGATTTTTTTTAAAATGGGAAACATTCTAAAACATTCTAAAATTTTCCCTTAATTAAGGGAGGCAATGGAAAAAAACATGGGCTTTAGAAAAGCAGGATAGACTTGGGCTCTGTACAAGTTCTGCAACTAAAATATTCTGTGATGTTGGCACTTAACCCCGAGCTGCAGCTTCTTTATCTGGAAGATGAAACTATCAATCTCTCATGGACGTGTTATGTGGATGAAATGAAGCAATGATTATAAAAATGTCCTTATACAAGATAGAAACTTCAGAAATGATAAATATTTTGAAAACTATTTGTAAAACATATTCTTTAAAAATATCAGACAACCTGTATTCTTTTCTAATGCCTCATTGCTAATATTATGAACAGAATATCTGTGATATTAAAATAGCTATAAAAGTATGTGGTGTGAAATATGAACTCAAATACAAGTCAATACTCCTGCAGCATTAAAATTGTCCTTTCCTGAAGATGTCTCTGATTTCATATTACTTTGACTTGTTTGCCCCCTTCTCATGAAAGTCAAATGGAACAGGGCAAATCTGTGAGTTCCAGGGAAGACTAACATGGCCCCTTTTCTGCAAAATGAATTAGTCCCGTAAAGGCTACTCTTCCAAAAGTGGACCTTGGATTTCCAGAAGGTCTCCTTTCTTTGACAGGCTGTAAGGCAGTGTTTTCTAAGTTCCTTCTGTAAGAATCTGAACCCAAGAGATGTCCCACTGAAAAAGGATTCTATGGTGAGATACATTTGGGAATAAGATTCACAGAGCACAGTGATATCTTCGGGACTCTGAAACGTCCTAGAGGAAGAAAAAAGCTTTCAAATCTGTTTAAACTAATGTTTGTTAAACTATTGGACTATACTTTTTTTTTTTTTAACATAACACCCATTAACAGGAAATTTGCTTGCTACAGAACACATTTGAAGTAATACTGCTATAAGAAAGTGCTACGTTTATTAATAAAATAAAACTACCAAGACCTTCATGGTTGTCCCTGTAGGGAA
>NW_006777671.1:1038501-1053432 GCF_000442215.2 Lipotes vexillifer
GGGAAAGAAGAGACATCATTTCCACCCCAAAGTTTTATCACCTTCCATGGTAGCAGTTCCCTGGGGAACATTTTGAAAATATGGGGGCACTTCTGTATTCCAATGTGATCATACTTGAGCACTTACATAGGAAAAACATTATTATTATTTTATTTTTCTTTTATAGTTTCAGGATTATATAGATTTATTTATTCATGTGGATCAGTTATACGACCTCTGAATTCTATTTTAGGGTAGCAAAGGGAGAACTACAAAATATTTGCTCTAGAAAGATGTTGCTGGTTTGGTAGCAATGGGAAGAATTCATTGAAGGGTTTCTTACTTAATTTGATTGTCATCTCCACTCAGGTGTAGAAGTGTCAGGAGGTCCTTCTTTCAGTTTTGTCCCAAGCATGGATAAAGATACTTCCCTTAGTTCCCCTCAAGCCTGATAAACAAACCAAAACAAAACTTTGATAGCAGGGAAATAAACATGGAGAGTTGGAAGGACCCAAAGTAGGGGAAATGTAAACAATCTGGCCTATAAGATATAATTGCTGCAGGGTCTTGCAGAATCGGTCCCACCCCTTAAGTTGGCTACAGATAAAGAAATGACTGACCTGAGTCTTAAACTTTCTAGTACCTGGCTCAGCTCCATGAGTTCATTATCAGTTTTTAAATGTGTTACTCAATGAACACTTTCTTAGGAAACTACATGGTACAAAGCCCAAGCCACAAAAGAAAGTGATTTACTTTTCCCCTTGTATTTGTTGGAAGTGAGTTCAGTGTCTTGTGGCAGAAAACCCAAATATGGTGGCTTAACCCAGAACATTTCATTACTTCATGTAAAAACTCTGGAGGTCAGCATCCAGGGTTGGTACGAATTTGTCAGGAACTTGGTGTCCTCCAGTTTTCTTCTCTGCTATCTCTTAGGGGCACTGAGCTTTGTCCACGACGTCTGGTGAAGCCCCAGTTATTTGCCCACGTCAGC
This sequence comes from Lipotes vexillifer, assembly GCF_000442215.2. Taxonomy (NCBI): domain Eukaryota; kingdom Metazoa; phylum Chordata; class Mammalia; order Artiodactyla; family Lipotidae; genus Lipotes; species Lipotes vexillifer. The sequence continues at coordinate 1,039,472 of NW_006777671.1, forward strand.
CATCAGAAAGGAGAAAAGAAAGGAAAAAAAAATCATGTCTTCTCCCTTTTAGGATAATTTCCAGAGTTGTGCACACCATTTCCATTTCCATCCCATTGGCCAGAACTTGGACATATGGTTGCACCTTGCTGCAAAGGTGGCTAGGAAATATAGTCTTCATTACAAGAACCCACAGTCCAGCTAACATCAATGGATTCATAATAGTTATTTTAAAAAGGCAGAATCTCTACTCCCCTTGTGTTCCAGAAGTCTCCAGATTTGTTCTGGATTCCATATTTCCAGACTCACCTCATCCTTATGGGACTAAATCTAGGAATAATATCATACACTTTGGGTGTGCCTTTAGGAATGGCATCATACACTTCAGATGTGACCAGTCACTTTTACAGGTCACACAGTCATGCATGTCTTATTTTGATACAATAATGATATAAGTATGACAGAAAATTTTCACATGCTTTAATGGGCTTAGAGGAAATGTTTTCCCAGGTGAGTACAATTAATTTTTTTCTCTGATTTCTGCATCACTGGTAGTGAAAACATCTTCAAAATACTTTTCATCCACTTGCAGTTTTTCTTATGAGGTGTGATTTAATGATTCTCCTTCTCCAACTATATTTAGCTTTCTGATACCATAGTTTGGTTTGAAACATCAAAACTAGCCCTTATAAAAATGTACATGGGGCTTCCCTGGTGGCGCAGTGGTTGAGAGTCCGCCTGCTGATGCAGGGGACACGGGTTCGTGCCCCGATCCGGGAAGATCCCACATTCTGCGGAGCGGCTGGGCCCGTGAGCCATGGCCGCGGAGCCTGCGCTCCGCAACGGCAGAGGCCACAGCAGTGAGCGGCCCGTGTACTGCAAAAACAAACAAACAAACAAACAAAAACAATGTACATGATTCAGTCAGCTTCAATTATTTGTAAAATGTCATGATTTGTCATTGAGCCAGAAATAGGATAATTATGATGTTAGGTGGTTGAAAACTAGAGAAAGTAGTGTAAATTCTTCAGTTTATGGAAGACACATCTTACTCTCTCTCTGCAGGCTTATATGAATCCTGATCATCAATATCACAGAGAGTGGCTACATAATTTTGTCCTGATTGACTTGCATTTTTCCCTTTGCTTTTCTTTCTTTTGCTTTTCTTGCTTTTCTTTCTTTTCTTCAAGTTTAGATTGTTTAATGTAATTTTTTATTTTATATTGGAGTATAGTTGATGTACAATGTGTGTTAGTTTCAGGTGTACAGCAAAGAGATTCAGATATACATATACATGTACCCATTCTTTCTAGTCCCCTTACTTTTCAATGTAAATTTTATGTCCTCATGTTTTACAGCCTTTAGGACTCCCTTACTCTGAATAATAATAATAATTAGAGGAGGAGGAGGAGGAAGGGGAGGAGGAATAATGTAAGAATCCTTTCCATGTGCACAGAAGATGCAGTATTTTATTGTAACCCCTCCCCATATATTCCTGAAAATCCCTAAGGAATGCTCACATGCCCTGCAAATCTATCCTGTTTGTGACTTGTCCCCTCAGCTGATCATTCTGTTCCAGATGACTCCTCTGTGCTCTGGGCATCTCTTGCTGGCTTGTAACCAACTTCTCAAGGCTGCTGCTGCTTTCATTGTACTGATATGTCCCACTGTAGACATAAGCCCCTTTAATTCCCGAAAGCATTGGTGAGACTGGGCTTGTAATGGTTAACAAAAGTGACTCTTGGCTTGGGAAATACAAAGGGAAGGGAGAGAGGGGGAGCTTAAGCTTTTTTTCGGTTCGCAGGCCTCTCAGTGCCGTGGCCTCTCCCGTTGCAGAGCACAGGCTCCGGACACGCAGGCTCAGAGGCCATGGCTCATGGGTCCAGCTGCTCCGCTTCATGTGGGATCTTCCCGGACCGGGGCATGAACCCGTGTACCCTGCATCAGCAGGCAGACTCTCAACCACTGCGCCACCAGGGAAGCCCAATGGAGTTTAAGCTTTTTCGCTACTCTTTCAGTTGCTACTCCTGGAGCCTCCTGCTCATGGCCCATCAGAGGGGAAATCCCATCTTGAGTAACTTTCTCAACAGGGCTTCAGCAGTTATTTCTTTCTCACAACAATGCCTTTGCCCATGCTCTGCCCCCCTTCCCATCCTCCCACAGCTGTGCAGACAACCAGATAAGCAAACTGTGAGGTCCAGTACTAGTTAAAGCAACTGGGAGCGTAGAATCTATTTTCTCTTTTAAGATTATGAAATACACTTTAGAGTTGTGCACTTTGCCTCTCACTAAAAAATAATGAAATTTAAATCAAGGAATGTCTTCACTGAGATGCCAAACTTCTGTTTACAATCTGGTGCCAGCAAAGTGACTGTTAAGGCTTAGTTTTGCCATTTAGTTTTGCTTCGATGCAGTGAACAGTGAACACCTACACTTCCTACGTACATCCATTTAAACTATGTACCCAGTTGTCATGACTTTGATGAGGCCGCTGGGTGTTTCAGTGAGTACGGGGCATAGGACAGGCTGGGGCACAGGACTGGTGGTTGTTGGAACCTCCTCTTTGCCCACCCCAAGTGGGTAAAGTTCTCCTGAGTCCTGCTCCTATGTCCTCTCCCACAGTGCCGGGGCATCTGCTGTTCACCACTGCTGGTCCCACCCCTAAAAATCCATCTCTACCACTGCTTCCATGTTGATTCACATTTGTCATTCTCTTCCTCTGTTCCCACTTTCCATCTTTCTAGCCTCTTACATTTCCTATTATTCTACTCATATATCTTAGATAATGAGATATATAGATATTACCATCAAATGAGAGTTTTTTTCTCCCATCTCATAGCTATGGGAGGAATTTAACTCCTCAGCGTTCTGTATCTCCCTCATTGGGTATTGGATGTTCTCAGAAACTGCTTCTCTATTGCTGAGAGCTGTTTGTTTTGTTCAAGTTTCTCGGGCATTTTTGCACCTGTTCCAGAAGTCTAATGGCTCCAAAGGACTTCAGTTAGCACAGCCAGGGTTTTTCTGTACGTGGATTATTGTAATGCTCCTCAGGTTTCACCATATGCTGCATACTAGAATGTACAGAACTAGATCAGAGGCTGTATTTTCCAGACAGGCCCATCTCAACCCTGGTATGTCTTTGGGTTCTTGATGCTCCAGAAAGATGCAGTTCTACTCTACCCATGATAGGTTTGGGGGAATTGCAGTTTGGTTAAAAAATGATTTGGGATTCAAAATTAGCTGTAAAGAAGAAATAAAGTTTGGATGATATAGTATGGATATAATATGAGAAAACAGTAAGGAAGGGAGAAAAGGACTTTATATTAGTTGGGCACTTTTTGATTGTAAGTAACAAAAACCTGACTAAAATTAACTTAAAGAAACATGGAATTCACTGGTTCGTGCAGCTAGAGAGAATGGGGTGGAACTGGCCTTCAGGTCAGCTGGATATCAGGACTCTCTCTGCGTCTCTGCTGTCTCTGCTCCCCTTTGCCTGGTGGTGCTCTTCTCTCCCGTGGCTGAGATTTTTTCCATGCAATGTATCTAAGGGGGCACACATGATTTATTCACTGTTCCAGGCCTTGGCTTAAAGAAAATCTTCCCAGTTCAGTGACCATAGAGGAAAAGGTGGACTTTTCTCCTCCTGCTTCAATGCATATAAATCACAGTGAAAGATTCCGATTGGCTCAGTTAAGGTCCCGAGCCAGGACCAGGTCAGGTCATTTGCCCAGCCCTGTGGCAGGTGGTGTGTGTATGTAAGTGTATGTGTATTGTGTGTGTGTGTGTGTGTATGTGTGTGTATGTTGGTGGGGGCTGTAATTGGCAACTCCCCCAGAATCACATTAGTTTTTGAGGGAAGTATAAGCAGTTACCTCCAAAGAAGCAGTTACCTGGAAAAGGGAAAGGGGATATTTAGCAGACAAAAAAACGGACATTCACTACGGGGATGAAGAAAGTAATTAAACTTTTCCAACTTTGGAGAAAAAGTAGATGGAAAGTAGAATACTAATACAAAAAATACAGGAGAAAAGAGAACAAATTTGTAGGGAGGATATGAAATAAAAACTATGATCGCAATAATAAAATATTTGAAGATAGATAGCTGAAGTTTTTAGGAACTGTAGAATAGTTAATAGTAGGATGTATGATTAAAAGTGCGATAAACTAAACTTTGGAAATAATTTGAAGACTAGAGTAATGTATACTGATAGAAAAATAAGTGGTCTCATTTACCTGGTTTAAATTTCATATACTTGTTGGTTTAGAATGGCACTGGGTGGATTCCCTAGTAGACTCAGACTTCAAAGTGGATTTGCAACGAGAAAGAAAGAAGGAGCAGAAGTGGGAGTTTTATCTGAAAAGATATGCAGATATGCTTTCAAAACTTTAAAGAGTAGGAAAGTGCAATGGTGATCTCAGCCAGAATTCCCATCTGTGAACCAACACAGCCAACCACAGGCGGCCTGAGCACCAGAGGAAATTTCCAGAGAGGACATAAAACAGTCTCATCTGGATGGAGGCTTGTGCCAATGTCAGGAATGACACAAACAGTACAATACAGGGAAGTGTGGCCTGTGTTTGACACTGTAAGGTCCAAAAGTTCATGGATTATTCTTTCCTTAGGAAATAAACAGTTGGAAATCAAATGAGGTAAAAGGAAAATTACTTGGTAAGAGCAAAGCATCATGTCTTTAGTGTTCCTGGATAAGTAAATCCATATATATAATCTCTGGAGAAGTTAACACTGTTACAAATACCTACTCCATCCAACCCTTTATTGGCTGTAAGATGCAGATCAGAATCTTCATATAGTAAAACACCCTATTTCTAGGCTGATGAATTAGTGTACTAACATGAAAAGAGAGCGAGCTTCAAGTCCTAGCTTTACTACTTGGGTATGATATAGTCACTTAACTGTCTGAGCCTTGATTCACCCATTTGGAAATGGGGAAACTGGAACTAAGAACCTCAACCTCTTATTTCTTATCTAGTGCACTTGCTCCTAAAAAAAAAATTCCCCTCTCAAAGGGGAAATATTGAATGTGCAAATTGAATGAAAAGAGAATACCTGAAAGAACTGTACAAAGTGTAGACAGAAAGGAGGACAGATATTTATTGAACATAGACTACGATCCAGGCATTTGGGATGCGGAGATGACTTAGACATGGACCTACCATTAAAAGGTGTGGTAGACTGAATAAGGGCCCCCCAAAGTTCCACATTCTAATCCTCCCAATCAGTGAATATGTTATCTTACCTGGCAAAAGAGATTTTGCAGATGTGGTTAAGTTAAGGATCTTGAGAAAAGAAGGTTATCCAGATTATCTGGTGGATCTAATGTAATTGCAGGGGTCATTATAATGGAAAGATCGGGGCAGTAGAATCAGAGTCAGAGGGAAGGAGATGTCATGATAGAAGCAGAGGTCCCAGTGATGTGAAGACCATAAGTTGAGGTCCTAAGTCAAGGAATGTGAGCAGCCTCTAGAAGCTGAAAAAGGCAATGACATGGATTCTCCCCTAGAGCCTCCAGACGGAACACAATTTTGCCAACACCCATAAGACCCATTTTGGACAGTCCAGAACGGTAAGATAGTAAATTTTTGTTAAAAGCCACTAAGCTTATGATAGTTCGTAATGGCAACAGTAAGCTCATTTAAATGATTTACAGTATATGAGATGAGGAGATCCATAAACAGAGAATTTCAATCCAGAATGATAGATGCTATAATAGGGGTGCGCACAGTGTCCTATGTGAGATGCAGTGACCCTCACCTAGTTTGAGGATGTGTGGCAGGGTTGCTCAAAGAAGGCTTTCTCATATAGATGAGCTTGGTCATAAAGATGCCATATTTCTTGCCTGTATTGTCAGTCCTATCAATCTATCAACATCATCAATATCCTAAATATGTAACTTCCTAAAAACTTTCATTGTCTATCTTGGTTTTCTCTTTCGCACCTGTGTATTGCTTCTTTCCCTCTAAAGATCAAGTTCCTTGAGAGCTGTCTGTTGAGTTGTCTCTACTCCCCACTTCTGCTTCATTCCTCAATGCCCTGTATTCTAGATTCCACCATCATTCCTCTAGCTGCTCTCTTTGAGGCCATTGGTGCCCACTAACTATCAAAGCATTCCAGTTTATGTCTTTCTTGATCCTGATGAGTACTTCCTCAATCTGAAATTCTCTTTCCTTCTGTTTCCAGTGACTCCTCTCTCTACTCTTTCTCTTTCTACAACAGAATGTGTGTGTGTGTACGAGGGGAATTACAAATGGGTCCGGGTTGCTAAAACACAGATTATAGTGAGGAACAGGGGGTAAGAGGCTGTGGGGGTGGTAGTAGGGCCTCTCAGGCTGTGATAAGGTACTTGGGTTTTATTTTGTGAGAAGTGGGGAGCCATTGAAGGTTTTGGGTAAGAGATGGACACGGGCATCCCTTGGACTTTTCTCAGTACACCAGGCTTCTTAGGCTGTTTTGCTCATCATATGCGATAATGGTGGAGTGGAGGGAGATGCCACTGTCAAAGAACTTGGGGAACATGGGAAAAAGAAATGAGAAATTTGAGGAAATGCAATTTTCCACAATTACTTACTGTGCACTTTGGCATCTTAAAGTTTCTAGGAAATACTGTGGTAAAGAAATTTGTTTACCTTTGTTAACTCACTATTTCTCAAATTTACTTGACCATAGAAAACCTCCTCTTTGTCTCCATATAAGGTCTATCAGTAGGTCCTAGTGTCACTCTTTGGGGAATCCCTTCTTCCCTTCCTCCATGATGTCTTTCATTTTCTCTCTTTCCTTCTTTATAGTTGTTCATCCACATAATTTCTAACAGGAATTATGCTTGTATAATTTGTTCTTCAAAGAACTTGAGTGAGGAAGATAAGCATCTATTTACAATGTTTATTAATCTTATTTTATTAATGTGAACTCTAGCTCTAATTTATTTTAAAAAAATCTGTGTTTACTATTTTCACTTTTCTCCTTCCATGCACAGTGCAGGATCCTCTACATTGATCAGTTAACTGGAGGAACATTTACACCAGTCAGAAACCGATATTCTTAAGAACCAAACTAGACTACTTTCTCACACCTTGCACAAAAATAAATTCAAAATGGATTAAAGACTTAAATTTAAGTCCTGAAATCATAAAACTTCTAGAAGAAAACATAGGCAGTATTCTCTTTGAAATCAGTCTTAGTAATATTCTTTTGGATAGGTCTCCTCAGGCAAGGGAAACAAAAGCAAAAATAAACAAATAGGACTACATCAAACTAAAAAGATTTTACACAGCAAAACAAATGATCAACTAAATGAAAAAGCCACCTACTGAATGGGAGAAAATATTTGCAAGCAATATATCTGATGAAGGGTTAATATCAAAAATATACAAAGAACTCATGCAACTCAACATCAAAAAACCAAACAACCCAATTAAAAAATGGGCAGAGGACCTGAATAGAAATATTTCCAAAGAAGACATAGAGATGGCCAGCAGGCACATGAAAAGATGATCAACGTTACTAATCATCAAGGAAATGCAAATCAAAACCACAATGAGATATCACCTCACACCTGTCAGAATGGCTATTATCAAAAAGACAACAAATAACAAGTACTGGTGAGGATGTGGAGAAAAGGTAACCCTCGGACACTGTTGGTGGGAATGTAAATTGGTGCAGCCACTATGGAAAACAGTATGGAGATTCCTCAAAAAGCTAAAAATAGAACTACCATATGATCCAGCAATTCTGCTCCTATTTATTCAAGGAAAACAAGAACACTAATTAGAAAAGATATACGCACTCCTATGTTCACTGTAGCATTGTTTACAATAACTAAGATATAGAAGCAACCCAAATACTTATCAATAGGTGCATGGATGAATAAGAGGTTTTTTTTTTTTTTTTTTTAACATCTTTATTGGAGTATAATTGCTTTACAATGGTGTGTTAGTTTCTGCTTTTATAACAAAGTGAATCAGCTATACATATACATATACTTATCAATACTTATCAATAGGTGCATGGATGAATAAGAGGTTTTATATATATATATATGTATGTATATATATATACACACACACAATACCTATATACAATGGAATATTAGCCATAAAAATAATGAAATCTTGCCATTTGATACAACATGGATGAACCTAGAGGGTATTAGGCTAAGTGAAATGTCAGAGAAAGACAAATACTGTATGATTTCACTTATATGTGGAATCTAAAAAACAAAACAAATGGACAAACATAACAAAACAGAAATAAGAGTTGTAGATACAGAGAAAAAACAGGTGGTTGCCCTAGTGGAGGGGTATGGGAGGAGGTAAGAAATAGATAAGGGAAGTTAAGAGGGACAACCTGCTAGTTGCAAAATCAATGAGTCACGGGTATGAAATGTATGTGTGGGGAATATAGTTAATAATAGTGTAATATCTTTATATGGTGACATATTGTAACTAGGCTTATCATAGTGATCATTTTGAAATGTAGAGAAATACCAAATTACTATGTTGTGTAACAAGAGCTCACATAGTGTCATAGGTCACTTAAACTTGAAAAACAAACAATCAAACTCATAGAAAAAGAGATCAGATTTGTAGTTACCAGAGGTGGGGGGTTGGGGGGAGGGGGAATTGGATGAAGACAGTCAAAAGGTACAAACTTCCTGTTATAAGATAAATATGTACTAGGGACGTAATGTACAACATGATAAATATAATTAACACTGCTGTATGTTATATAGAAAAGCTGTGAGGAGGGTAAATCCTAAGAGGGCTCATCACAGGAAAAACATTTTTGCCCTACTTTTTAAAGTTTTATCTACATGAGATGATGCATGTTCACTAAACTTATGATAATCATTTCATGATATATGTAAGTCAAATCATTACACTGTACACTTTATACAGTGCTGAATGTCAATTATATCTCAATAAAACTGGAAGAAAAAAAAGGAAACTGATTTTCTTTATCCCGATCGAAGAAACAGGGTGGTTTTGTGGGTGGAATGTTTCCTAATTATATGTGTATACATATTATTTTTAAATGCAATAAGGCTTACTTATTATTATTGCTTAATGATCCTATTTATATAGTACTTCCACATGCTTTTTTCTTTTATGTTCCCTGTACTAATCTCCTAAAATAAGCATAATAGCCACTTTATTCTCATTTTACAAATGGGGTGGGGGAGAGTTTCTGTGGCTTTGAAAGTTTAAGCAACTAGTGCTAATAACCAGGGTGTAGCAGGTCTGGGAGAGGATGAATCTCCTCACTCCTGAGTCAAAGGTGTTGATTTGAATACCTATAAAACTGTTCATAAAAGGAGTTTTCAAATTCAGCTGCCTAAAAGGATATCTTTTTATGTGTTATTTGTTAGTGTATTAGTCAGGGTTCTCCAGGGAAACAGAAACAATAGGATGTGTGTATGGAGAGAGAGAGAGAGAGAGAGTGATTTTTAAGAATTGGTTCACATGACTATAGAGGCTAGCAAGTCCAAAATCTGTAGGGGAAGCCAGCAGGCTGGAGACCCAGGTAAGAGTTTATGCTGCAGCTCAAGTCGTAAGGCAACCTGGGGGCAGAATTCTCTCTTTATGAGGGACCTTCGTCTTTTTTCTCTTGAGGCCATCAGCTGATTGGATGAGGCCCACCTGTGTTACAGAGAGTGACAGGCTTTACTCAAAGTCTACCAATTTAAATATTAATCTCACCTAAAAATAACTCTTCCCAGCAGCATCTAGACAAATGTTTGACCAAATATCTGGGTACCATGGCCTTAGTCATGTTGACATATAAAATTAACCATTACAGCTAATAACAGATATGCATACATGATATAACTCTTTCAAACTAGGCCAAGTGATGTATTTCCTGAGGGTTGGAAATACGCTCTTCGCAAGAAAGGAACCAGAAGAGGTAAAGACATAGGTGGACAGTGAATTGAACAGAGAGAGGATTCTCATTCTGAAAGCTTGGTTCAGAGTAGTCTACAACAAGATATTTTATTTCAAAGAGGCCAAATTTTTCCCAAGAAGACTGATTACTACCCAGCCTCAAAGGCCATCAGAGCTGGAGTAGACCTTACTGTTCTCTAGTTCTGCCCATTCAGCAGACACACAGAGGGTGAGAGGACTGGACCCCAAACCGAGGGCCTGTCCAATAAAGAACTGAAAGAAGAAGTTAGGTCTTCTGAGTCATTACCCAAAGCCGCTAACTTTACAATGCCCTTTATAAAAGGCTGAGTTCCTTGGGCTCTTAAATGGCATTCTCAGTCTGAGCACCCACCAGCCATACAGCCCAGTCAGGCAGATCTCAGTGGAAGTTGAGCCATTACAGTGTTTTCGCTAATTAGTATTTGAATTAACAATGTCTTCAGCTGGGAGAGCACCGAGGGGCAGAGGGTGTAGGGAAGTGTTTGTGTGAGCTGTATTTTGGGCACAGGCTAAAATGAGATTTTCCCTTAAATGTCTAATTATTTTACCAGAATCACGTTTCACTTGGCGATTTAAAATGTCACCAAATATTAGCTTAACTGAGATGTTCATAGTTGAGGAGTTAGGGAAGGAATGATAGAAGTCCAGATATGAATTTTAGCAATGAGAAAATCCTTTAAAAAACTCACCACAAACAAGTGCTTTTGAATCTAAGACTGACTTCTTTAACTCTATCTCATGTCACTTAACAACACTGGATCTCCTTCCTTCCTTCCTTCCTTCCTTTCTAAAATTTCTTGAACACACCTAACCCGCTCCCACTTCAGATTTTCTGTACTTGCTTCCTCCTTTGCCTAGAATCCACTTCTTCTGACTTCTTTTCATTCTCTAGGACTTGACTTAAATGCCATCTCCATTCTATCTAACTTAGATCCCAACCTGTTATTCTTCACGCCATTCATTGTATTTCCTTCCTGGATCTTATCACGACTTGTAATTAGATGTTTGTTTGTTTGTTGTTTGTCGCCGCCCACTAGTCACTAAGCCTCTGAGAAGTGGTACTCCATCACTCAGAGTCCCAGTGGGGAAAAGATGACACACTCTCAAAGGACACTTTGGGCAGGACTTACTATTGGAGCTAGTTGCATTGGTCAGGGCAGGATGTAGAAAAACCACAAGGGGTAGTTCACTACCAGAGCTACCTTAGTGGGGATATTGACATCCTTAGCCTGAGGGGTGAGAGAGGGGAGTGGCCACTGGGCTGGAGGAAAAGAATCACAACCACGCTCTGAGAAACACCAGGAGTGGAGTAATCCTCTTTGATTGAGGGATACAGCCGACCCAAGCTGACTCCACAGGAAGGGAGCCAGGGTCAGAGATGCCCCCTGCTTCACTCTCCTTTCTCCCTCCAAACTTTTGCTGGGAAGCCGGGGGCAAGGACATCCACTGATGTCGTCTGGCAGAGAGGAGCATGGAGAAAGATGGAGATCAGATTAGATGTGGAAGATGTCCAGCCCAGGGACCATGCTTGTCTCCTTCGCCTCGATCCCCAGTGCAAGCACAGAGCCCATGTTGCGCAAATAAATGAACAATAAGAGAAATGAATTTGCTACCGAGCATCTGTTTTACTCTACTCTCCTTCTCCAATTCTCTTTGTTTTGAAGTGGACGCTGTGGAGATTTGCCTATTCAGCTGAGTCTGAGCACCTTTAAGTAGATGGGTCTTCCAGGCATCACTTTGCTTGAGGAATGAGAACTTGGTGGGGCAGAGGGCAGTGACAATACATCAGGGAGCAAGGGTAGAAAAATATCTTCCCCCCTTTAGAGAACAGCAGCTGGCTTTGAACTAGTCTGGTATTAGATAGGGAAGGAACCTGCCAGATTGGATACAGAGTCAGGATGCATACACAGGCTTTGTATGGGAAGGAGGTAAGGGGCAGCAGTCATCACTCCACTCACACTTCCCAATTCCTTTTCTCTTTCCCAGTGGTGAGGAGATGGTGAGAACTAGAGCAAGCACCTGGTTCCCACATATGAACCCAGGTCTTCAGGTTGGCAGAACTGCTTACCTCTGGACTATTCCATGACAGAAATCAACTTTTATCTCCTTTTGGTATGGTTTTGGCTCTCTGTAACAGCAGCTCAGCTTACATCCTAACTAAACCAGAGAGATTTCAAAGGATGAAGAGACAGGCACCCAGAGCTGTAGTTTTTGGGTGAGTCTGCCCATCTTTAGGAGAGGGATTCAAAATAAAGAGTGAGCGAAATAAAAGCTGTGCCACTGGGAGCTTTAATATGAATTGAAAAGAATGCAAATAACCGTTGCTTTGTGGTCTCAAATAGACATTGGAGGAAGCATTTCATAGTGAAGGTGGCATGTGGATTTTCCACGTGGAAATCCAAATATCATCAGAGCACCTTGGTGACCTGGTGTCAGGAGCCAGGTGGGAATGTAGAAGAAGGTGGCAGATGGTGGGATATTTGGAGATGGTTTATTTTGAGCTAGGAGGCTCGGTTTGGGTGTTCATTGAGCAGATTTTGAATTTAAAAATGACTGTAATTACTACAGTGTCGATTTTCTGACCCCCTTGTACACCAGAGAGGTAGCCCTGGGAAATACCTATTATTTTACCTATTTATGATAGAAGAGTCTGAGGCTAAAATCAAAATTACCATGCTTTGGTTAGAGAAGGGTGACACACTCGGGGAGGAAGAAAGAAGCCTGGGTGCCCAGAGAGGACTCACTGGTCTGCAGTGGGGAACAGAGTGTGTGTCACTAGGAACTCAATTTTCTCAGTGCCTCAAACTTGACCAGCTCCTGGGGGCTTAATCAAGATAATGGAACTCATAAGAGCTGGGTATGTAAATCAGAATTTGAAGTATTCATTTACAAAGTAGCTGTTCTTTCCAGTGTCTGAATTTTATAGAACTATCATCTATGCCCTCTGTTCCTAGTATTAAAGTACATAAGAAGCTGATGTACTTTACTACTAATTACTACTAATTACTACTGCATTTCCAGGATTTAAAATGTTACTGATAATTAATCATACTGTACTAAGAGAAGTAATTCAGACAAAGACAAATATCATATGATTTGACTTATATGTGGAATCCAAAAAAAAAAGATATAAATGAACTTCATTACAAAACAGAGATAGACTCACTGACATAGAAAACAAGCATGATTACCAAAGGGGAAAGGGGGAGGGAGGGATAAATTAGGAGTTTGGGATTAACAGACACATTACTATATATAAAACAGATAAACAACATGGTGTAGCACAGGGAACTATAGTCAAAATCTTGTAATAACCTATAAGGGAAGAGAATCTGAAAAAGAATACACACACACACACACACACACACACACATATGTACATAACTGAATCACTTTGCTGTACACCTGAAACTAACACAAAATTATAAATCAACTAAACTTCAATAAAAAAATTTTAAAATAAAATGTTACTGATAATTAGATTATAGCACGGATTAATTACTATTTTTTGGGAAACAAAACCAGGACCACATTAAATGTACTCATTTGAAGATGTTTCCAAATGTTAGAAACATAAAAATGTGGAAATGTATACATCATCTCTTAGAAATGACAAAATACTGTAAGGATCCTTAGATTTTTCGATGAACAGAGGTTCAGAGGAAAGCAGGTAGACCATTAGACCAGCGGCTCCCAAACCAAAGGACCTGGGGGGGCACTTGGAAAGAGAAGTGAGAGGCCTGTCTTCCTCAGAGAGGAAGTAAAGCTTTGCAGGAGAAAGAGGTAGGACGTATGATATTAAAAAAAACATTGTCGGGCTTCCCCGGTGGCGCAGTGGTTGAGAGTCCGCCTGCCGATGCAGGGGACGCGGGTTCGTGCCCCGGTCTGGGAGGATCCCACGTGCCGCGTGAGCCATGGCTGCTGGGCCTGCGCGTCCGGAGCCTGTGCCCCGCGGTGGGAGAGGCCGCAACGGTGAGAGGCCCGCGTATCGCAAAAAAAAAAAAAAAAAAAACCCCTCCCCTAGCCCCCCTGAAAACAAAAAGGAA
>NW_006777671.1:1054165-1068832 GCF_000442215.2 Lipotes vexillifer
AGAGGCCGGAACGGTGAGAGGCCCGGGTATCGCAAAAAAAAAAAAAAAAAAAAAAAAAAATTGTCAATTTCTAATTATTTGGATTTGCCTTTGTCACATAAGTTAGTTTTAATTTCTAATTACCCTAAAGGAGACTGAAGTTTTAATATTTAAACAACAAGAAATATTCATTAATTCAGTAAATATCTGAGTACCTGTCACATGCCAGGTGACACCATGATAGGTGTCACAGACACCATGATAAACTAGATAGCCTCTTCCTGCATGGAGCCGACCACTCAGTGATGACAACTGAGATTCTGTAGTCCAGATCCTGGGGCAGCTCAGTGAACAGTGACACTACCACATCAAAGAACATCCTAGTGGCCCATTCAGTGCTGGACCAACACTGACAAATTCTTCCTCTCTGGTCCTCCTCTTTCTAGGCTCCATCTGCACCATCTTATTTGTGTCTACATTTTCCCTTCTAAAACCAATTAAAACAATAGCATTGATTAGGCACCAGGTTTTTCCTTTTCCTTTTTTCCCATGAATGCAGGCATTTGCTTTCCTGTCCCTGAGCTTTTGCTTGCAGAACATACCATTTTATAAAGCGTTTTCTGGAGATAACAGATCATATCCATTAAGAACTGATTTACTGGTTTAACCTTCAGAGAGAAGCCTTATTTCCAAGTTCTGGTGGGCATCTCAAAGTCACCTCAACTTCAAGGGCACAGTATGCCAATCATCAGCAACTACCGCATTTACTGAGCACTTACAATGTAGCCAGTGCTGTGCGAGACATGCAGGGTACAAAGATCTAAAGGATATGGTTCTTGATCTCTAACAGCTTATGACTGATGCATAAAATGGTAACTAGTCCAATGAGACAGTTTATGCCAAATCAGGCTATAGACAGGAAGTCCTAAACTGGAGGAAAGATGTGGGTTGCCAAGATTTCAATAAAAATGGGCTATTTCTCCTCATTTAACTTCTTATTGTTGTCACCATCACAAGTTAAAAGTCCATCCAATAGTAAGTATTTAGGCCAAGGCTACCTTTATAACTTCATCTCCTGATCTTTACCACCGTATGATGAATTCTTTGAGTTTGGGTTAAATTTAATCTCTACCTAAATTGGCTCTCAGTGCAGTAAAAAACTGATTCTTGAATACACTGTACTAGGCACAACAGGAGAATACAGAAATGTAAGGCATTTCTTCCTTCCTGAGGAGTTTACAGTCTGATTTAAGGCAATGCGATCAAAATCCTGAAGTTAAGATACAGAACAATATAAAATCTAGAGTTAAACACTAAACTGTGCAATGCAGTTAAGGAAATTCTACAATCTTGGTATTGGAAGGCCTTCATTTACCTGTCAAAAGCAAATTTTTTCTAGCACCAATGGAATGAAAGACAATTCACAGGTCCCGTGGGACTCTGAACTGAGTGAGCCTGGGCAGAGAAAGGTGGGCTTAGTCTTTTTAGGTGGTGGGTTGGCAGCTGAGGAACAGAAAGTAGCTGTCTCAGGACTCAGGCCGTGCTGGGTTGGGAGAAGCTCTCTTGTGGTGGTTCAGACAATGCGGGCCTCTAGAGGGGGAGGGTGCCCCTCCCTGCCAGGCCTTTTGAGTACTTCACATCCCATACTCAGAGCTCAGGCATGCTCTCCCTCAGTCTGGTCAGGAAGGCAGGGGCTAAAACTAAAGGAAGTGAGAGTGAAAGTACCACTTATTAAGCATATCCTGTGTTCTAGGCATAGTACGTGATAAACATTTTACTTCCAGTATCTCATCTTATTTTCAAAACCTTTGACATGATATGGGTTGTTATTCCCCTTTCACAGATGGGAAGAGTGAACCTCGGAGTTTTATGGCTTGTCCCAGGTCAAATGCCTAGGTGCTGGCACAGCTGACATTCAGACACATATCAGACTCCTAAGCCTGTGTTCTTCCTACACGTTAGTCATAGGCGATACTGAGGGGACATGTGTCTCTCTGGCAGCAACGGCACAGGCCATGCCCCCTCGGCAAGGTAGTAGTCTTGTCTTCTGCAGTGCAGAAAAGAGAGGGAGGGAAACCGTGTTTCCAAATGCTTACCTGTGGCCTGGCCAGTGGTTTTTAGCTGTAGGTTTCTGCCAGCAGGGAGTGTCATCCACATGCACCATATCTATATTTAGAAATTATTAATTTAACTCCAGGGAAGGCAGTGAGGCAGCAGAATGCAGTATCCGCTTGTATGTTGTAAGCATGCAATAAACACTGAGCAGAAAAAAAAAATCTTACCATGCCCAGATGACGAAACAGCTGATGTTCATCAAGGCATTCCAGTGGAAAACTCATGAAACTTCAAAAATTCTGTTTAATCCCCACTGTCACCTCTTGCCCCTTGCCAGTAACTCTTGAAGAATAATGACATGAAAGATATTTCCAGGTTAGAGTTCTCCTCAATTTTTAGAGTTGAAGAGTTTCCCTGCCCTTCTACATCTTCCTGAAGCAGGATGGAGACAGAGATGTGTAGTAAAATAAAACAGAATTAGGAATTAGGAGAATTAGGGGAATTAGGAGGCCTGGATTCTAGTCCTAGCTTGCTGATAATAGTTTTATAATTTTGGGCAAGTATCTTTGGATTCTTTGGCTGCCTTTACCTTACTGGAGGTAATGCAGTACCATAATATGCCAATGAGAGGATTGTTCTATTAGAACTAGCACCAATATTCAATGGTGTAGAAATTGAAACTGAGTATATGTGATCGCATCCATAGGAAAGATGCCCAGGTAAAAGGGATTTGAGCACAGTGGAATGCCTTGTACAAGAACACAAAGGAGGAGAGGGTAATAGCATCATTTCTTTCTTCCTTCCTTTTTCACAGTAATGCCCAAGAATTATTTTGCTGATCATATCTTATTCCTTGAGTGGTTTGAGACCAGTGATCTAATTATTAAAGAATAAAGCTAAAGGGATATGAGAAGAGGAGAGCATGCCCTTTTGGGAGATGACAAGGAAATCATTTACTGTGGATGTTTAATAAAGACTTTTTTTATACAGATAAGGTAGGTACTGAACATCACTAAGATGTACCTTTGTTATTGTAACACTTCTTTGGAAAAATTGTTCTTGGTTATGTTGATTAGAGAAATGCAAAAGAATTGCAAACATTAGCACTGAATTAAAGAAATCGAGCCCATCTTTGGCCCACATATCTTTTAGCCACAGAAAATCTGCCTTTTTGTAGTTTGTCTTTGTTATAGGAATAGGTGTGAAAATGCTAACTTCAGAATTTGATCGGGTTATTTATCACTGTAAGAGCTTCCTAGCCCTTTCTCCTCTTTCTTTTCACATTTACAGTACAAGAATCTCTGTGTTAATAAATACTTTTATTTGCAAGTGAGAGTATCCAACTTGAATGGTCTCCAGCAGAAAATGGGAATATAACAGCTCACATAACCAAATTGTGTGACGGACGTGCCAAGCTTATACTGAGGTATCTCGAACTAGAAATGTATTCAGAACTTCCTTGCTTTTACTCTCTTGCCTTTATTTCTTCTTCTTGGCTGTATTCTTCTAGGTACTTAATTGCTCAGTTTCAGGCTTGCCTTCATTGAGTCTTTTTTTTTTTTTTTTTTTTGCAGTACACGGGCCTCTCACTGTTGTGGCCTCTCCCGTTGCGGAGCACAGGCTCCGGACACGCAGGCCCAGCGGCCATGGCTCACGGGCCCAGGCGCTTCGCGGCATGTGGGATCTTCCCGGACCGGGGCACGAACCCGTGTCCCCTGCATCGGCAGGTGGACTCTCAACCACCGCACCACCAGGGAAGCCCTCATTGAGTCTTTTAAGCAGAGAGAAATGATCCCCAAAGCTTCTCTCTAGAAGGAAAAAGAGGCTTCTCTTTCCCAGCAATAATTTTTAAAAATTATGTCAAAGGGTTATGTTTGGTTTGATTTGGGTCCTATGCCCATCAACAGGATAAGTGGATGTTGCATGGGAATTTTCCTGTTCTATTGGAATTTCAGCTAATGTCTGAGTTCCTTATCTTTCCATATGACCCATCCCCTAGGATTTTCCTAGATCCTCCTCCCACCAACTTGTTTCCTTCAAAATGTTTTATGCACATCTCCATTATAATACATATTTAATTGCATTATAATTATTTACTTATATATGTTTCTCACTTTTCAGATTGTGAACTCTTCCAGGTTAAGGTCTAAATTTTATTCAGCTATGTTTTCCACAGCATCTAAAATGATGTCTGGAACTTAATAAGACCTTAACCAGTGTTTGCTGATGATAAGTGAATGGATGAATGGATAAAAGTATAGAGTGTTTGGAATGAGTTTTTGAATTCAGTTAAAAAACAACCAAGTTAGCTCACCAATCAAAAGGAAGGCAGAGACTGGTGAATGGATTTTTTAAATGATCCAACTATGTGCTGTCTACAAGAAACTCACCTTAGATCCAAAGATACAAATAGGTTGAAAGTGTAAGGATGAAAAACGTCATCCCATGCAAATAGTAATAAAAAAAGAGAGCTTGGGTGGCTATACTAATTAGACAAAATAGACTCTAAAAATTGTTATAAGATGAAAAAGTTATTATATCCTGATAAAAGGATCAATTGGTCAGGATGATATAATTATACACATATCTGCACCAAACAACAGAGCCCCCAAATATATGGAGCAAACGTCAACAGAATTGAAGGGAGTAATAGTTCTACAATTATAGCTGGAGACTTCAATACTTCACTTTTGATGATGGATAGAACATCTAGACAGAAGATCAATAAAGAAACAAAGGATTATAAAACTCTTAAGTGAAAATATATGAGTAAGTCTTCATGACCTTGGATTTGGCATGACACCAAAAGCATCCACATAAAAAAGATAAATTTGACATTATCAAAGTAAAAAAATTTGCATATTAAAGGACATTATCAAAAAAGTAAAAAGATAACCTACAAAATGGGAGAAAATATTTTCAAATAGCATATCTGATACTGGCCTAGGATGCAGGA
Source organism: Lipotes vexillifer (assembly GCF_000442215.2). Classification (NCBI taxonomy): domain Eukaryota; kingdom Metazoa; phylum Chordata; class Mammalia; order Artiodactyla; family Lipotidae; genus Lipotes; species Lipotes vexillifer. Next base: position 1,059,156 of record NW_006777671.1, read on the forward strand.
TATATGAAGAACTCTAACAACTCAATGACAAAGAGACAAAAAAAAAAACAAACCCACAATTTAAATATGAGCAAAATACATGAATAGATATTTCCCCAAGGAAGATGTACAAATTGTTAACAAATACATGAAAATGTGCTCAACATCATATTCATTAGGGATATGCAAATCAAAACTACAATGTCTTACCACTCCACACCCACTTGGATGGCTATAAAAAAAATGGGAAATAAAAATTGTTGGTGAGGATGTGGAGAAATTGGAATCCTCATACACTGCTGATGGGAAAGTAAAATGGTTCAATCACTGTGAAAAATAGTTTGGCAATTTCTCAAAAAGTGATACATAGAATTATGATATGACCCAGCAATTCCATTCCTAGGTATATAACCAATAGAACTGAAAACAGGTACTCAAACAAATATTTGGTTATGAATGTTCATAGCAGCATGATTCACAACAGCCAAAAGGTGGAAATAACCCAAAAGTTCATCAATAGGTGAATGGATAAACAAATTGTGGTTTATATATACAATGGAATATTATTCAGCCACAAAAAATGAAGTATTGATATCTGCTACAATGAATATGAACCTCGAAAACACTGTGCCAAGTAAAAGAGCCCAGACACAAAAGGTTACATACTGTATATTTACATTTATGTGAAATATCCAGAAAAGGTAAATATCAACACATAGAAACAGAAAGCAAACTGATGATTGCCAGAGGCTGGAGTGAGGGAGAATTAGGGAGTAACAGCTTAATGGGTACAAAGCTTCACTGTGGGGTGATAAAAATGTTTTGGAACTAAGTAGAGGTGGTGTTTGCACAACATTGTGAATGTACTAAATGCCACTGAATTGTTCATTTAAAAATGATACATTTTCTATTATGTGAATTTCACCTGGGGTAAAAAAAAGACAGATGAGAAATGAACATACTTCACAAAGGTAGTTTTTTATTACAGCTAATCTACTTTGTTAATAATCCCATATGCTTTAAAGTCCCTGCAATGTAGAATCTCAGGATCACAAAAGATGTTGAAACTCTTAAATTGAAAGTTGGCACCACTCCATGTATCTGAGAGAATCTCAGAATTGACCAAGAACATGCTGATTCTTTGACATGTACATACCTGCTCATCATATTCATCTACCATTAACAACCCCTATTTCAATAATCAAACCTGCAGCTTTTCAGTTCTATCACCCGCATTGGTCTCATCTCAGTTCCTTTTCATTTCATTATTCTTCTTCCTTCAGGATTGTTTTTTATTCTTCCTGTGGAAAGTTGTGGTCTGTAAGAATGAAGCAAAAAAACAAAAGAAAAAACAACAAAAAAACACTCTGATGATGAGCCAGAATATAGTTCGGGTGGAGAAGGCTGAGTGTAAAGGAAGGGAATGGGAGTTGGAAAGCCCATGGAACAGTGACCAACACTTGACATTGAAGAAGACCATAGCTCATGTGGTCCTAAGTGTGTATGAAGCTCTGCTAATTTCTTTAGTCTAAAAGTTTCTTATTTCCATTTAATCCCACAGTGAATTTTCAACATGACCAAAAAATCCAATAGAGAGATTTTGCTATGCTACCAAAAATTGAGCCACTCTTAGCTTGGGAACAGTCTGTCCAAAGTTCAGCCAGCTTGGTAACATACTCTGTTCATCCCCTCAATCTGACCTCTTAGTGTGTTTAAACTGTAAAGGCACTTTCCTTTGTGAAATTTTCAGTGACCACATCAAGACACCCCCAGCAGCGTGCAATGTTTAGAAATGTTTTTCTCTCAAGTTTCCATTTTCTTGTTAAGTTTAGTAAACTTGCCCAGAAAATGCTTCCATCAAACCTTATCTTTGATTCTCTGAGGTTTCAGGGCAGTACATCGTGTTGCTCATGACATCACGGTCTCCATGGCAACTCCCCAATGAGACATTTCATGGTCAAAAGAAAAATGCAAAGAAATTTCTGTTTAATCTTAGTAGACTTGGTTATTTATTATTGAGGAGGAGGGAATGGGAAGGATTGAATTGTATTACTTTAGGCTAATCACAGAAATTTCAATTCAAACTTTTAAGAGTCTCAATCAGTAATCTCCATTCTTCCAATTTTTTCTGTATCCTCTCCATAAAAGGTATGGTAACAGAACTCCTCTGAGGCTTACTTGAATAGGTATTCTGGGTATTAAGAAGTGAAAGAAGACTTGACTGAGAAAATGGAAGAGGCCCAGTTGACAAAGCCCCAGGATTAAGACTCCTGTCATGGTAAACATAGTCAATCAACTTCTCTGTGCAGTTTCCTCAGTTGCTGAAAGGAATGCAGTACTTGTTTTGCCACCTCTGGAGAGTACATTGTGAGGATAAAATACCTGATTTTTGTATAGCTCAGATTATGAATTTTTGGAAACTAGCAAAAAGTTTTGGTATTTTTATAATCATTTATACAACATATTTCAACTATAATAGCTGACACACCCATAATGCTTTCTAGTAAAATATGCCTCCTGATAAAGAAGGGGTTTAGATAACCATGTTTAAAATCCATAATACAGCCTGATATGAAAAGAGGAGGTGAACAAATGAGATTCTCTCTGAAATTTACCCCGGAAGATTATAAGAATCAGTATCTCAAACTGAAAGTTTATAGGTAGAGAATTGTCATGAGGAAGGACCAGGGCCAATGGAGACTTTGAAAGTTATAAGAGAAAGAATAAGAATCAGGATACTGGCAAAGTAGATGTTATAAAGCAGCAGATACGATGAGTTCAGTAAAAAGTATCGAAAAAGAATGAAAAGTTTGTCAGCTGGTAGCAAGAGAAAAAATGTTTATGTTGCAGAGGGAAGTAGAAACACTAGAGATGTAACTTATTAAGCAAACATTAGTTAGGTGCCTATTGTACAAGGCTGAGCATTGGGGATTCAATAGTAAGACAGACACAGTTCTGATTTCATGGTGCCAACAACTGAACAGATTATTATTTTGACAAAGATGTCCTAAGTGTCTTGATAGAGAATATATGGGAAAATGTGGGCAGTTCAAGAAAGACTTTCTAGAAACTGGCAATTTAAAATTTTATCAGGTCTGACCTATTGGACAAGTAGGAGTAATTCTGGTGAGAGTGATGGTAAAAGATATTTTAAACTATTGAAAAAATATATGAAAAGTGCTGGTAATGAGACATCAGCAGTTTTCCAGCACCAAGATACATATATTTCTATAATTAATTTCATTCTTTTAAACTTTGCTTTGAGCAAAACTTTGCTCCTCTTGACCTATAGGGTCTAACTAGAGCAAATGGCTACAAGACTTAAGACACTTCATGTGAAGCTAAGGTATATAGAGATATAAGGCATTGTCCTGCTCTTAAGAAGCTTATGGTGTAAATGAGCAAAAGGACTATCAAGAAGAAATGAATAAGAGAACTAATAATAAAACGTGTTATGTTCTAAATGCCAAGTTAAAAGTACATAAGTACATAAGTACATATAAGACAGTATCTGAATTCAAAGATGGAAAACCATACTTTTCAAATTATTAAATTCTCTTAAAAAGAGACATTTTCTTTGTGTTTACCATGGGGCTCACATAAAACATCTTATAGGTATAATAGTCTATTTTAAGTGGATAACAACTTAACTTCAATTGCATAAACAACTCTACACCTTTATTTCCCCCACTTCCTTTATGTTATTAATGTCACAATTGATATCTTTTCATATTGTGTATCCATTAATATATTTTTATACTTATGGTTACTTTAAATAATTTTGTCTTTTAACTACTTTAACACTAGAATTAAAAGTGATTTACATACTGCCATTATAGTATTTTGGTTTGTATATAAATATACAAATATATATATTTACCTTTACCAGTAAGTTTTTTACTTTCATATGCTTCATATTTCTGTTCAGCATCCTTTTGGATCAGGTTGAAGAACTCCCTTTAGCATTTCTTAGAAGGCATTTCTACTGGTGATGAACTCCCTCAGCTCTTATTTATCTGGGAATGTCTTTATCTTTCCTTCATTTCTGAAGGAGAATTTTGCTGGGTGTAGTATTCTTGGTGGTAGTTTTTTTTTTCCTTTCAGTACTTTGAATATATTATATAGTATCTTCTGGCCTGCAAGATTTCTGCTGAGAAATCTGTTGGTAGTTTTATGGGGGGGTTTCCCTCTCTGCATCACAAATTGTTTTTCTCCTGCTGCTTTCAAAATTCTTTGTCTTTGACTTTTGACAATTTGATTATCATGTTTCTTGGTGTAGATTTCTTTGTTTCATTTTTTTGGAATCCTCTGGGCTTCCTGGCTCTGACAATCCATTCCCTTCCCCAGATTTGGAAAGTTTTTGGCCATTATTTCTTTGAATAAGCTTTCTGGCTCACTCTTTTTCTCTTTCCTTCTAGGACATGCGTATCTTGGTCTAAATAATAATGTTTCCTAAGTACCTTAAGCTTTCTTCACTCCATTTCATTCTTTTATTCTTTCTGTTTCTCTCTCTGGATAATTTCAAATCTCTTATCTTCAAATACACTGTTTCCTTTTTCTGCTTGATCTAATCTGCTGTTGAACTCTTCTACTGAATTTTTCAGTTCAGTTATTGTATTCTCCAGGGCCAAGATTTCTGTTTGGTTCTTTTTTTTTTTGTATTTTCTATCTCTTTGTTAAAATTCTCACTCTGTTTATGCTTTTTTCTCCTGAATTTCATGAGTATCTTCTTTATCCTGAATTTATTGAGTATTTTGAATTCTATGTTAGGTAACTCATATATTTCCTTATTAGTAAGGTTAGTTTCTGGAGCATCTTGTTCCTCTGTCTGAGGCATGGTACACTGTTTCTTCATTTTCCTTGACTCTTTGTGTTTGTATCTGCACATTAGAAAAAACAGACATCTCTTATAGTCTAGAACTAACACAAAAGAAAATGAGAAATGTATATCACAATAAAAAATTAAGCAAAATACAAGGGAAGACAGCAAAAGAGAAAAATAGAAAATAAAGAGCTATAAGATAGACAGCAAATAAAAATTAACAAAATGGTAACAGTAAGTCCTTTCCTATCAGTAATTACTTTAAGTGTAAATGGATTAACATCCCCATTCAAAAGTCATGAAGTGGCTGAATGCATTAAAAAAACCCACAATATTCAATTATGTGCATTCTATAAGAGACTCATTTTAGTTTTAAGTATCACAAATAGGCTGAAAGTAAAAGGAGAAAAAAGTATATCTCATATAAATAGTAACCAAAAGAGAAGAGGCTATGTTATATCAGACAAAATAGACTTTAAGACAAAAACTATCAGAGACAAAGAAGGAATTATATAACTATAAAAGGGTCAATTCACCAGAAAGATATAACAGTAATAAATATATATGCACCCAACATCAGAGTACCCAAATATATAAAGCAAACATTAAAGAACTGAAGGAAGAAATAGTAATATAATAATATTAAGAGACTTAAGTACACCATTTTTTTCAAAAATGAATAGAACATTCAGACAGAAAATCAATAAGGTAATAGTGGACTTGAAGAACACCATAGGTGAAATGAACCTCACAGACATATACAGAACATTCCACCCAACAACAGAATACAGATGACACTTGAACAACAAGGGTTTGAACTGTGTGGGCCCACTTACACATGGACTTTTTTAATAGTAAATGTTATAACACCACATATCTGCAGCTGGTTGAATCTATTGATGTGGAACTGTGGATAAGGAGGAACCATGAAGTTCAAGGGCTAACTATAGACTATATGTGGATTTTCAACTGTGTGAAAGGTTGGTGCCCCTAGCCCACACATTGTTCAAGGGTCAACTGTATATTCTTCTCAAGTACACATGCAGCATTCTCCAGGATAGGTTACATATTAGGCCACAAAACAATTTTTCAAAAATTTAAGAAGACTGATAACATACTAAGTATCTTTTTTGACCAAAATGGAATAAAACTAGAAATCAAAAGCAGAAAGAAGACTGGAATATTCACAGATATGTTGAAATAAACAACACACTCCTAAACAACCAATGGATCAAAGGAAAAAAATCAAAGAAAAATGAGAAAATATCTCAAAACAAAAGAAAATGAAAGTTAAACATATCAAAAATAATAAGACACATGGGGCTTCCCTGGTGGGGCAGTGGTTGAGAATCTGCCAGCCAATGTAGGGAACACGGGTTTGATCCCTTGCTGGGAAGATCCCACATGCCGTGGAGCAACTAGGCCCGTGAGCCACAACTACTGAGCCTGTGTGTCTGGAGCTTGTGCTCTGCAACAAGAGAGGCTGCAATAGTGAGAGGCCCATGCACTGTGATGAAGAGTGGCCCCCACTTGCCACAACTAGAGAAAGCCCTCGCACAGAAACGAAGACCCAACACAGCCAAAAATAAATAAATTAATTTAAAAAAATAATAGGACACAGCAAAAGCAGTAGTAAGAGGGAAGTTTATAGTGATAAGAGCCTACATTAAAAACAAAGAAAGATTTCACATAAACAACCTAATTTTATACCTTAAGGGAATGAGAAAAAGAAAAATGGACTAAGGCCAAATTAGTAGAAGGAAGAAACTAATAAAAGATTGGAGCAGAAATAAATCAAATACAGAATAGACAAGCAATAGGAAAAAATAAATAAAATAAAGGTTTTTGAAAAAAGATTAACAAAATTGACAAAACTTTAGCTTGAATAAGTAAGAAAACAAAGAGGGAAGACTCAAATAAATAAATGATGACAAAGGAATAAAAAGGATCATAAGAGACTATTAGGAACCATTATATAGCAAAACATTTGATAACCTGAAGAAATAGGTAAAATTGTAGCAACGTATAATTTACCAAGATTGAATCATGAAGAAATAGAACACCTGAACAGACCTATAACTAGTAAGGAGATTGCATGGGTAATCAAAACCCTCCCAACAAAGAAAAGCCTAGGCTAGATGGCATCAATGGTAAAGTCTACCAAAAATTTAAAGAATTAATACCAATCCTTCTCAAACTCTTCTAAAAATTTAAAAAGAAGACAACACTTTCAAATTCATTCTATGAGGCCAGCATCACCCTGATGCCAAAACCCTACAAAGACACTGCAAGAAAAGAAAACTACAGGCCAATATTCGTGATGAATATAGATGTAAAAATTCTCAACAAAATACTCCCAAACTGAACTCAACAGTGCATTAAAAGGATTATATACCATGACCAGGTGGGATTTATCCCTGAGATTCAAGGATGGTTCAACATATGAAAATCAATTTATCTGCTACACCACATTAACAGAATGAAGGACAAAAAATTCCCATGGTGCATCTGAATAGATGCATTTGACAAAATTCAACACCCTTTCAAAATAAAAACTTGCAGCAAACTAGGAATATAAGGAATTTACTTCCACATAATCAAGGCCATATATAAGAAGCCCACAATTAACATCTTTCTCAATGGTGAAAAACTGAGAGCTTTTCCTGTAATATTAGGAATAAGGCAAGGATGCCCACTCTTACTATTTCTATTCAACATAGTATGGAAGCCCTTGCCAGAGCAATGAAGGAAGAAAAAGAAATAAAAGACATTCAAATCAGAAAGGAAGAAGTATAGTTATCTCTGTTTGCAGATGACAAATCTTGTATATGGAAAACCCTAAAGACTGCACAAAAATGCTGTTAGAACTAATGAATTCAGTAAAGTTGTAGTATACAAAATCAACATTAAACAAATCAGTTGTATTTCTATATACTAATAACAAACTACCTGAAAGAAAATTAATAAAACAATTTTGTTTACGATAGCATAAAAAATACTTAGAAAAAAACTTAACCAAGAAGATGAAAGACTGGTAAATGAAAACTATAAAACAGATGGATGAAATTAAAGAATACACAAATAAATGGAAAGGCATCCTGTGTTTACCTTCTTAAGACTTAATATTGTTAAAAAGACTAAACTACCCAAAGAAACCTACAGATTCAATGCAATCCCTATCACAATCCCAATAGCATTTTTATAGAAATAGAAAAAACAATTCTAAAATTCATTTGGAACCACAAAGGACACTGAATACCCCCCAAAATTTTAAGAAATAACAGAGGCACCATGCAATTCCTGATTTCAAAATATATTACATAGCAACAGTAATTCAAGTAATATGGTACTGGCATAAAGATAGGCATATAGACAAATGGAACAGATTAGAGAGACAAGAAATAAACCCATGCGTATATGGTTAATTGGTTTTCAACAAAGGTGCTAAGAATAGACAATAAAGAAAGGACAATTTCTTCAGCAAGTGATGTTGAGAAATCTGTATATTCATATGCAAAAGAATAAAATTGGACCTTTATCTTATGGCATACACAAAAATCAACTCAAAATGAATTAAAGACCTAAACATAAGACCTAACACTGTAAAAGTTCTAGACAAAAATATAAGGGTTGGGGAGGATGTGATTAAATTGTACACTCTTTTTGGGAATGTAAAATTGTGCAGCCACTATGGAAAGCAGTGTGGAGGTTCATCAAGAAATTAAAAATAGAATTACCATGTGACCCAGCAATCCCACTACTGAATACTTATCCAAGAGAACTGAAATCAAGATTTTGAAGAGATATTTGCACTCCCATGTTTACTGCAGCATTATTCACAATAGCCAAGATGGGGAAACAACCTAAATGTCTACGAATAGATGAATGGATAAAGAAAATGTGATATATACATACAATGGAATATAGTTTATCCTTAAAAAAGAAGGAAATCCTGACACATGTGACTAAATGTATGAACCTGGAGAAAGTTAAGTGGAATAAACCAGTCACAGAAGTATGAGTACTGCATGGATCTATTTAAATGAGCAATCTAAAATAGTCAAACTCATAGAAACAGAGAGTGGAATGGCGGGTGCTTGGGGCTGAAGGGAGGGGAAAATGTGAAGTGGCTATTCAACTGGTATAAAGTTTCAGTTATTCAAGGTGAATAAATTCTAGAGGTCTGTTGTAAAACATTGTGTCTACAGTACTGAATTGTACACTTAAAATTTTGTTAAGGGGATAGATTTCGTGTTGAGTGCTCTCACCACAATTAAAAAACAGAAAGATATTTGGCATGTGCCAAAGTTTCATTTAAATGATTAATGGAGGGACCATCGAATGACAAAGCTAGTTCAATGAAGGTATGGGAAACTGGGATTTATTTATTCAGTGAAAATAAGAACAGTGAAATAAGATTACTAAGTTAGATAGAAGGCATCTGGACCCTAATCAGTTGTTAGTCAAAGTTACAATTTCTCTAGAGACTCAGATGAGTCTCAGATGGGCCCTAGTATGACAATAAAAGGTCACAGAATCATCTCTTTGCCTTATTTTCAAGTTCTGGATACATTTTCCTGAATATTTCCTCTGCAATCACGAGTAAACTGAATATTACTCTAGATAATGCATGCATGCACACATCCTCATACTGACATAAAAGCTGATCTCATACATTTTTGTGCTAAGATTATTAACTGAACTTGTTGCTTAGTTAACTGTCTTCTATAGTTTTTAAAGGCAGTTGAAATTAGACATAGGCTTAATACATAGCACACATATAGAGCTATGACTCATACACTAACGGTACAATAATTTATATTATTGTACTGATTTAGTGATAGCTATTACAGGTAATCTCAGAAACTCTCTTCCG
>NW_006777671.1:1068842-1093433 GCF_000442215.2 Lipotes vexillifer
GTAGATTCTGTTCTATTTGGCCTGGTTCATTTACATAAGTGCAGCAAGAAGTGTTGTTTCATAAGCCTTTGTATTGTATTGTCAGCAAAACTAGAGGAAAGCTCACCTAATTAATTTCTTTCTGGAGGTTATGCAAGGAATCTAGAATTGTATTTTCAATAGCCTTTATCATTCCAGAGATTTTTTTCTACTACTCTTAGCTTATCTATTCTGAAGGCTAAGAAACTGAAACCGAGAAATTAATCTCCATCAGGTTTTACCTCTAGTACCCATAATTGTGAATGAATTTCTCCTTCTGCAGCCTCTCCCAATTCAATGAGATTCCTGGCTTGCCAGGAAGTGATCTTTCTTACTATCAGCTGCAAGCATAGACCTCCTAAGAAGGCTCTGTAGATATTGATTCTTCATGTAAAGTATAGATTATTTTATTTTATTTATTTATTTTTTTTTTTTTTCGGTACGCGGGCCTCTCACTGTTGTGGCCTCTCCCGTTGCAGAGCACAGGCTCCAGATGCGCAGGCTCAGCAGCCATGGCTCACGGGCTTAGCCACTCCGCGGCCTGTGGGATCTTCCCGGACCAGGGCACGAACCCGTGTCCCCTGAATCGGCAGGCGGACTCTCAACCACTGCGCCACCAGGGAAGCCCTAAAGTATAGAGTTTTTGAGACAGACAAGTAGAGGTTTGCTCCTTAATACTGAGCTCTTCATACATAATTAAATGGAATTTATTTTCCAACACGACATTACCAGCATAGCCCATACATAGTTAAATGGAATTTATTTTCCAACACGACATTACCAGCATAGCTTTGGTTACACAATAGATCTGTCAAATTATAACCTGGTTTAATGACTGATTCCTAAAAATCCTACATAAATAATCACAATGCCATTAAAGGTGAAGCATCTCAGTTCAGGTAGTTGTAATAATATCTGTTCACTGTCCTAAGTATTTTGTAAACAGGGCAATCAGTATCTTACATATTTTCTGTAGAATCATGGTAGATCACTCTAGAGATAACATCTAAGTATAGTTTGCTCATTTATATATGAATCTTAATTAGAAATTGTAAAATGTGAACTTAGTAGTGTTTTATCTCTTTTTGTCAAAGGTCAATTGTGAATTTTGTAAGTTTAACCAAACATGAAAGCAGCCTTTTGGATTCCAGTAACCAGACTTACCATCATCCTTAGATTCCGTTAATGATTCATTACACTATAATCTATATTAAGATGTCCCAGAGGATATTTTTACTTAATTCTGAGGGGTCAGTGGGAATAAAAAACATTCTGAGTGTGTCCCTTCAGTTTCCACAAGTATAGCCTGTTAAACTGAGCATTAGAAATAGAATAAGAGGGAAGAGAAAAGGTAGTCTTATATGTTCATCATAAAACAGACCATTAAAAACACTACCAACAATATTTTAAACCAACAAGAACCTACTGTATAACAGAGGGAACTCTGCTCAATATTATATAACAATCTAAATGGGAAAAGAATTTGAAAAAGAATATATATATATATATATGTATAAATGAATCACTTTGCTGTACAACTGAAACTAACCCAACATTGTTCATCAACTATACTACAATATAAAATAAAAAGTTAAAAAAAAATAAAACAAGCGACTACATGTAGGTTTTCCTCACTGATTTTATTCAGTGCTATGTAACTTATTTACATTCTGTTGGATCTTCGGTCAACTACCATCTACTTCCATAAAGTTGTCTCCTGGATTGAAGTAGTGCTGGAAATCCTGAGTCAGGCCTCGGGTGAGGTTTGATAAGTGCTGCTCACAGTACTGATATCAACTCATCCTGGGAAGACTATATTAATGAGTCTTTTCCCTGCAGCATTGATAGTTAAAAGTGCCTGTTATAGCCCTTTCTTCCAAAACTCTAAGGTCATCCTTCTTTGCTATTTCTTCTAGAAGGTCTAATTTCTGGCCTATAGCTAAAAGCAGAGGCCTTCATGCAAGGTGAGAGGAGAGGAAACCACCTATAAATGACAAAAATGAAAATTTGGGTTAACTTTTTGTGAATAAGGGAACGAGGAAAATTATGAGAAAACTAGCGAGTAAAGCTATGTCAACCAAGAAAGGTAACAGAGTCCATCCTAAAAAATAAAAAGATAAAGACTCTAAGAAATAGCACAAAATACTGAAGCCTCAAGTATAAAATGGGTCTGGAGAATTACTGACTAAGAAAATGGAATTTGAAAAAAAGAAGGAAATTAATGACATTGAATCCATTGTACTTAGAAGAGATGGGGTTATAGTTTGTGAAAACAGTTTTGGATTTGTTGGAAAAAGAATTATAAATATACCAGCCAAGGAAGACTTTATATACTTAGAGATAACCTGTGAACATTAGGTGAGATTAAAAAATATTTTGAAAGGGGACAATTCAAAAGCAGACAGGAATATTTCTGTTGATTTCTGTAGTTCTCAAACAATCCCAAAGAGTGGTTTATTCGCTGTTCTAGTGTTGACTTGGAAATTAGTGTGAAAAAAAGGAAAAAAGAGGAAAAAGCCATGTCAAAAAATTACTGTTAAATAAAGCCACATGGACTGTTTATTCATTTTAAGGAATCTCATTAATCCCCAAGATAGCTTTTTCAGCTCTTTTTTGAATACTCTATCCACTGTCCATTTGGCTGTTTAGCTACAAGCAGAAGTCTGAGTAAGTATCCAGTTCTTATTTTTCTAGGTGAAAATCAGTGGGCTTGGAGCCAGTTTTAGTTTTCTAAACAAGAACAAGTTTAGAAGAAACCTAAATATGAAAGACACGTTTATCCTTTCTTCCAAGGTAATACTTAGGGGGCCCTTCAGCTTTGTGGCTGGAGAAAAGAATGAACCCTGTCTCCCATCTTTTCTTCTTGTAGAAATTTTACTAGGCAGGTAATCTAGCACCTGCTCACACCCATCTCCTAAGTCTACTCATTCCCATATTGGTACCTTTGCTCTTCTTTCAGAAGCCCTCATTTAACTCTGTGGCCATCCTAAATGCCACAGAACTGCTAAGATCTAACTCCAGGCTCTGTGAAGTCAGTTCCACCTCTAGCTTTTATTTACCTTCCCTTTACAGTTCAAACACAGTGCTCAGAGGGCATTCCATGGAGCCCAGCCTTTCTGAGTAAAATTATGCTTTTTGGTAATGTAAAACATCATAAACCCTCACATGGTAGTGACTGTAACTTTATGTCATGGGAAAAAAATCATAGAATGAGTGTTCCCAGTCTTTTACTTCTTTTTGCCCACTCAAAGGATCATGTCTTTGATTACTTCTTCTCTCCAACCCTTCAAATTGCTAGGTGAATTCTTTTGGGTTTTTCATGGGAAATCAAGATGAAGAGGGGAGAGAGGAAGAAATAAGGGCCTAGATCTTGGAGGAGTGTGTGTCTGGAAGGATGAGAATAGTGGATGCAAGGGTCAAAAAATGTTAAAGAATTATAACTTCACACTATGAATCTTATTTATGGTAGTCAAGAAATTCTAGTAAAGGTCTTAAATAATTTTGAAATTATTTTCTTGCTCGACTATATTTTTTGACTACAAGAAGATTTGGGGACTACATCATTAGGGGTTTATAACTGCTCCATTTTGTATTAACTTATGTGCTAATCAAAATTGAGAATACTCTATTGGAGTGAGTAGAGGTGATGTAGTGTAGATTTTTGAGCCAGACATAGGTTTGATCCAGTTCTGCAGTTTATAGCTTGCGCAACTTTGGGCCAATTGTCTAAATAATCAGAGCCTTAAATATATCATTTTGTTATTTTTTAAAAGGAAAATAGTAATAACAATGATGATGATGATGATGATGATGATAGTACCTAACCCAGAGATTAGTTGCAATGATTAAATAATGAGTTTAAGTACCTACCAAGGGATTTCCCTGGTGGCACAGTGGTTGGGAATCCGCCTGCCAATGCAGGTGACACGGGTTTGATCCCTGGTCTGGGAAGATCCCACATGCCATGGGGCAACTGGGCCCGTGTGCCACAACTACTGAGCCTGCGCTCTGGAGCCCATGCACCACAACTACTGAGCCCATGTGCCACAACTACTGATCCCATGTGCTGCAACTACTGACTGATCCCATGTGCTGCAACTACTGAAGCCTGCATGCCTACAGCCCATGCTCTGCAGCAGGAGAAGCCACCACAATGAGAAACCCATGCACCACAATGAAGAGTAGCCCCTGCTCGCCACAACTAGAGAAAGCCTGCGCGCAGCAGTGAAGACCCAATGCAGTGAAAAATAAAAATAAATAAATAAATTTATTAAAATAAATAAAGTACCTACCAAGATGCCTGACACCAAGTAAATGCTCATTAATGTTAACTACCATTATTATTATTGCAATCCATATATGATTAATTCCTTTGGAAAGAAGAATGATGGGAAAGGGATTAATTATCTTGGCTAAGTGGTTCAAGAAAGGCTTTTCATGGGGTTACTTACCATATTAAACTTTCATCCATGTATGCTTTCAAAAATTACATGAAATATGCATATTCACTGGGAATAGTCATAAAATATAAAAACTGAAAAGAAGGAAAAAGTCATCTAAAACATCATCTCTAAAAAATAATTACTATTAATGTTTTGCTGTATTTTCTTTCAGATTTTGTATGTGTGTGCTTTTTGATTGATATCTGTTTAAAACAAAAGTAGGATACAATTATATGTTTTGCTAACTGCTTCCTACACTCAACATGTTGTGAATATTCTTCCATGGCAATATCTATATTATATAATCATTTTGAAATTTCTGTATAGTATTCTCTTTTATTGATGTTTCATAATTTATTTCACTAATAGCGAAGGGACAGTTTTGAGTTCATTCCAAAATGGTGAGAAGGAGGCAGTCAAGTGAAACTAAAGGCAGAGAGAACAGCAACTTCCAAAGTTCTGATATGGAAATGAACTTTTTACTTATAGAAGAGGGCCAGTGTGATGTCTGGTTAAGGAGAAGATATCAGAAGGTTTTAAGCAACAGAGTGGCATGATCTATTTATTTATTATTTTTCAAATAATCCAGTAGCCACATGAAGACTAGAATGAAGGTTGGGGACAAGGAAGAGTGGAAGCAGGAAGACCAGTTAGAAGGCTCTTGCATTTTTCTGGGAAGAGAATGATGGTAACTTGGACTAGGGTAGAAGCTCTGCTGCTACCATCTTGAGACTTAATGATTTATCTTTCTTTTTTTCTTTTTTTTTTTCAGTATGCGAGCCTCTCACTGTTGTGGCCTCTCCCGTTGCGGAGCACAGGCTCCGGACGCGCAGGCTCAGCGGCCATGGCTCACGGGCCCAGCCGCTCCGCTGCATGTGGGATCTTCCCGGAATGGGACATGAACCGGTGTCCCCTGCATCAGCAGGCGGACTCTCAACCACTGTGCCACCAGGGAAGCCCTTAATGATTTATCTTTGAATTTGAGTTTTGTAAGTGAAAGTTTGATGGGACATGATTATGGGACATGTACATGATTAAAGGAGATGAACACAATACATGTGCCTGTCATTCCTTGCTGTTCCATTTGCATACAGAATTTGCAGCACCCCATGAGCACAAAGTTCTAGTGAGCTCATAATACATGGGAGTTCAGCAAACTTGGAGCAAGTATAGAGTAAGTATGTTACATCTAAGACTGAATAAGCAGGGTCACTGACAGGAAAGTTTTCCGTTTGAACCAGAACTTGCTTCAAAGGCAAAAAGAAGGCAATGATGTTCTAAGAAACATGAGGTACCAAAGAACTCTATCATATCCTATCTTAATTGTGTTACTTCCTGGTATTAGCCAACCACTTCCACTGAAAATGATGACATTGAAGAAATGAGAAAGATAAGGCAGCTCAAAATTCCTTTTGTTTTCTGTCCCTCCTCACTTATCAATAAACTAAGGGTAGAGAGCATTGGTAGGATGTGCCTGTATCAAGAGGTGAAATAAAAACAGTTAAGTTAGTTTTGTGCAGGTTTCCCAGTATTCTGATAAGAATGAAATGCATATGGATAAACTATGAACTAAGAATTGTTTAATTTTGATGATTTTTGCATACAAGTTAAGTGCTCTTATTTTGTACTTAAAACTGACTTTGCACAATATGTATGTGAACGATAAAATATGTTAATAATTTAAATTTTTAATTTTTCTTTACTTAGAACGACATTAATTGCTATGGGGAAAAATTAAATAAGAAAAGAGGGACTGAGATGCAAATGTGAGCTTCACTGAGACTTTAAAATTTGAGCTAAGAGGTGCAGGAAGTGAAGGAATAAATCATGCATATCTGAGAGGATAGCATTGCAGGAAGATGGAAATCAGGCTCAGGGAACAGCAACTCTTAGAGCCCTGTAGAGCTCTAACTGCACAAGCATTTAGAGTAACCCTGGAAGACTTCGCCACTGTAAAGACCCTGAGGGATTTGAATTGCATACCTAAAAAATACAAGGAGATATGTGAATTGGAGCAGATTGAGCTAGAGGAAGTATTGTCAAGAGGAAATGGGAGGTGAGGTGATTGGGGATTGTGGAGAGGGGGCATGGATATCTTGTAGGTCCTTGATATGACAGTAAGTAATTTGGCTTTTAGTTTGGGTGAAATTGGCTTTTACATTGCAGGGTTTGGGACAGAGTGGTGAAAGAAATGAATAAAGACATGGATTGAGGTACTGGCTCTATAATTTACCAGCCATTTGACTTTGACTATGTTACTTAATATTTCTTCTAAAGTTTACTTTCTTTCCCTTTCACTTGGGGTTAATAATTTACCTAACTCAGAGGGCTGTGAGAATCAAATATGATACTGTATATGAAGTGTTTAGCACAGTGTTTGGCCTGTGCTAAATGCCCAATAAATATTATCTATTATTAATGCTATTGTAATAATAGGAGCTCATGAGCAGCAACAATTTCCTTACTGTGCATTTAATATTTCCTAGGAATCAGGAAAAATGATCATATTAAAGTAGTTCCTACTTAGATAAGAAAGACCAATACACTTTAACCATTTAGAGTTATTTCCCATTTTAAACAAGGTTACTAATTAATCCACTTAGGTTAAAAATAGTTTTTTCATAAATTTTGGGGATTAATCCTTTTTCAGTTGCTTCATTTGCAAATATTTTCTCCCATTCTGAGGGTTGTCTTTTTGTCTTGTTTATGGTTTCCTTTGCTGTGCAAATGCTTTGAAATTTCATTAGGTCCCATTTGTTTATTTTTGTTTTTATTTCCATTTCTCTAGGAGGTGGGTCAAAAAGGATCTTACTGTGATTTATGTCATGGAGTGTTCTGCCTATGTTTTCCTCTAAGAGTTTGATAGTGTCTGGCCTTACATTTAGGTCTTTAATCCATTTTGAGCTTATTTTTGTGTATGGTGTTAGGGAGTGATCTAATCTCATAGTTTTACATGTAGGTGGCCAGTTTTCCCAGCACCATTTATTGAAGAAGCTGTCCTTTCTCCGCTGTACATTCCTGCCTCCTTTATCAAAGATAAGGTGACCATATATGTGTGGGTTTATCTCTGGGCTTTCTATCCTGTTCCATTGATCTATCTTTCTGTTTTTGTGCCAGTACCATACTGTCTTGATTACTGTAGCTTTGTAGTATAGTATGAAGTCTGGGAGCCTGATTCCTCCAGCTCCGTTTTTCTTTCTCAAGATTTGGCTTTGGCTATTTGGGGTCTTTCACATTTCCATACAAATTGTGCAATTTTTTGTTCTAGTTCTGTGAAAAATGCCATTGGTAGTTTGATAGGGATTGCATTGAATCTGTAGATTGCTTTGGGTAGTATAGCCATTTTGACAATGTTGATTCTTCCAATCCAAGAACATGGTATATCTCTCCATCTGTTTGTTTCATTTTTAATTTCTTTCATCAGTGTCTTATAGTTTTCTGCATACAGGTCTTTTGTCTCCTTCGGTAAGTTTATTCCTAGGTATTTTTTCATTTTGTTGCAATGGTAAATGGGATTGTTTCCTTAATTTCTCTTTCAGATTTTTCATCCTTTGTGTATAGGAATGCAAGAGATTTCTGTGCATTAATTTTGCATCCTGCTGCTTTACCAAATTCATTGATTAGCTCTAGTAATTTTGTGGTAACATCTTTAGAATTCCCTATGTATAGTATCATGTTATCTTCAAACAGTGACAGCTTTACTTCTTCTTTTCTGATTTGGATTCCTTTCATTTGTTTTCTTCTCTGATTGCTGTGGCTAAAACTTCCAAAACTATATTGAATAATAGTGGTGAGAATGGACAACCTTGCCTTGTTCCTGATCTTAGAGGAAATGGTTTCAATTTTTCACCATTGACAGTGAAGTTGGCTGTGGGTGTGTCATATATGGTCTTTATTATTTTGAGGAAAGTACCCTCTATGCCTACTTTCTGGAGGGTTTTTATCATAAATGGGTGTTGAAATTTGTCACAAGCTTTTTCTGCATCTATTGAGATGATCATATGGATATTATCCTTCAATTTGTTAATATAGTGTATCACATTGATTGATTTGCATATATTGAAGAATCCATGCATTCCTGGGTTAAACCCCACTTGATCATGGTGTATGATACATTTAACTGTTCTTGGATTCTGGTTGCTAGTATTTTTTAATTTGAATTTTATTTAATTTATTTTTTTATACAGCAGGTCCTTATTAGTCATCAATTTTATACACATCAGTATATACATGTCAATCTCAGTCGCCCAGTTCATCACACCACCACCCCTACCACCCTGCCGCTTTCTCCCCTTGGATCATAAGAGACTACTACAAGGAATATATGCCAATGAAATGGACAACCTGGAAGAAATGGACAAATTCTTGGAAAGGTACAACATTCCAATATTGAACCAGGAAGAATTAGAAAATATAAACAGATGAATAACAAGGAATGAAATTGAAACTGTGATTAAAAATCTTCCAACAAACAAAAGTCCAGGACCAGATGGCTTCACAGGTGAATTTAATCAAACATTTAGAGAAGGACTAACACCCATCCTTCTCAAACTCTTCAAAAAAATTACAGAGGAAGGAACACTCTGAAACTCATTCTATGAGGCCACCATCACCTTGGTACCAAAACCAGACAAAGATATTACAAGAAAAGAAAATTACAGACCAATATCACTGATGAATATAGATACAAAATTCCTCAACAAAATACTAGCAAACAGAATCCAACAACACATTAAAATAATCATACACCATGATCAAGTGGGATTTATCCCAGGGATGCAAGGATTCTTCAATATATGCAAATCAGTCAGTGTGATACACCATCTTATCAAATTAAAGGAGAAAAACTATATAATCATCTCATTAGATGCAGAAAAAGCTTTTGACAAAATTCAACATCTATTTATGATAAAAATTCTCCAGAAAGTGGGCATAGAGGGAACGTACCTCAACATAATAAAGGCAATATACTACAAACCCACAGCAAACATCATTCTCAATGGTGAAAACCTGAAACCATTTCCATGAAGTCAGGAAGAAGGCAAGGTTTTCCACTCTCACCACTATTATTCAACATAGTTTTGGAAATTTTAGCCACAGCAATCAGACAAGAAAAAGTAATAAAAGGAATACAAATCAGAAAAGAAGTAAAGCTGTTACCATTTGCAGATGACATGATACTATACAAAGAGAATCCTAAAGATGCCATCAGAAACCTGCTAGAGCTAATCAATGCATTTGGGAAAGTTGCAGGATACAAAATTAATGCACTGAAATCTTTTGCATTCCTATACACTAAGGATGAAAAATATGAAAGAGAAATTAAGGAAACACTCGCATTTACCATTGCAACAAAAAGAATAAAATACCTAGGAATAAACTTACCGAAGGAGACAGAAGACTTGTATGCAGAAAACTATAAGACACCTGTGAAAGAAATTAAAGATGATACCAACAGATGGAGAGATATATCATGTTCTTGGATTGGAAGAATCAATACTGTGAAAATGATTATTCTACCCAAACCAATCTACAGAGTCAATGCAATCCCTATCAAATTACCAATGGCATTTTTTATGGAACTAGAACAAAAAATCTTAAAATTTGTATGGAGACACAAAGGACCCTGAATAGCCAAATCAGTCTTGAGGGAAAAAAATGGAGCTGGAGGAATCAGACTCCCTGACTTTAGACTATACTACAAAGCTACAGTAATCAAGCCAATATAGTACTGGCACAAAAACAGAAACATAGATCAATGGAACAAGATAGATAGCCCAGAGATAAACCCACGTACCTATGGTCAACTAATCTATGACAAAGGAGGCAATGATATACAATGGAGAAAAGATAGACTCTTCAATAAGTCATGCTGGGAAAACTGGACAGCTACATGTAAAAGAATGAAATTAAAACACTTCCTAACACCACGAACAAAAATAAACTCATAATGGATTAGAGACCTAAATGTAAGATGAGACACTATCAAACTCTTAGAGGAAAACATAGGAAGGACACTCTGACATAAATCACAGCAAGAGCTTTTTGATCCACCTCCTAGAGTAATAGAAATAAAAACAAAAATAAACAAATGGGACCTAATGAAACTTCAAAGCTTTTGCACAGTAAAGGAAACCATAAAGAAGATGAAAAGGCAACCCTCAGAATGGAAGAAAATATTTGCAAACATATCAACGGACAAAGGATTAATCACCAAAATATATGAACAGCTCATGCAGCTCAATATTAAAAAAACAAACAACCCAATCCAAAAATGGGCAGAAGACCTAAATAGACATTTCTCCAAAGAAGACATACAGATGGCCAAGAAGCACATGAAAAGATGCTCAACATCACCAGTTATTAGAGAAATGCAAATCAAAACTACAATGAGGTATCACCTCACACCAGTTAGAATGGACATCATCAGAAAATCTACAAGCAACAAATGCTGGAGAGGGTGTGGTGCAAAGGGAACTCTCTTGCACTGTTGGTGGGACTGTAAATTGATACAGCTACTATGGAGAACAGTATGGAGGTTCCTTAAAAAACTAAAAATAAAATTACCATATGATCCAACAATTCCACTACTGGGCATACACCCAGAGAAAACCATAATTCAAAAAGACACATGCACCCCAATGTTCATTGCAGTACTATTTACAATAGGCAGGTCATGGAAACAACCTAAATGCCCATCGACAGATGAATGGATAAAGTTGATGTGGTACATATATACAATGGAATATTACTCAGCCATAAAAAAGAATGAAATTGAGTCATCTGCAGAGATGTGGATGAATCTAGAGACTGTCATACAGAGTGAAGTAAGTCAGAAAGAGAAAAAACAAATATTGCATATTAACACATATACGTGGAACCTAGAAAAATGGTACAGATGAACCAGTCTGCAGGGCAGAAATTGAGACACAGATGTAGAGAACAAAAGTATGGACACCAAGGGGGCAAAGCAGAGGAGGGTGGTGGTGGTGGTGGTGGTGTGATGAATTGGGCGACTGGGATTGACATGTATACACTGATGTGTGTACAATAGATGACTAATAAGAACCTGCTGTATAAAAAATAAATAAAATAAAATTCAAATATTCAAAAAAAAGACACATCTGATAAAACACTGTTATTCAAAATGTACAAATAACTCTTAAAACTCAACATTTAGAAAAGAAACACCCTGATTAAAACATGGGCCAAAGACTTAAACACCCACTTCACCAAAGAAGATAAACAGATGGAAAATAAGCATATGAAAAGATGCTCCATATCACATGTCATTAGGGAAATACAAATTAAAACAACAATAAGATCCACTACACACATGTAAGAATGGCCAAAATCCAGGCCACTGGTACCATCAAATTCTGGTGAGGATGTAGAGCAACAGGAAGTTTCATACATTGCTGTGGGCATGTGAAATGGTACAGACACTTTTGAAGACAGTTTGGTGATTGTTACAAACTTAAACATGCTATTACTATACAATCCAACAATCACATTTCTTGATGTTTACCCAAAGGAAGTAAAAACTTACGTCCATACAAAAACCTGCACCTGATGTTTATAGCAGCTTCATTTATAATTGTCAAAAGTTGGAAGCAACTTAGATGTCCTTCAGTGGGTGAATGGATAAATAAACTGGTACATCCAGATAATGGAATATTATTCAGTGCTAAAAAAATGAGTTATTAAGCCATGAAAAGACATGGAGGAAACAAATATGAATATTACTAAGTGAAAGAAGCAAATCTGAAAAGACTATAAACACTGTAAGATTCCAACTAGATGACGTTCTAGAAAAGGCAAAACTATGGGCAGAGAACATAAAATTTTTAGGGCAGTGAATATACTTTATATCATATTATAATGATGCATACATGTTATTATACATTTTCCCAAATTCATAGAATGTACAACACCAAGAGTACAATGTAATGTACGGACTTTGGATGATTAGGGTGTGTCAATGTAGATTCATCAGTTTTGGCAAATGTACTGGTCTGGTAGAGGATACTGAGTATGGACACCAAGGGGGCAAAGCAGAGGAGGGTGGTGGTGGTGGTGGTGGTGTGATGAATTGGGCGACTGGGATTGACATGTATACACTGATGTGTGTACAATAGATGACTAATAAGAACCTGCTGTATAAAAAATAAATAAAATAAAATTCAAATATTCAAAAAAAAGACACATCTGATAAAACACTGTTATTCAAAATGTACAAATAACTCTTAAAACTCAACATTTAGAAAAGAAACACCCTGATTAAAACATGGGCCAAAGACTTAAACACCCACTTCACCAAAGAAGATAAACAGATGGAAAATAAGCATATGAAAAGATGCTCCATATCACATGTCATTAGGGAAATACAAATTAAAACAACAATAAGATCCACTACACACATGTAAGAATGGCCAAAATCCAGGCCACTGGTACCATCAAATTCTGGTGAGGATGTAGAGCAACAGGAAGTTTCATACATTGCTGTGGGCATGTGAAATGGTACAGACACTTTTGAAGACAGTTTGGTGATTGTTACAAACTTAAACATGCTATTACTATACAATCCAACAATCACATTTCTTGATGTTTACCCAAAGGAAGTAAAAACTTACGTCCATACAAAAACCTGCACCTGATGTTTATAGCAGCTTCATTTATAATTGTCAAAAGTTGGAAGCAACTTAGATGTCCTTCAGTGGGTGAATGGATAAATAAACTGGTACATCCAGATAATGGAATATTATTCAGTGCTAAAAAAATGAGTTATTAAGCCATGAAAAGACATGGAGGAAACAAATATGAATATTACTAAGTGAAAGAAGCAAATCTGAAAAGACTATAAACACTGTAAGATTCCAACTAGATGACGTTCTAGAAAAGGCAAAACTATGGGCAGAGAACATAAAATTTTTAGGGCAGTGAATATACTTTATATCATATTATAATGATGCATACATGTTATTATACATTTTCCCAAATTCATAGAATGTACAACACCAAGAGTACAATGTAATGTACGGACTTTGGATGATTAGGGTGTGTCAATGTAGATTCATCAGTTTTGGCAAATGTACTGGTCTGGTAGAGGATACTGATAATGGGGGAGGCCAGGCATGTGTGGTGCCAGGGGGTATGTAAGGAAGCTCTGTACTTCCCTTTAATTTTTCTGTGAAGCTAGAATTCCTCTAAAAATGTCTTAATTTTAAAAATGTTAAATTTGGGTCTTTTGAATATCTATATCCATTTACTTAAATTTTGAACATATGGAATACAGTTATAATAATTGTTTTAATGTCTTTCTCTGATAATTCTAATATCTGTATCATTCTAGTCTGGTTTGATGGATTGGATTTTCTCTGAATTATGGGTCCTAATTTCCTGTGTCTTTGTAGGGCTGGTGATCTTTGATTAGATGCAGGATTTGTGAATTTTCACTTGTTGGCTTCTGGCTATTTTTATATTCCAATAATTCTTGATGTGTTATGGTTAAGTTACTTGTAAGGAATTTTATCCTCTTGGATCTTGCTTTTATGATTTGTTATGTGGGTCAGTAACAAGGATCAGTCTAAAGCTAATTATTCCCCACTACCGAGGAAAGATCTTCCTGAGTACTTTGCCTAATGCTCCATGGATTATGAGTTTTTCCAGCCTTGCTGGGCATAGTTCCCAAGCAATTTCTTCTAATGCTTTTAAGTGGTTCTTTCCTTGGTTTTAGATAGATTCCTAACGTACATATACTGATAAGTACACTGCTGCATACTAGAGGGGGACTCTGCAGATATCTGGAGTTCCTTCCTGTGTAGTCCTCTCCTCAGCTTTACTTTGCTCTGGTAACTTTAACTGTCTTGTCTTCCTCAGACTCTTCAGCTGCATCCCTTTAACTCAGGGAGACCACTGGGCTTCGCCTAGTTTCCCCCTCTCTGTCCATCAGCTTGGAAATGTTCTTTAGGAAGTAAGCTTGGACAGTTGTAAGTTTTCCCTCATTTGCTTACTGTATCTTAGGAGTCACTGTCCTTTGTTTCCTAATGTCAAATACTTGTGTGCCTTCTTAAAAATATATACATTTGTACTTTATCATGGTTTTTAGTTGTTTCACATAGGAGGGTAAATCCTGTCCCTATTACTCCATGTTGACTGGAAATGGAAATTTTCCTTTAATCTTAATACAGAAAATTCCCTTAAATTTCTAAGATTTTTAATGCCCCTATTCCCATCCATTTCATCCAAGCCTTGTATACTTGTCTCTGTGTTTTCTTATATCCTCTCAGTGGATGATCACTCTCAAAGAGAATTAGTAATTTGATGTGGGAGTTGCTTGAACTTACCACTCTCTTACCTCCAAGCCTTTACACATGCATTCCCCATGCCTAAAATGACAGCTCATGTATTTGTTTAGTTAACTCTTCATTCTTCATGTATTAGTTCAAATATCACCTTCTCGACACCTTTTTCTACCCCTAGACCTAGACTTTGGTCCCTTTACTCTCTACTCTTTGAGTTCTTTTCTTCTTATACAACTTGTTATTTCTTACTTAGAGTTTGTCTTTCCCACTAGACCAAGAATGCTAATAAGAAGAGGGATATTGACACTTTAATAAAAATGCATATCCAGTGCCTAGAACAGTTCATAGTGGGTATCCAGTGATAATCCATCATACTGATTTAAATTTTGTTTAGATTTGTCAAGCAAATTAGCTATGAAGGAAATATTTCTCAGCACTTACTTTAAAGTAGCTAAAAAGATGTGAAGACACTAAAAGTCATGATGAAAAGCACATGAACTTTGACATCAAAACAAATTTGAGTTTAAATTTTGGAGTCACTACTACTTACTAGCTGAGTGACATGGAGTAAATTATTTGCCTCAGGTTTTTGTGTTTGTTTGTTTGTTTGTTTTTGCATTGAGACAAGAACAGCTTCTTCTTAGAGTTGTTATGACACCTAACTGAGGCTGCCTATCTTAGAATCTCTAGCACAATGCTTAAAATATAGTAGATGCTTCATAAATGTTAGTTTCTCTCCTCATCCTTTTGCCACTCCACTCCCCCCTTCTACTGCTTTATTTCAGTTATCTTTCCCCCTCAGGAGAATCCTCAGTGCATTACTGATATTATCTATAGTAACAGATGACATAGCAAAATGTGTTGCCTTCTCTAGGTCAGAAGCATGAATTTAGGTAAACATAGTCATAAAATCACAAAGAATCAGAATTGGAAGAGACTTGTGAGCTCCAAATCCTCATAGGTGGAGGCACTGATGTCCAGAGGGGAAAAGTGACTTGACCAGGGTCCTAAAGAAAACTGGTGAGGTGCTTTTGGGAAGAACATAGCTAAGTAGCTCAGGGTAACTGAATTGATAGATTTGTTGGTCCTCAGATTAATTAGTATCAATTGATATTCTTAAATACAGTCTTATGCTGAGTCCTGTTACTTATGGAGCTAAAATTGGCAAACAAAAATACAGATATTGGGACCAATTCTATCATTTTCCTTATTCCTAAAAAACTATGACTCCTTGTGTAAAAAAGTTCAGGCAAGCTTTGATTTCAGATAGAATTCTTGCTGTGTGTTTACTGTTTTAAGCAGCCCATCTGTTTAATTCTTACCATTAACTGTGCCTAATTCTATGGTGTAAACTGGTTTTGCAGACAAGTGGGTAGCAGATTTACAAAAGTTGTGTCCATATGTTGTACCGTGGGGATGGGTGGGTGGTGGTTAGGAAAGGAATGATGAACTCTAGTGTCAAACAGCCCTGATAGAAATCAGGCTGTTGATATCTTAGGACTGCGTTGTTCCTTTGAGTTGATCTCTGGGATCAGTGCCAGAAAAACAAATGAGAACCAGAGACCAAATTAAGTGTTGCCTGATCATTATGTCAAAGACAAAAGCAGGAAGATAAAAATCGCAAAGCCAAATAGATGCAGGGCAAAGGGGAAATAATGGCAGCTGTAACCATAGTTTGGAACTACGAAGTGGAACAAATGAGACTGAACTTGCTTACCATCTGTTCAGAAGCAAGGGGATCCCCAGAAAGTACCCTGGGCTTGAGGTCTGCTGATGGGCTTTGACATTCTTGCTCAGTTTCTTACGGATGGGGTGACTTGGGAAAGGTAACCTGTTTCTTCTCCATTTCAGTTTCCACATCTGTTAAATGGAGATGATGATATCCCCCTTTTCCAAAGACCAGCATATTTTAGTTCTCTAACAGCTTCACTTCCCCTAACATCTACTTCCCACCCTTAGCACCCAATTTCCAGTTTCAGCGTCTTTCTATGATCTCCTGTCCTTGCTAGAACCCTACCCATGATGGACATCATCACTGTACTTTAGCAGAAAAATACAATGCAATAGCAAGAATGCAGGATTCTTACTAAATTGCTCCAGATTTCCAATCCTTCCTCTGCTCATGGATGATCCTGAAAAATTACTTATCTTTTCTAGGCCTCAGTTTCCCCAAACTCACAGGTTGTTGTGAGGTAATGTTCACAAAGTACTTAATACAACGGCCTGTCACATAAGTAAATTTTAGCATCCATCACACAAATCACTAAATATGTATTATTTCTGTTGTTGTTAATATTGTAAAAGTACAGATTTTAAACCTTTAAAAACACATACAGGGGCTTCCCTGGTGGCACAGTGGTTAAGAATCTGCCTGCTGATGCAGGGGACACAGGTTTGAGCCCTGGTCCAGGAAGATCCCACATGCCACAGAGCAACTAAGCCCGTGAGCCACAACTACTGAAGCCCGTGCGCCTAGAGCCTGTGCTCCGCAAATGGGAGAGGCTACAACAGTGAGAGGCCCGCATAACGCAAGAAAAAAAAAAAAAAAAAAAAAAAAAAAGAAAAGCCACTGCAATGAGAAGCCTGCGTACCTCAGTGAAGAGTAACCCCTGCTCGCCGCAACTAAAAAAAAGCCCATGTGCAGCAACGAGGACCCAATACAGACATAAATAAATAAATAAATAAATAAATATTTTAAAAAAACACATACAAATATATATGGAGTACATGTCAAAAGTTAGTTTAAATCATGAATGAGAGAAGCAGCAGGATGGTAAAAGAGACTCAGAAAAAAAGAAGTATATATAGTTGGTGAAGGAAAGCATGATGAAATAAGGTTAAGTTACATACAAAACTGTTAATGTCCTAAGAGGTCAATAAAATTGTAAACTCTGAGGTTATCTTTTTCACTGGGAATTTATTATTTATATCTCCACTGGACAAAGATACCTCACAACTTATCAATCTTCTATAAGTAAACACTTAACTTTATACAGGGTCTGAGCCTTAATAATAAATATTAAGTCAAATTAAATGACGGCCCTAGAGAATCAGGAGACTCAACAGCAGGCTTGTTAGAAAATGCTCTAATATGATCACGAAAAATCTGGCAGTGATCTCCTTGCTTTATTTTCCAAGTTTTAGGTAATTATTTTTGCTTTGGGTTTGGTCAATCAATCATTGTCCTGTCTAAGACCTTGGCCTTCTGGGACCAGGCTTTGGTAGGCAAGCTAAAATTTCTCACCCTCTGAGCTTTTGTAACCAAATTAAATCACCATAAATATCTTTGTGTTTGAAACTTTTGAGGACATTGGGAAATGAGAAAGGGAAAAGAAACGGGAGCCTGGAAATGAAACAAGTTTTATTTTCATTTTCACATAGGGTGTGACCTCTTTTTCTTGGGTATTTAGAAATGGGGCATGTTTCACATTTGCAGCGGCCAACTGCATGAAAACATAAAACAATTAACGTTCATATACGACCAACATTTTCCTTAAATCTCAGCTGTTATCCCTTCCTCCCTGTCCTCTTCAAATGGATTTCCTGTTTTTTCAAGTCCTTTCATTTTCCTTTATTCTTTATCTCTCTCCCTGATCTTTCCCTCTTCCTTTCCTACCCTTCCTGGGTCTTTATATTTACTTCGAGCAGTCTTTCCTCCTTTTTTTAATTTTGACTCTTTCCTCTTAGAGTGGTTGGAAGCCAAAAAGATCTGTTTTCTTTTCTCTCTTTCTCTGAGTCCTTTCTTTAGCTTGCTTTTATGATCCCCCAGCTGTTTCTTTGGTTGTCACTACCCAGGCCCTTTGATCCCAATTCCTCCTTTTGACTGTTTCACATATTCTTGAGCTCAGTTAGAGGGAGGACAAAAGAAGAAGAGAAACTCTTTAAGGCAAATCAACATATATTTTGGAGAAAAATCTTTAATTAGTCTTTAATCCAGGATGCCTCTGATTACATTTTTAAATTAAATAAATAAAAATTACTGTTTAAAACTGTAAAGACAATGATATTGCCACAGATTTTAAAAGAAAGAGGGTTTTTTTTGTTAACCTCCCTCATATACATAAACATTTTCATTTCTGTATTTTCCTTCCGTCTTTGTCTTCTGATATACATGTTTTTGCATGATTGCATTTAAAAATCTCTTTATTTAAGCTTGTGACCTAGATATGTGGGCATATCTTGCAGGTGTATTAAGGAGTAGGCAAAATTTGGCAATTTAAAGCCTTTGGGGCTACTGTGACCTTTCGGTGTGGGAAACAAAGCCTGACCTTCAGGGAGCTGTGTCCATCCCCATGCTGGGTGCCATAGTGTTTGAATTACCTTGCTCTGAACACATGGTCAGGCAAACACAGTTCTGCCTTCCACAAGTAGACAGTCAGCAATGAACTTGTTTTCTAAGTCACTTGGAGCAGAAGGACAAGCTAGTTAATAAAGGACATTCTAACAAATGAATAAAGAACCTCCACTGTGTGAATGAAAAGTGGCCCATATTATACAGAAGATGAGTCTGAGATCTGGAGTGAGATCTGAGTCCAAGTCCTCCCACTTGCTGATTGCATAATCTTGAGTAAATATTAAGTTCTCCAGGCTTTAGTTTCTTCTTCTGTAAAGTGGAGATATTAATGGAGGCATTATTCACTATATTTGAGGATATCATAAGAATATAATATCAGTGGAGATATTATATGTTATACAGTAGTTCTCCCTTATCCATGGTTTCAATAACCCATGGTCAACTGCAGTTCAAAAATATTAAATAGAAAATTCTAGAAATAAACAATTCATACATTTCTGAATAGTATGATGAAATCTTGCACTGCCTGGTCTGTCCCACCTGGGATATGGATCATCCCTTTGCCTAGTGTATCCATGCTGTGTACTCTACCCACTTGTTAGTCTAGGAAAAAACATAGTATATATAGGATTCAGTACTATTTCAGGCATCCACTGGGGGTCTTGAAACATATCTCTCACAGATATGAAGGGACTACAGTATACCATTTGAGACGAGATACAAGTTATCATAAATGCTGAGGAAATGTTTAAAATCTTATATAATCATTTGTTTTTCTGTTCATCAAGAATGCTTGCAAGAAGGAAATGAAATTTCAAGGTTTAGTACACATCTGTATTATTACTAATTTTCACAACCTCTTCCAAATTACAAGTGGATATCTGCTGAGAAAATGGGAGCAATTAAAGCAGTAACTATTTAAAAACAGAGTGTTATAGGAATTGGTCGATAGATCAATGAGATAGTGTAAAGTTCAGAAATAAGTTTAGATTTACAAAGAAGTTTAGTATATGATGAGGATGACATTTCAGATCAGTGAGCATTTGTATGAAAATATACCCTTGCATGAAGTATGAAATGTCATGTTCTGCCTCAGCTTAATCTTTTCCTTAAAGAAGCACCTTGAATTTTGTTTTAAAAATTTACTAAATTATTCAAGATGGTGAACTAAATTTTATTCCCAAATTTTCAATGAAATCAGAGTAAAGATACTTGAAAATCAGTATGTCCTTAACAATGCTGTAAAAAGATTGCTATAGGAAATAGAAATTTTTAAGAATTTTTGTAGGATACAAAGAAAATGGGATCAGATTAATGAAGACAACCAAAAAGATCTAGATAATTTAGGGACAGTAGCAGCAATAAAGAACCTAGAGGTGGAGGTAAAAAGCAGAACCACTGACTCAAGAAACAAAAAAGAACTTTAGAGCATTCTAATCTATTACTGTAAGAGACACTTAGGAGAATATTTCAGACTCAAAATAAGAGCAGGCTGCAATGAAGGAAGAAAGATAAAAAGCAGTTCTTATAAATAATAATCATGCTTGCTAAATTTTTTTCAAAAGAAGGCTTGAAAACCAAATTATAGATCTAAAAATGAAGATGATGGAATCTCCAAAAATGTAGAGAAAAAAGAGAAAAAGAAAAAAATGGAATTATGAAAGAAAAATAAGAAAGCAAGGAGGTCAGATGCAGAAGCTCATTATCTCTTTATAGTATTTAAAACAGTTTAATGCTCCCAGGAATAGACTGATAGATTAGTGTGGCAGCCTGGAGTTCAACAATTGCCCTGCATTTATATGGAAATTTATCCACGGTAAAGATGACATTTTAAATCAATGGGTGTTGAGGGAGAGGGTTCACTGGCCTCTGGGAGCATTGTCAAGACCCTTGCTTTATGCCTAAATTATTTGATTAGATGCAGAACTGATGCAGATATGCCAGAATCTCTGGTAACCAACGTTTCAAATTTGTAACATTTTAATGTTTATTTCCTTCCATTCTAAAAGTACATTTCATCTCCCAAGGGAAGTCAGAAATGGAGTAGAAGGCAAAGGCAGGGGTAATTCTTCTGCTCTAACAGGTGTGAGCAGGGAAAAAAGAAACAGTTTGGGGAATTTTTCCAGTCCTACCCACTGTTCTGCTCTGTTAAAAAAAGGCTGTTGCTCTTTTACAAAACTGAAAAAGAATAGGCACTAACTATTATGCAAATCTTACTCTTTTCCAAACTTTTATTTTTCCTTGAGAGGAAGATGGGCCTGGCTATGTAAATATTCCCCCAGACAACTTGCATAACCTTAAAGAGAAGCTAAGAGACATAGAGTGCAAAATCAGAGAAAAGGACTTAAGGCTGCCTCAACTACTTTGTGAGCTGAGAGCAAAAAGGAAACATTGATTATAAGTCTTAGTATTTCCTGCACGTTGGAAGGAGGGAGTGAAATATGACATGGTGCTCAGTCAAGGAACCAGGTTCCACCAGTTTCTCAAACTTGAGTGTGAAAGTTTGCTTGGCTCTATAGTAATTTTTAAAAATTTGTGTTTAATTTGAAAATAATCTAAATACGTGAATATGAGCTCTTTCTGAGCCATCAAATGACTACCTGAATATGGCCGCATAATTTCCGTGTTGGAGTTGGCTTTTGTGTTTACAACTTTATTGGCCTCAAGTAGGAAGGAAAAGAAATAAGAGAAAAAAATAAATACATTAGTGAAGGCCAATGCCATCAAGATGCAGGCTGTGAACAAAAGTGTCATAGGAGTTAAACAAAGAACTGTGTCGGGAACACCAAGTTCTCTCAGTGCATAGGAGCACAGGTTGCCAAACCTAAAAATCCGTGCTCTGGCATCCAGTGCCACAGTCAGAGAGTAAAGAGAGATTTTATTTCAGCAAAGTAACATCATCTATCATCTTAAATTAATAGATTTAATTTGAATTATCTTAGTTCTAGAAATTTATATTTGTGTGAGCATAAGGAATTTATACCCACGTTTACATTTGCACAGATTTAAATAACATGCCAATAAAAATAATTTAATGAAAAGTAAAAATTAGAGCCATGGGTACTAGTGTTTTTATTAGCCAGGAAACACGCATCACATCCGATCCAAGCTAGCTGACCCTAGTGGGTCCCCCAGGCCACAAAGCTTGTTGCACATGGTTGGACTGGAATAGAATCAAGGGCTCATGTGACTTGGCCTCTGTGTTTCTTCCTGAGACAAGCCCCTCTAGGGTATCCTCTTCAATTTCTAGCCAGTTTTTTTTGTTTTTCATGTTTTAATTTTCCATTCATGAAAAAGTCTCTTTCCTTGGTGTTTACTTAGCTGTGCATACTTGTCGGCACACAGGAGAATGAGATGTTTTGGAAGATCAGGGCTTGGTTTCCCTCTGAGAAGAAGGTCTTTAGTGGCAGCTAGTTTGTAGCTCACACAAGACAATGTAACCCTGGTGGGGCATGAACCCTATCCCAGATAGTTTGAGAAGACTTTGAAATCATCCCAGCCTTCCTGTGGGCAAGACTAGTGCTCTGGTGGAAATTATGACCACTCCCACCCAACTGAGAGTGGGCAAAATCCTTCTCTTTAAGGCAAAGAGTTTAGGGCTCCTGGGGCTCTTTGGGGTGGCTGTTAATTAGGTGGAAAGATGGTGCATAGTTCAAATTAAACTAGAAAAACAATATATGAGTTTATGGTGTAAACATAACATTTTAATTGGATAAAGTGCTCCTGATTGCTGACTAATGTATTTTCTCCCTATGGTTGCATTATGATTGTTGTGGTCTGAATGTTTGCGACCCCCACCCATATTCATATGTTGAAATCCTACCCCCAAAGATGATAGTATCCAGCAAACACATGAAAGGTTGCTCAACATCACTAATCATTAGAGAAATGCAAATCAAAAGTACAATGAGGTATCACCTCACACCAGCCAGAATGGCCACCATCAAAAAATGTACAAACAATAAATGCTGGAGAATGTGTGGAGAAAAGGGAACACTCTTGCACTGTGGGTGGGAATGTAAATTGATACAGCCACTATGGAGAACAGTATGGATGCTCCTTAAAAAACTAAAACTAGAACTACCATTCGACCCAGCAACCCCACTCCTGGGCATATACCCTGAGAAAACCATAATTCAAAAAGAGTCATGTACCACAATGTTCATTGCAGCTCTATTTACAATAGCCAGGTCATGGAAGCAACCTAAGTGTCCACCGACAGATGAATGGATAAAGAAGATGTGGCACATATATAAAATGGGATATTACTGAGCCGTAAAAAGAAACAAAATTGAGTTATTTGTAGTAAGGTGGATGGACCTAGAGTCTGTCATACAGAGTGAAGTAAGTCAGAAAGAGAAAAACAAGTACAGTATGCTAACACATATATATGGAATCTAAAAAAAAAAAAAAGGTTATGAAGAACCTAGGGGCAGGGGAGGAATAAAGATGCAAAGGTAGAGAGAATGGAATTGAGGACATGGGGAGGGGGAAGGGTAAGCTGGGACGAAGTGAGAGAGCGGCATGGACAAATATACACCATCAAATGTAAAATAGATAGCTAGTGGGAAGCAGCTGCATAGCACAGGGAGATCAGCTCGGTGCTTTGTGAACACCTAGAGGGGTGGGATACAGAGGGTGGGAGGGAGACGCAAGAGGGAGGAGATATGGGTATATATGTATATGTATAGCTGATTCACTTTGCTATAAAGTAGAAACTAACACACCATTGTAAAGCAATTATACTCCAATAAAGATGTTAAAAAAAAAAGATAATAGTATTAGGAAGTGGGCCTTTGGGAGTTGCTTAGGTTGTGAGGGTGGAGTGCTCATGAATGGATGGATAAGTGCTCTTATAAAAGAGACCCCACCAAGATCCCTTTCCCCTTATACCATGTGAGGAAACAATGAGAGGGCACCAGCTACTAAACAGGAAGGAGACCTTTACCAGAAGGTGAGCATGCTGGAGCCAGACCTTGGACTTTCTAGCCTCAAGAACTGTGAGAAATAAACATTTGTTGTTTATAAGTCACCCGGTGTGTGATATTTTGTTATAGCAGCCCAAATGAACTAAAACAATGATCAAAAGATTACTTGATGAACATATAATCAGAACCAGGGGAGTCAGCTGGATTATCTGTCTAGTCTGATGAGAACCTGATAGACTTCAGCAGCCATCTCCATCCCAGGGAGGCAAACTTCATAGACCTCCCTCCTGCACTGTGTTTGAGTGTGCCCAGCTAGCGTTTGCTTCTGTCAGTTTTTTGATGGTTTTCTTTCTGATTGATGCACTGTTTCTTTAAATATGCTAATACCCTAAATCTACTTCTAAGCAGGGCTTGCTGACCTAAGTCTTTGTTTTTAAGGTAACCTTATATAAGTCAGCTTTGAGCCACTGTGTGTTGATTTTATTTTTCTCTCAGAAGCTAATCTTGTTAATTTTATTTCCAAGTTCTTGGCATGTCACTGTTGCTTCAGTATAGTATTTGTTCCTTTCTTTTACTTTGTGCTTTTTTTTTTTTTTTTTTTTCGG
>NW_006777671.1:1093644-1135363 GCF_000442215.2 Lipotes vexillifer
TTTTGCGGTACGC
Organism: Lipotes vexillifer; assembly: GCF_000442215.2. Lineage (NCBI taxonomy): Eukaryota > Metazoa > Chordata > Mammalia > Artiodactyla > Lipotidae > Lipotes > Lipotes vexillifer. The sequence goes on from NW_006777671.1 coordinate 1,093,658, forward strand.
GGGCCTCTCACTGTTGTGGCCTCTCCCGTTACGGAGCACAGGCTCCGAACGCGCAGGCTCAGCAGCCATGGCTCACGGGCGCAGCCGCTCCGCGGCATGTGGGATCTTCCCGGACCAGGGCATGAACCCGCGTCCCCTGCATCGGCAGGTGGACTCTCAACCACTGCGCCACCAGGGAAGCCCCTTTGTGCTTACTGAATGAAAGAAAACTACCCCTGATGTATGCTATGACATGTCCAGAATTTCCATATAGGAAGGGCATGGGACCTGTGATCTCACTGGAATCGTGGGTAAAGGACTCCTCTGAAACTCCTTTTTGAGGACAAGCATACTAATTTTATGAAGAAACGTTTATTTGCCAGTAGCTTAAGCTGTGTTTACATAGTAATCATGTTTCTACTTGGGTTAGGTGTTTATTTAGAGTGATTTGAGTGATGGGGCTGAGGATGACTGTGGGTATTTTTGCTTCCCTAAGCCACCCCTTGGTTGCCCTCGGTGCGTGGTTTGGCTCTTCAACCTGGATCATAGATTGGCTTTGCATTGTTCCTGGATATGGACTTAATGAATTGACTCTCTAGCAGAAACCTCCAATTACTTATTTCACTTTTATATGTACAGACATCTATTTGCACCTGAGTGTTTTATGTCCTAGTTTTGCAGATCCACAAATCACTAACTTTGTCAGCAAAAGGACTGCTTTCTTTTGCAGATATCCTCTTTGTCAGAGAGTAAACACGTTTTTCTCTCTCCATCTGCACAATTCCATTTTGACTCCAGTCAATGCCTGTGCAGCCATTCAGGTGTCTGTCAATTAACCCATAGTAACTGCAATCAGTCCCTGGCTACCCAGTTTCCTCCTTGAATCCTGAAACCAAGATGCCATTAGAAGGGGAATGTCATGGGCAGAAATGTAAATGACTAAAGATTGCAAGTGTGTGTGTTGGGGAGGGGAGGGTTGGATCCAGGTATGTTCCCTTTAATTATACTCAAAAGTCAAATATAAATTATATTACTGTTTGTTTGGGGATCCATGGCTTTTCGGCAAGCCAATAACATAGTGTATGAGTTCCTATTGCTGCTCTAACAAATGACCACAAACTTAGTGACTTAAAATAACATAAATTTATTATCTAACAGTTCTGAACATCAGAAATCCAAAATGGTTCTCATCGAGTTAAAATCAAGGTGTTAGCAAGGCTGCATTTCTTCTGAAGGCTCTAGGAGAACCCGTTTCCTTGACTTTTCCACTTTATAGAAGCTGCTCACATTCTTTGGCTTACAGCCCTCTTCCTCCAACTTCAAAGCCAGCAATGTTGGGCTGAATCTTTCTAACACTGTCATCTTCCTGGTTTTCTTCTGCCTCCCTCCTCACCTTTTAAGGATGCTTGGGCCCGACTGAATAATCCAGGATCATCTCTCTATTTTAAAGTCAGCTGATTAGCAACTTCATTCAATCTGCAACATTAATTCCATCTACCACCTTAATTCCCCCTTGCCATGTAATCTAATAAATCACATGTTCCAGAAATTAGGACAGGGACAACTTTCAAGGGTGGGGGGAGCCTTATTCTGTCTACCACACATAGAAAGTCAAAACAGTCTCTAAAAATTTCAGCTTGAGTACTCCTGCTTCCACACTCTTTACCCTAAATGTTGGATTGATGTCTTTGGATGTATGAAGACCCCATAAATGTGTGATAATCTCTCATGAGCTTCCTTCCTACCACAATAAATACCACAGTAAGGTGCCTTCCTACCAAAGGAAGCTCTTTTCAGTGTTCGATGGGGGTCACTGAAACATCTCTTTGCCCTTCTTTATTTTTCTCCCTCACAGGCCTCACAAACACATGAAATTTCTAGCATCAGTTACTTCTTTGGTTTAGGAACTGTCTCTTCAACTTTTTTAAATTATAAAACTTGGTAACACATCAGTCTACTGACACAATTGAGACCTTGGCATGTATAAATGTATCAGAGAAATTAGATGGCTACCTGGTAGGATGCAGGATAGGTAAACTAGATAAATTTTGAGTTGAGGGAAGATAAAGGAAAAGTTTAGGTCTTGGGACATTGGAGAGACAAAGGGTAGGAGGACTTACTGTATTAGAGGATGATACACATGGCTGGGAGGGCCTCAGGCAGACACGTTCATTCATAAGTTCAACAAATAGTGCTTATTTCATGTAGTAACTATGCAACATATTGGAGTTTCAAATGTGAACAAAATATCCAGTAGCTTCCCTCCCAGATGTCAGTGTAGAGGCACTCAATGGGATACCATGAAGGTGAATGCATTTACTTGTCCATTTTTTCTATGTTTAAATCCTTGTTCCTTCACTCAGCATGTGGCTTCTCCACAGTTACAAAGAACTTTGAATCTTGGTTATAGGCTTGCCATATTTGGTGTAGACTGACTTGTACAGTTCAAGTGGACACAGTATATGAGCACCTTAGCTTTAATAAGGAATGTGTTATACTAGTGTTGTGTAAGCCATGCAAATTATTGTTAATATTATTATTTTGCTGATATTTTATTTTGAACACTTGTTTTTATTGATGTATAGATAATTCTTTGTTGTAGGGGGCTGTACTTTGTATCATGGGATATTTAGCAGCATCCTTGGTCTATACCCACTAGATGCCAGTATACCTTCCCAGTTGTGACCACCAAAAATTTCTCCAGAAATTGCTAAGTGTCCCCTGGGAGGCAAAATCACTCCCATCGGAGAACCACTGATGAACAGCATATAAACAGAAATATGCATAGACCACAAGTGACAGCTTGACTAATTTTTAAGAAGTGAATACACTCATGTAACTTCCATCCAGATCCAGGAAAAGAACATCACTAGTACCCAAGAATCTCTCCCCTTTTAACTCCTTTCAGTTATTTCTCAATTGATACATAATCACAATTCCGACTTCATTTCCTATAGATCAGTTTTGCCTGTTTTTAGACTTCATGTAAGTGTAATCACATAATATATAATCATTGGGTCTGTGAGATTTCTCCCTTGTGCCACATGTTGTAATGGTTTGTTTATTTTCATTGCTTTATATGATTCCATTGTAGTAATACCACAATGTATTTATCCCTTCCAAACTTTTGAAAAACATTTGAGTTGTTTCCAATTTTTAGCTGTTATGAATAATGCTGCTATGAACATTCACATATGTACCTTTTAGTAAATTTTGGGAAATTGGCGTATTGGCCTCCAAATGAAATTCCTGGGACTTGGGTATGTGTACGTTCAGTTTTAGTAGATACTGTCAAGTTTTCCAGGGTGGTGTGACACACTTTTATCCCCACCAGCAGTGCTTGAAAGTCCATTTGATCTGTTATTGCCAATGACTAAGTAATTTTAGCCATTCTGGTAGATATGCAGTCTCATTGCATTGTGGTTTTAGTTTGCATTTCCCAGATTGAGTATGTTTTCATACAGTTATTGGCCATTTTCATATCTTCTTTTGTGAAAGAATGTATTCAAGTCTTTTGTCCATTTTTTTTTTCCAGTTGAGTATAAAATGATACCATTTGCTCCTGTGGTAATCAGTTTCTTTAGAATGTTTACCTCTCAGCTTAAACTAATAAAGAAATAGTCTGGTTTTGTTCATTTCTCTGTTGTGCGCTTCATTGCTGTGAGTCCATTCACCAGTCATAGTTTCCCCTGGTTAAATTGATCAAATGGAAGCCACAAACTGGCCAATCTAAGGATGAGCCTGGGGGCCTGACAGTCCTGCCAAGATTGGTCTTGGCTGAAATAATCCTGCAATCCTTCCTTCTCCTCTTCTTTCTTCTCTTCCTACTCCTTTTAACTACAGAATCAACAGACAGATCGTCATAGATAGAATTAGCTCATTTGATAGCATAGTTTAATACATGTTGGATGTTGCCATAAATGTTTTCCAGGATATTTATTTATTGGATTATTTTGTGAATTAATTTGCTGCCTGGGATGACTACTCAGTGAAGTAAGAGTTTAATTTTAGGGAGTCTCACAGACAAATGAACAAAGGCCCAGACCTATTCTTTTCCTTCATGCCAACAATAAGAACTGTATTTTCCTTCCACAGGGGTTTTTGGCTACCTTTGTTAGTATGACATCACATGCAAAACAGAGCCTACATCACCTTTCTTATTCTCAGGCTTCCTCACAAAACCAAAGCCTACCCCTGTGATGCTCTCTTTCCACAGTCATGCACCACCTCCTCTTCTTTCCCTTATTACATAACCATCCAGAACCCTGTGTACTTCTTCCACATCAGGCTAAGATGTCATCACCTCTAGCTTTGGATGCACTCGGTGTTTGGATGGGCAGTCTCCAAAGAGAATTTCATCGGCCCATGCTGTTCTTAGTGCTGCCAAAGGTAGGGCCCCTGCCAGTGATGCGTACTTAAGCTAATAGCCTGTGGGTTTCTGGGAAACAAAAGGGCAGGTGATGGAGGACAGCCATCAGAAATTGGCAGGAAACAAGGCTCTTTTTGAGCAAAACCATTAAGAAGAACATGAATCAAATAGAAAGAATCTCAGAGGCTCTGGAAATATGATTGTGTTCTCATCTATATCTCTCAAGTAGAAAGAAATTGAAAGAGATGGCTAGCATCCAAAATTCCCAAATCTTTGACCTCTGCTGTCACAGGAACTGGAGGAAGAGATGCAGCAGGGACACAGAGCAAATGTACTCCATTACTCATCCTGAAACTTAGTTCCAAGTCCTATGTTCTAAAGCAATAAAGAATAAGCCAATTCTTGTTCTACATGGCAGTACTTTATGAATTTAAAGTTGGTGATCATTACTCCCCTGAGTCTTCTAATGAATGTGTGGAGGTTGAATTGGGAATAAGGTCTGAGGTTCTTTGGCCAATCAATGAGTCAATGAAATGTATGAGGCATGTAGTAAGTTCTCAGCATTATGTAGATGCCAAAGGGGATACAGAATAAGAGCCAACATTTGTATAGTGCTTACTTTGTGCCAAGCACTGTTCTAAAGGCTTAATCCACACAACTCTTTAATGTATGTACCATTACTAACCCCATTTTACAGATGAGGAAACTGAGGCTCAGAAAGGGTAAGTAATAAAATCCAAGGCTGCATGTTAAGTCACAGAGGTAGGATTTATATCCAGGCATTCTGGCTTCCTGGCATATGGTCTTATCCACTAAACTAATGGAACATGAGGGAATATTAAATATACAAAATGTCTATAGTCATATCCTCAGAGAGATCATGGTCTGGGCTGAAATAGATAAAGAAGATAAAGAGTAAAGGAGCCAATCCTTGGAAATTGCACAGGATTTCAACAGGTGCAGAAGGAGGTGAAGGTTTAGGAAGTGAGTATTTTGGGACATTTAGCATCCCTGCCCCACTAATTGCCAGTAGGGATTATCAAGCATTGTGACAACCAAGAGCTTCTCCACAGGTTTGCAAAAGCCTACATGTTGAGCAGAGCTGAGCTACATATACAATGGCTCAGAACAGTGGTCCTCATGTGTATCAGCATCACCTGGAGGGTTTGTTAAAACGCAGACTGCTGAGCCCTGCCTCCAGAGTTTCTCATTCAGTAGGTCTGGGGTGAGACCCAAGAATCTGAATTTCTAACAGATTCCTAGGTGATGCTGATAATGTGGGGACCTCACTTTGAGAACCACTGACCTTGAAGCAGAAGCCAGCAGGACAAGAGAGTAAGGAGAAGGGTTTGGGGTGAGTACAATAGAAGATTAAAAAATGAAGAAATAGAATGACTATCTAATAGTAACAGCCAACTTCAGTGACAATTTATTCTGAGTCAGTACTGTGCAAAGCACTTGACATATATTATTTCTCTTAATCCTTGCCACAAATTGTAGATGCCATTATTATTTCCAGTTTACAAGCCAAGAAAACATAAATACATTAGGAAAATTTCCAGATCATATATCTATAACTTTAAACCCATATCCAGCCATTTCTAGGGTGCAACCGTTAGCCAATACTGCTGTTCCACAGTTCTGAGAGGTGTTTTGTTATGATGTGCTAGGAAGTAGATACTCTTTCAAAGTTTCTAATCAGTGATATAGCAAGGCAAAAGTGATAATTAGGATAAATTATTTTGGCAGAATTGTGCAATGTTTAAAATCTGAGAGGATGGCTATAGATCTTTACAGCAAAACAGCCATGATCAAAATTTCAGGAACATAGCTTTGCAACCTTTCCTATTTACAAAGTGAGTGATATATATTTTAAAACACAGATTTTGGGATCAGAAGGCTTTCATCCTGGATCTGCTGCTTACAATTGATTCATTTATTCAAAAATATTACTGGAATCCACTAAAAATGGCAATAATTCTTTCTTTTGCAAGGTTTGATTGGTTATCATTTTGTTTTGAGACAAATAACCAAACCCATGTTAAACTTTTCTCACTGACTGCTTTTTAAATCTCTTCGTCTTTGGTGTCCTAGAGTTCCATTAGGATAGGTCTAGGTGTGGATTTATTTTTAAACTTCTTGGGTTTGAGTTGGTGTCTTTCTGGAAAATTCTCCATTATTAATTCTTCAAATATTGCTTCTTCCTCATTCACACTATTATTTCCTTCTGGACTTCTAATTAGAGTATGTTGGATTTTTCCATTCTCTCTGCTTATTTTATTAATCTCTTTCATTATTTCAATATGTCTACTTCAGAACATTCTGGATAATTTCTTTGGACCTATTTTTCTTTTACTAATTTTCTCCTCACTTATTTCTAATCTTCTTTTAATCCCTTCATTGTTTACTTTCATTTAATTTATTGCCACTTTAATTTTCAAATTATATTTCTTCAGATCTGTTTCTCTTAAGAGTCTTTGGTTTATGCTTATGTTTTCAGAATTCACTCCTTGAAACATATCAAACATTTAAATTTTATATCCAGAATCTGATAATTCCAATATCAGGAATTTTGTCCGTATGATTCAGCAATGTTATTTATTCTGGCTCTTACTCATAGTTCTTTGTTTACCTGTATATTTGCAATTTTTGGCTTTTTGCTCATATCTCTTGGATCATTATCTGAGAGAATTTTTTCAGGTCATGTTGAAATTAAAGTCCTTCAGAAAGGACTTTGTTTTGCTTCTTCTTATCACCTGAAGAAGGCAGTAAAATCCAGGACACTTTTATATCAAAATTTCTATTTGAATTTTTTTTGTACCACCCAGAAAGTTTTAACTTGGGCCAAAAACCTGTTTGAGGGCTGGCTTATAGTTCTAAATTCTTAAGAGTGATTTTTTTCTTTACACTTAGTGCCAAAGTGAAGAAAAAAAATGCTTCCTTGCTATTTACTTCTAGGAGGAAATTGTATTCCAATGAAGTCTCAACTTTATGTGAGGGCCTACCATTAGACTTTCTACTTTAGGTGTGCCCTAAGGTTTGTCTACTTTCTTCTGTGCCTTACATGGGCTTCAAAACATATGTTCAAGTTCACCAGGGTTCAACAGATTTCCTTGGGGTCAAAGCTGGATTTTGTACTTGCTTGCTTTCTACCTCTCCATATACTTTGTTTTGCCGTATTATATACTTTCTTGCCAGTTTAGTAATGCACTTAAAATATTCTAAATACACACACGCACAACATTTCAACCATTTTTGTCAGAAAAGTTGTTCAGAATATCTGATTATCTAGTCTGCTAAATTGTAGAAAATACAAGCCCCAAGTTAAACTGAAAATGTATTGCAAACTATATCCAAAAAAAAAGGAGAAAAAATGTCATTTTCATTGAAAGATATCATTAGATAAAAATGGCAAATGAACTCCCTGAGGACAGAAACAATATATATATTTTTTATTTGTATCTTTAGAGCCTACTACTATGTCTAAAATGTAATGATTGTCATAAATAACAAATGAATAAAATAATATAAGCATTTATATTGCATTGGAGGCTTCAAATAGTTTGATCAGTATAACTCATTATTAAATGTATTTGGACATGTGCTCAACTGGTTCCTAAATATTCAGACACCAATATATACATATACTGTATATATTATATGTATATATTTTATATTATATGTACATATATACAAATGCATATGTACACATATATGTATACGTACATATATATTTCTCACATGTATTTTACTAAGTGGTTCAACCATTATAACATAATCACAGTTATTGCTAAGCCGGCACACCTCTGATAAGCTAGCAGGCAGCCCCTATTAACAGGCAGGAACATATTTCTGCAACCTTGATTAGAGCTAACCCATTTCAGATTCTGAATTCTAAATATGTCCATCTAAATCTAGATGGTGATCCATCTACCAGCATAAAGGTTATCCAAGGAACTTCCCCATGGCTTTGCTTCTGAGCTCAGAGGAGAGCATGCTGTTGAACACAGAATCACTGAACGCAGTAGAACTGAGGCAAGGAGGGTCCCTGCCAAAGCTATTCCCTTTACAACTAGGAGCTCTTCAAAACATGACAGAAAAGGGAGGTATGGAAACAGTAAGAGTTTTACATTTCTGTCAGCTCAGGTTCTGAGGTCTATAGCTAATTCTGACTGGCTGGCAAACTGTGGTGTAGTTAACTAAAGAAATACATTGCTTTGAGATCAGGAACTGTTTTGTCTCTTTAAAAAGGAATTTAGAATAATTATAGATAGATATTGGAATCAAACAAAACTAGTTTCAAATCTGGCATCGTCACTTACTTTTTGTCAACAAGCAAACTACTAACACTTTCAAGTCCCTGTTTCATCAACTGAGAAATGCAAATAATAACACATAAGACTGTGTTAAGATTTTTAAAAAGATTTGCACAGTAGCTTATACATAAACATACAATAAAATTTAGCTGTTAATAATTGGTATTTTTTCCTTTTTCATGAACCTTAGTGTAGTGTGTTCTTTACTCAGTAGGACAAATTAACTGAAAAAGCCAGCCATCTTTACTTGTTTAAGTGAGCGTCCACATTTCTGTGCCTTTGGCCTTCACCACTGTAAAAAACAAGAATCAGGATGATTCTTTGTTCAGTGAAAACAAAGCCATATATAGATCTATTCACTTCAACTGTTAAAGAACCTGTGAAGTGGGTTTTCAAAGAAGGAGGCAAGAGTTGTTTCTTGCCCCATCAAAAGGTAGAAAAAATCCCCAGCACCTGACGCCAGCTTCACCCTGGAACCAGCAGCCTGCATCCTGTCTGCTTTGCTTTGGCAAAGCTTGTGTACTTCCATTGACTCAATATGCTGACACACAGCTCTGCCGCTACTGCAGCCACTACCCACGTAATCTCTCTCAGGAAGCGCTATGTATTCTTGCCAACCTTTGCAAAGAGGTTAGAGATAAAGACTGGTTTTCTGGAGGACCTGTTTTGTGGCCTCGGTAAGGGTCCTTTCAACTATTTCCTTTGTTTGCTTGAGGAACTCCCGCCTTGCCTCTAGCAATTCAGCTTGTTCTCAGAGAGAAATATGGAGTCCTAAAAGAAGCCTTTCCTTCTGATTCAAGGAAGCTGTGCAGAACTGGCACAGACTGTCAAATAGCAAGCAGAAGAATACTTCTATGGCTAGGGTTAGAGAGGGATAGAGGTTTTGTGGTCAGAGCACAAAACCATTAATGGAGTTTCAGGGTTTCTTTCAAAACCCACCATCTCCTCCTTCCTCCCATTTTAAAACTTGATTTGTGACTGTAAGCTAATTACTTAGATGTCCTGAAATTCAAGGTTCTCCTCTGGAGATTGAAAGCAGATACTTTTGCTAAGGCATTTTTGTTTTCCCGCAAGATATGTTCATGCCACGTACCTTGCTTATTATATTGAATGGGTTTTTGCTGCATGCACTTTTAGAGCTTCCCACAAAAACCTTATGTCCAAAATAGTGGGTACAGTGTGAGCTGCTTATCTAGAGGGGGATCTTTAATAGTGTTGTGCAGAGAATGGTGTGTTACCCATGATTCTGCCCAATGGGTGAATCTGTTTTCATCTTGAACTACAATTATGAAATAACTCCTTCACCAAGAATAGAATAAAATGAAATATTCTTCCCATTGTTTTACTGGACAGGAGGTGCACTGAGGTGAAGAACACAGTGCCATCAGAGCAGACTAGAGACAAGGATACTTTATTTGTCTACCTTCTAGCTATGAGAAGTTGGATAAGTACTCAGTTTTTTCTAGTCCCATTCCCTTATTTTTATGTGACTTATTGTACTAGCTAGGACCTCCAGTACAATGTTGAATAGAAGTTGTGAGAGCAAACATCTTTTGCCTTATTCCAAAATTTAGGAAGAAAGGGTTTTTGAATTTGTCTTTGATCATATTGTGGCAGATCCCTTCTATTTCTTGTTTCCTGAGAATGGATGATAAATTTTGTTAAATAGTTTTTCTACATTTATTTATATGATCTCTTAGTTTTTCTTTTTAGTTGGTTAATAGGGAAACACATTGATTGACTTTGAGTATTAAACCCACCTTGCTTTTCTAGGATACACTTCAGTTGGTCACAATTTATTTCCTTTTATCTATTGGTGGATTTGATTTGCTACCATTTTTGCTATGGATGTTTATATTTATGTTCATGAGGCATATTGATTTGTAGTTTTCTCATCTTATAGTTTCTATGGTTGGTATCAGTGTAAAGCTTTTATTTTCTGCAAAAGTTTGTATAGAAATGGTATTATTTCTTCCTTAAATGTTCGGCAGAATTCATTATCTCCAGTGATACCATCTGGGGCCTAGTGTTTTCTTTGTAGTAAGGTTATTAAATACAAATGCAATTTCTTTTTTTTTTCAAATGCAATTTCTTTAATAGATCTACTATTCAGATAATCTGTTTCATCTTGAATTAGCTTTGGAAATTTGTGACTTTCAAGAACTTTTCCATTTCATCTCAGGGGCCAAATGTATTGGCATAAAATTGTTCATAATATCTCTGTTTTCCTTTTAATACATCTAGATCTGTGGTGATGCCTCCATTTCATTCCTGATTTTGATAGTTTGTCATTTCTTTTTTTCTCCTGATCAGTCTCACTAGAAATTTACCAATTTTGTTGATCTTTTCAAAGAGCTAGCTTTTTCTGTCACCAATTTTCTCTTTTGTTTTTCTGTTTTCCATTTCTTTAATATTTGCTTTTATCTTTCATCTTACTTTGTGTTATTTGCTTTTCTTTTTCAGGCTTAGATTGTTGATTTAAGATCATTCTTGGTTTCTAATATAAGTATTTAAAGTTATAAATTTCACTGTAAGCACCCTACTGATTTTATGTTGTGTTTTAATCTTAACTGAATTCAAGATATTTAAAAATTTCCTTTGTCATTTTTTGTTTGACCTATAGGTTATTTAGATGTGTTATTTAATTTTATAATATTTTAAATATTTTCAGAAAAAAATTTTTAGATTTCTAATTTAATTCCATTGAAGGATCAAATAAAATAATTTTCAATCAATAAGACTTCAATTCTTTTTTATCAATTTAGATGATTTATAGAAATGTGTTTTATGCCTCAGAATATAGCCTTCCTTGGTGAGTATTTAGTGTACACTCAAAAGAATGCTCATTCTGCTGTTGTTATGTGGACTGTTCCATAAATGTTAGTTAGGTCAAATTAGTTGATAACATTTTCCAGTCTTTTTACTTTTCCTAATTTTCTGTTTGTTCTATTAATTATTGAGAGAAGAGTGTTGAAGTCTCTAACTCAAGTTGTGAATGTGTCTCTTATCAGTTCTACCAGTTCTTGCTTCATGTATTTTGAAGCTTGTTTTCACATGCATACAAATTTAGGATTGTTATGACTCAATGACAAATTGACACCTTAACACTATAAAATATTCTTTGTAATCACCCTATATTTCTTTTTCTGAACTGCTTTGACTGAGAGTACGAAATACAGTTACACAAGTTTTCTTTCTTTTTTTTTTTTTAATTTACTCTTTTTATTTATTTATTTATTTATTTATTTATTTTTGGCTGCGTTGGGTCTTCGTTGCTGCGTGCAGGCTTTCTCTAGTTGTGGTGAGCAGGGCCTACTCTTCATTGCGGTGCGCGGGCTTCTCATTGTGGTAGCTTCTCTTGTTGTGGAGCATGGGTTCTAGGTGCACAGGTTTCAGTAGTTGTGGCACACAGGCTCAGTAGTTGTGGCTCATGGGCTCTAGAGTGCCGGCTCGGTAGTTGTGGCTCATGGGCTTAGTTGCTCTACGGCATGTGAGATCTTCCAGACCAGGGCTCAAACCCTTGTTCCCTGCATTGGCAGGCAGATTCTTAACCACTGTGTCACCAGAGAAGACCCTATATAAGCTTTCTTAAGTTTAGTGTTTTTATGGTATTTTTTTTTCATCCTTTTACTTTTAAACTGTTTTATACTTGAGATGGGTTTCTTGTAACAGTATTTAGTTGGGGCTTGCTTTTTAATCCACTATAACAATCTCTCTTCTACAATTAATTTATTTAATATAATTTTTAATTTTAATGTAGCTATCAATAGGTCTGGATTTAAATCTATTTGTTTTCTATTTGTTCTATTTTTTCTTGCTTTTTTTTGGATTAAGTAATAATTTTTTATGACTCCTTTCTAACTGCATTTATAAATTTCCTAGCCAAATCTCTTTGTTTCATTTATTTGTCCACTTATTTAATTTTGGTGATTGCTCTATGGTTTACAAAATACATCTCCATATTACTAGAGTCTACCTTTAAATAATCTTATACCACTTCATGTATAGTCTGAGAAGCTTACAGCAGTGTGCTTCCACTTTCACTGTCCCTTTCCTTTGTGCTGTTTTTGTCATACAGTTTACATGTGTTATAAATTCAATAATTTATTACTATCACTTCTATTTAAGCAGTTCTTTTCAAGAAATTTTAAAATGGAAAGAAATATATATTTACTCACAAATCTACCATTTCCAGTGCTCTTCATTCTTTTGTTAAGGTCAAAATTAGCATCTAATATCAGTTTCTTTTTGCTTGAAGAACTTCTTGTAATGTTTCTTATAATGCATATCTGCTAGTAATAAATCCTTTTAGGTTCTGATTATCTGAAAAATTCTTTATTTTTGAAAGATATTTTCCCTAAGAATAGATTTCTAAGTTGGTAGTTTAATTTCCTTCAAAACTTTAAAAATGTTGCTCATTTGTCTTCTAGTTTGCATAATGGCTCATGCTTTTTGTTCCTCTTTATGTAATGTGTCTCTTTGTCTGGGTGCTTTTAAAATTTTCTTTTTATGGCTGGTTTTCAGCAATTTGATCATGATTGTTTTGGTATAATTTTGTTTATTTTTATTTTGTTTGGGATTCATTGAGCTTCTTGGATTTATAGTTTTCATCAGATTTGGAATACATTTGAGCATGATTCCTACAAATATGTTTTTGAATCATATGCATATTATCTGCTTGATATTGTCCCATGGATCATAAATACTGTTTATTTTCTTTCTGTGCTTCTTTTTGGATTACTTTTTGCTATGATTTCAGGTTTGCTGATTGTTTCTTCTTCAGTGCCTAATCTGTGAATCCCTCTCAATGTATTTTAAATTTTGTATATTTCCAAAATTTTATTTGGATCATTTGTTTTATCTTTCATTTATCTCTTCATTATGTTCATGTCTCCTTTATTTTCTTCAACATGTGAAGTTTACTTGTAATACCTGTTTTCATGTCCTTTTCTGCTCATCTTAACACCTCTGTCTTTTTTTGTGTCTATTTCTATTGAGTAATTCTTCTCCTGATTATATGTTATATATTCCTGCCTTTCCTGCATTCCTGGCAATTTTTTTTTTTTTTTTTGCTGTACGCGGGCCTCTCACTGTTGTGGGCTCTCCCGTTGCAGAGCACAGGCTCCAGATGCGCAGGCTCGGCAGCCATGGCTCACGGGCCCAGCTGCTCCGTGGCATGTGGGATCTTCCCGGACCGGGGCACGAACCCATGTCCCTTGCATCGGCAGGCGGACTCTCAACCACTGCGTCACCAGGGAAGCCCATGGCAAATTTTTATTATGAATTATATACTGTTTGATGGAGATTTTTTTGCATTCTTTTGAATAGTGTTGGATTTTCTTCTGGCACCCAGATAAGTTATTTTAAATCAATTTGATTCTTTTGAGACTTGACTTTATGCTTTCTTTATTGCCTTTTCAGAGCAGCTTTTAGCCTGGGGATAATGTAACTCCTATACTAAGGTAATGTCCTTGTAAGGATTTTATTCATTGATATCTTTCCATTCTGTCTGGTGGAAACACAGACTCTTCTCAGCTTTGTATGAGGAATTTTCAACCCCCTGCTTTGTGGCAATTCTTTTCTTGTGGGTTCCTTCTCATGTCTGTGCAGATAAGTGCTCAGCTAAAGGTTCAAGCTAAAGGTTCTGCAGGTCTCCAGAGCTCTCTCTCTCTCTCCCCTCTCTGACACTGCAGCTTCTTCCTCTATCATAGCTGCTACTCAAATGTAGGTTTCTTTCTCCTCAACTACTTGGGTACTCTAGGCTCTGGGTTCTTCCTTCCTTGAACTGTAGCCTACAAAATTTCCTCCAGTAGTAAGCTGGGGATTTGTAAGACTTAGCTCATTTGTTTTACTCTTCTCAGGGACCACAGTCTTCCACTGCTTTTTGACCAATGTCTGAAAACCATTGTTTTATGTATTTTGTCTGAATGGCCTGCTGCCTATGGTTTATGAATGGTTGATTTGTGGTTCACATATTAGTCTCTGTTCAAAGTTGTTTTATCCTGAAAGCCCCAAATGTATCTTTACTATTCACTTATTCTTTACATTATTGCTGAAAAACTATGTGAGGCCCTGGGGAAATGGATGAGTGAGACACAGTTACTATCCCAGAGAGCCACCTGAGCATGTGGGAAACAAACTTTTAAAATAATAATTTGGCTATATGGCTACAATGTGCACATGCCTGCTATTATAAGATGAATAAAGTGTCATGGGAAACCAGAGGGAGAAGAAATTAATCATAACTGGAACAGGTTAGGAGCAGGGAGGAATAGGTAGACTTCACTTAGGAGGTGACTCATCTGTGGTGCAGTTCAACAATCTATGTCCCATAAAAACTAAAAAGGAGCAAGACAATTTTTTGAGATACAGGTTATAACTCTGTTGGCATTCTTAGTGAACTTAACAAACTTGAACACTTAAAATTCATATGATAATAATAAAAGGATTTAACCTTGCTACATACTTGAAGACGGGAGAACAAAAAAGCTGAGAGATGAAGTACTGTGGAAAAATTTAAAACTACATTTCAATGGTAATTAATAATTTTTGTTTGTTCACCCTTCACTTGAGTATTCCATTTAATCCTTACCACAGCTCTATGAAATAGCGCCATTATTATCAGCTCTCTTTTGCAGATGAAGAAACTGAGGTACAGACAGGTTAAGTAAACTGCCATAAGCCATGTATACTACATGGTAGAATGAGGATTCAAGCTGAGGATATCAGGCACTAGAGTTGTGTTCTTAACGAATACACTAGCTGTTTTCCTCTCCAAATTCAATAGCTGTTCACATCTTCTCTCACAGAAATCTGATAAAAATTCTTTAAAGTAATAAACTCAAGTATGTTTTAAATATTTAGCCATGTAAGTACCTATTATATGAGTTCTATGAATAATCTTATTCGTTTATACTTTATGGAGTAGATTTCCTTTTAGAAAGATATTTGGAAACCAGACACAGATAGGATACATGAGTAATCAAAGAAATTAAAATAGGATCAGAATGATACACTACTTTTCCATTTGCCAAACTGATAAATATCAGAAACAATATTGGTAACTAATGTTAGAAGGGTGGAAAGGTATGAAGCGATACTTTTCATGTATTCATGGTGAGATTGATAATTGATAATTTTTTGAGGGTAATTTGGAAATATCTGACAAAACCTTAAGATTTAATTTCCTTTGATACAGTAATTTTGTAACAGAGAAGAACAAGCCTAATTCCATTGTGCTCTGTTGCCCGTGCTTAGTCATGCTGGCCTTGCACCTTTCTAAAAGAATGTTGCTTATAGCCTGAAATATATATAATAACCCTTTCTCAAGTCTCTGCATCCCAGGCTTGACATTTAAAGGCCTAATACTTTTCGTTCAAAAGAGATAAAAAGTTGCGTAACAGAGAATAACATTTATTTTGTTGGAGGTTTACAGGAACATTTGACCAGACCCACGTGGACTGGACAACTGCAAGAGCAAAGGATTTTCATGTCCCCTCCAAGGTCTGCAGGGTCTGATGGGCACCAAGAAGTCTGCAACAACCAGCCACACCTCTCCCCTTTTTATAAAAGAAGCCTGAATTCTAGCTCGTTTAAGATGGTTCTTTGGGACGCTAGTCTGCCATCTTCTCAGTCTGGAGACTATCTGAATAAAGTTGCTATTCCTTGCCCCAACACCTTGTCTCTCCATTTACTGGCCTGTCATGTGATGAGCAGTATGAGCTGGGACTTGGTAACAACTTACGTCCTAGGAATATGCCTGGAAGAAAAGATCATAAATGCAAACAAAGAATAATAAACTACAAAGTTCATAATAGTGTTATTTAAAACAGTGAACAGTTATAATATTTTTAAATATTAAAACTAAAAAAAATGGTTAAATTAACTATTATACAGTAATTCTTTTTTAATCTTATATAGTAAAAAGTATATAATAATACAGTAAAGGGCATAATTTCAATTTCATTCAGATACACACATGTTAGCAGCCATCAATGAATCATAAAATTGTATGTGACATGTTTTTATTTGTTTTCTCTTGTGTTTTCTAAAACTATAACCATAAATGTTAATTCTTTTTACAACCAGAAACACACAGAGACAAAATAAAAATAAGTAAATCCAGCATCTAAATTCAGACTGAAAGAAAATTTTTGAACTTAGAAAGGTATGACATTCAAGAAAAATCAAGGGAAGAATTATGCAATATTCTGCTTAATTTTATCAGTTTTCACGATTACATGGTTAATTCTGATATATTTCCCTTCCCTCTTAGTATCATAATTATTAGATACCTGAATTTTCTCAATAACTTGCCCAGCGTCTTTATATCTCTGTGAATGTGTATGTGTATATGGTTAAGCAGCTTGATTTAAACAATTCAATCACATGGAAGTCTTATCTCCACAATTCTAACTATTCAGATATTTGTATATCTGTTGATACTGAATGATGAAGCTTTCTAATTCTGATGATTCCCTTTTGCCCACTCTACCCATCCCATTTGGGAAATTTCCACTTCAGGCATCTGGAGAAAGAGGGCTGTGGCAGAACCTCAGAGAACAAAAGAGTTAGTTCTCAGTTTTTGAATTCAAAATAGGATTTTGTTGAGTTGTGACTTGCCTTACTGTGTATAATAAGCTGGGTGCTTTGCAGAGAACAGTATCAATATTCAAAGATCTATTAATTTTCAGTGCTTCCTTTGGGTGTGTAACTAGATATACATCAATTAACTTGAAAGGAAGAATCATCTCTGTTTACTAATCTAGGAAAGTGAGGCTTAAAAAAGTTAAGCAACAAGTCATGAAGGCTCATTTTAAGCATAATCACTATGCTCTTATGAAAGTATTGACTTTTTATATGTAAGAAATTTTATGAAATTATTGACTTTTTTATATTTAAGTATTCAAAACATATGATTTCTTTAATTTCATTGGTTCTTCAATTGTCCAGTCCATAGTTTTCTAAGGATAACCAAAAATTGAGCCAAAGATATATCTTTAGCTTTCATTTCTAAACAAAGTTTTATACCTTTTGAAATATATCAAATCCCCAGAGAGCTATTGTTTAAAAATTATAGATTGACAAATTATGGACCTGGAGCTTTCTTTGTGAATGTTTTTGAAAATGAATTCAATTTGTTTAATGGAAATAGAGTTATTCAGATGTTCTGCTCCATTTTATGTAGTTTGGTAGATTATATTATGTAATAATATGCCCATTTCATCTATATTGTCAAATTTATTGACTTTAAACTCTTCAGAATAGTCCTTTAATTTCCTTTTAATGTGTGAATAATCTGTAGTGGTATACTTTCATTCATTTCTGCTATTAATGAATTGTATTTTCTATTTCTTTGTTAGTCAGTCTTGCTGGAGGCTTATTAATTATATTAATTTCTTTTGGCTTTGCTAATTTTCTCCATTGTTAAACTATTTTTTATTTCATTGATTTATGCTGTTATCTTTATTATTTGCTTCCTCCCCTAGCTTTTAGTTTAATTTGCTCTTCTTTTCCTACTCTTGTCAGATGGGATCATAAAGCATTAATAAGGAAAGAAAAAGAAAAAAGAGAAGGCAAAGAAAGAGATTACTAAGGGAGAAGTGCAATTGTTTCTATTCACAGAAGATGTGATTGTTCACATAGAAATTCCTATGTAAAAAAAAAAAAAAGAATAAAAAAGTCTAAAAGAACAAATAAATGTGCTAAAATATACACAAAAAGCTTAGAAAATAAAATTGATGAAATCTTCCAGGAAATAAATATAAAGGTAAAAAATATTGGAAACTATGTGATAAAAGAAAAATAAAAAGATCAGTTCAGGAGGTCTTTCAACTATCTGTAGTTTGAAGAAGAGAGAATAAGGAAAGTAGAAATGATATTTTCAAGGAAATAATACAAAAACAAAAAAAAAGTCCAAGAACTGATGTGTGTAAGGTTCTACTGAATGCCCAGCACTCTTACAAGATAACTGAAAAGATATTAAAAAAACAAATATATATATATTCAATTAGATTTTTAATACTTTTCTACTTTTCCAATTAATTATAGAGTTTATATATGTGTATGATATTTTAAAAAGCATATTTATATACACACAAAGATAGTTGATTTTTAAATATTTTTTGCTCTTCCAGTTAACTTGAAAGAGTATATATGTGTATTTATGTGTCTATTAAAAAAACAGTATTTATTGCTTGATGAAAGACAAGACAAATTCAGGAGAAAGCTTGTTAATCAGAGAACAGAAAGAGGGAAGATACTAATGTTTATTGAGCAGCAGAAACTTTTCATATATATATATATATATATATATATATATATATATATATGTATATATATATTATTTTACCTTCTCAGAAACTCTGAAAGGCAGGTATTATTATCATCATTTTAGAAACATTAACACATATATAGTTAATAATCTCCTGGGAGCTTAAATTCAGGTCTATATGATTCCAAACCACTTTCTTGTCCTACTTTAGCAAAAGCCAAGACTTGAGAAGTACCTTTAAGACTGGTTAGAAGTAAGTACTATTTAAGTAATTGCAGATATTATTTAGCATAACTTAAGCTATTTCATATATAAGAGGAAAAAGGGAATTTCTTTCAGTCATCCATTTATTTAACAAATATTTATTGAATTTCTACTTGATGCCAGGCACAGAGATAATAGGATTCAACTCTGCTCAAGACACAGCCCTTGCACCTAGGGTGCTTCCAGCACTGGGGGTTAGGGAGAGAGAAACCAGGACGTGGGAGGACAGTGTGGTAAGTATTGTGATTGGGGGAGTATGTTTCCAGAAGTGCACCCAGGAAAGATACCTAAATGAAGCCTTCGAGAACAGCTCCCTGATACAGGAAGGATGAGTATGTGTTAGCCAGATGAGTGGAGGTGAGGGGAAGAGGTGGGGGATGGAGAAGGGGGTGTGTGATGAAAGTATTCTAGACAGAGCTATCTAGTTGTTTGGAGGTAAATGATTTGCAGAAGTGCCAAACGGCCTGACATGTTGCCTAATACTTGTTGGAACATGGGTGGGTAGGCAGAGAAGCAGTTAGTGGATGGTAGAATAATTGGGGAACATAATCCAGTAATTACTGTAGGAGCATGAGATGAGAGTTATTGACCCAGAAATTCCCTGTAAAAGGGCTTTCTCTGTCTTTTCAGTTCCCAGAGAAAGATTGTGCTGATGTCAGAGGGAAAATGTGTGCTTTTATCCCTCATATCTAAGTAGGTCAGTATTTGCTAACACTCAAGGAGTCTGCATTATTTCCTTGTCGGCTAGAACATTGTGCTAATGAGGGGTGGGTCATAGGTTTAATCCCCTTATGGGCCTCTTAGCTTTGCTCTGTTCTGTAGCCACAGACAGCACCCCTCACCCCAGGCTGTGCTTTCTCAAATGCCAGGCGCTGGCAGAAGCCTGGTAAGACCTTTTGGAGAGATTAGAGAAAACTCATCACCACTCAGAGCCTCAGAGGGGGTACAGCTTCCAGTGAATATTCCACTGACAGTGCATAATCAATGTAACTGTGGTTTTCTAAGAATGTAGAAAGCATTTAGTGTTACTCCCACTAAATCTCTAACCTCAGCTCCTGTGGAAAATTTGCAGCTAAAGAGCTGCAATCAGCTAATATTCTCCTCTTCTCTTCCCTCTTCAGAGTAAACTAAGAATATTTGTTAAACATCTAGTGAATTGGGGGTCCTATGATGCTGTAACAAGAGGACCAAAGATATAATCCCTCATGCATAGAAGTTTAAGCCTAAATACCACTACATTCATTCAGCAATGACTTTACAGTACAATCTATAGATCCAGCTCTGTGCCAGGCACCTAGGAGAAAAGATGCACTAATTAACGTTTATTGAATATGTCTTGTGTACCAAGCACATAGCTAAGTACTTTACAATGATTATTTCATTTAGTGCTCAAAAATAGCATGTCAAAACTTATGCGGGTCAAGTTTTCCCCCACCTGTTGCCTTCCTCTTTCTTGGGAGAGGAGGTGATAAATACAAAAATGTGTGGCCTTAGAAAAAAACAACTATGGTTAGAAATTCTCTCAGAAGAAATTTCCAGGCAGAGAGGTCTGAATAATTACAACTACTGTAACTAACATTTACTGTATACTTTCTAGGTGATAGGCATTTTTCTGAGCACTTCATATCATTCAAACTCTTAAATCCTCAACCCCAGGTCTATGAAGATAGGTTCTATTATTATTGATGTTTTGTATATGAAGAAATTGATGCAAAGAAGGACAAAGAAGTAAACCTGTCCAAGTTCACGTAAGAATTAAGTGACTTCTTAGTGTCAGGTTATAACTCAGGCATTACCTTAGTTATATTGAGCATGTTTTATTGTGCTGATTTCCCACTTACATATATTCTTCGGTAATGTATCTATTCAAATCTTTTTTCCCTTCTTACTATTGAGTTGTAGAGGTTTTTTAAAAGAAATTTTTATTCTGGATATAATTAATTTATCAGAAAAAGAATTTCCAGATATTTTTTCCAAGTTTTTTTAGTGTCCTTGAAAGGCAAAACTTTTAAATTTTGTTGAAGGCCAATTAATCAAATTTTTCTTTTATTGTTCATGCTTTTCTTTGTGACCTAGCTAAGAAATCTGTCTATATCAAGATCACAAAGATTTCTTTTTAGTTTTCTTCTTGGAATTTTATAGTTTTTGGCCTTATGTTTAGGTCTGTGTTTCATTTTTTTTTTTTTTTCTTTTTTTTGCGGTACGCGGGCCTCTCACTGTTGTGGCCTCTCCCGTTGTGGAGCACAGGCTCACGGACGCGCAGGCTCAGCGGCCATGGCTCACGGGCCCAGCCACTCCGCGGCATGTGGGATCATCCCGGACTGGGGCACGAACCCATGTCCCCCGCATTGGCAGGCGGACTCTCAACCACTGTGCCACCAGGGAAGCCCCTCTGTGTTTCATTTTGAGTTAATTTTGTATAAGATGTGAGAAAAAGGTTAAAGTTCTTTTTGTCCCATATAGATATCTAGTTTTTCCAGCACCATGTGTTACAAAGACCGTCCTTTCCCCATTGAATTACTTTGGCAGCTTTGTTGACAGTCGATCTTTCATATTTTAATTTATGTGTAAATATTTCTCAAGTGTGTGGGACAACATTTTTATTTCAGTTGCCAAATAATTTTTTTGCTGGGGTATGGAAACACAATGGATTTTTCTTCACCGCGACCACCTTCAAATTGCTTGGCATCTCTATTGAAAAACAATTACCAAGGGGGAAAAAAAATCACTTGCCAATATATATGTGAGTCTAGATCTGAATTCTCCGTTCGGTTCCATTAATCAAAATGTCTATTCTTGGGGCTTCCCTGTGCTCTGCAGCAGGAGAGGCCACGGCAGTGAGAGGCCCATGCACCGCAAAAAAAAAAAAAAAAAAGTCTATTCTTACACGAGTACCAAATTGTCTTGATTGTTAGAGTTTTATAGTAAATTTTGAAATCAGGTTGGGTAAGACTTCAAACTTTGTTCTCTTTAAAAAAAATTGCTTTGGTTATTCTAGACCGTTTGTTTTTCCACATAAACTCTAGATCAGTATGCAAATTTCTGCAACAGATCCTTGCTGAAATATTTTGACTGGAATTGCCTTGAATCTATATATCATGTAGGCCAGAACTGTCATTTTTAATAATCCATTATCCGATTTGTCTCCATTTATTTGGATGTATTTTCTTATTATTCTTCTAACTTCTGTAGGACCTGTGGTGATAATGCCATTTGGATTCCTGATACTGGCAATGTGTGTTCTTTTTCTTTCCTTTTCTTTTCTTTCTTTTCCTTCCTTCTTTCTCTCTTTCCCTCCCTCTCTCCTTTCTCCCTTCCTCCCTTCTTCACTTTATCCCTTCCTTCCTTTCCTTCCTTCCTTCCATCTATCTAGCTAGATGCTTGACAATTTTACTGATGTTTTAACAGAACAGCTTCTGACATGGTTAATTTTCTGTAATGTCTGTTTTGATTTTATTGATTTCTACTCTTATCTTTCTTTTCTTCTATTTATTTTGCTCTTTTTTCTAGCTTCCTAGGGTAAAAACTTGGTTCACTGATTTTACTTTATATTTTATTAATTTGGTTTGGGGTATAATTGATTTACAATGTTGTATTAGTTTCAGGTGTACAGCAAAGTGAATCTGTCATATGCATACATATATCAACTATTTTCCTTTTTTTTAGATTCATTTCCCATACAGCCCACTACAGAATATTGAGTAGAGTTCTCTATGCTATACAGTAAGTCCTTATTAATTATCTATTTTATATATAGTAGTGTGTATGTATCAAACCAATCTTCCAATTTATCCTTACCCCCAGTATTCAGAAGTTTATTTTTTACATCTGTAACTCTGTTTCTGTTTTGTAGATAAGTTCGTTTGTAGCCTTTTTTTTAGATTCCACATATAAGCAATATCATATGATATTTGTCTTTCTTTATCTGACTTACTTCACTCAGTATGAGAATCTCTAGGTCCATCCAAGTTGCTGCAAATGGCATTATTTTGTTCTTTTTTTATGGCTGAGAAATATTCCATTGTATATATGTACCACATCTTCTTTATCCATGTACCACATATTCTTTATCCATTCCTCCATTGACGGGCATTTAGGTTGCTTCCATGTTCTGGCTATTGTAAATAGTGCTGCGATGAACATTGAGGTGCATGTATCTTTTCAAATTAGGGATTTCTCTGAATATATGCCCAGGAGTGGGGTTACTGGATCTTATGGCAGTTTTATTTTCAGTTTTTAAAGGAACCTCCATACTGTTTACCATAGTGGCTGTACCAGTTTGCATTCCCACCAACAGTGTAGGAGGCTTCCCTTTTCTCCACACCCTCTCCAGCATTTATTGTTTGTAGATTTTCTGATGATGGCCATTCTGAAAAGTGTGAGGTTTTATCTCATTGTAGTTTTGATTTGCATTTCTCTAATAATTAGTGGTACTGAGCTTCTTTTCCTGTGCCTTTTGGCCATCTGTATGTCTTCTTTGGAGAAACGTCTATTTAGATCTTCCACCCTTTTTTTGATAGCATTTTTTTTTTAAATTGAACTACATGAGCTGCTTGTATATTTTGGAGATTAATACCTTGTCAGTTGATTCATTTGCAAATATTTTTCTCCCATTTTGAGGGTTGTTTTTTTATCTTGTTTAAGGTTTCCTTTGCTGTGCAAAAGCTTTTAAGTTTCATTAGGTCCCATTTGTTTATTTTTGTTTTTATTTTCATTATTCTAGGAGGTAGATCAAAAAAGATCTTGCTGTGATATATGTCAGAGAGTGTTCTCCCTATATTTTCTTCTAAAAGTTTTATAGTATCTGGCCTTAAATTTAGGTCTTTAATCCATTTTGAGTTTATTTTTGTTCATGGTGTTAGGAAGTGTTCTAGTTTCATTATTTTACATGTAGCTGTCCAGTTTTCCCAGCACCACTTATTGAAAAGGCTGTCTTTTCTTCCTTGTATACTCTTGCCTCCTTTAGCAAAGATAAGGTGATCCTATGTCCGTGGTTTATCTCTGGGCTTTCTATCCTGTTCCATTGATCTATATTCCTGTTTTTGTGCCAGTACCATACTGTCTTGATTACTGTAGCTTTGTAGTATAGTCTGAAGTGGGAGCTGGATTCCTCCAGTTCCGTTTTTCTTTCTCAAGATTGTCTTGGCTATCTGGGGTATTTTGTGTTTCCATATAAATTGTGAAAATTTTTGTTCTAGTTCTGTGAAAAATGCCATTGGTAGTTTCATAGGTATTGCACTGAATCTGTAGATAGTTTTGTGTAGTCATTTTCACAATGTTGATTCTTCCAGTCCAAAAGCATAGTATATCTCTCCATCTGTTTGTATCATCTCAATTTATTCATCAGTGTCTTATAATTTTCTGCATACAGGTCTTTTGTCTACTTAGGTAGGTTTATTCCTAGGTATTTTATTCTTTTTGTTGCAATGGTAAATGGGAGTGTTTCCTTAATTTACCTTTCAGATTTTTCATCATTAGTGTATAGGAATGCAAGAGATTTCTGTGCATTAATTTTGTAATGTACTAGGTTACCAAATTCATTGATTAGCTCTAGTAGTTTTCTGGTAGCATCTTTAGGATTCTCTATGTATTGTAGCATGTCATCTGCAAACAGTGACAGCTTTATTTCTTCTTTTCCAGTTTGTGTTCCTTTTATTTCTTTTGCTTCTCTGACTCCTGTGGCTAAAACTTCCAAAGCTACGTAGAATAATAGTGGAGAGAGTGGACAATCTTGTCTTGTTCCTGATCTTAGTGGAAATGGTTTCAGCTTTTCACCACTGAGAACAATGTTGGCTGTGGGTTTGTCATATATTGCCTTTATTATGTTGAGGTAAGTTCCCTCTATGCCTACTTTCTGGAGAGTTTTTATTATAAATTGGTGTTGAATTTTGTTGAAAGCTCTTTCTGCATCTATTGAAATTATCATACGGTTTTTATCCTTCAGTTTGTTTTTATAGTGTATCACATTGATTGATTTGCATATATTGAAGAATCCTTGCATTCCTGGGATAAATCCCACTTGATCATGGTGTATGATCCTTTTAATGTGCTGTTGGACTCTGTTTGCTAATATTTTGTTGAGGATTTTTGCATCTATGTTCATCAGATATATTGGCCTTTAGTTTTCTTTTTTTGTGACATCTTTGTCTAATTTGGTATCAGGGTGATGGTGGCCTCATAGAATGAAATTGTGAGTGGTCCTCCCTCTGCTACATCTTTGAAGAGTTTGAGAAGCATAGGTGTTAGCTCTTCTCTACATTTTTGGTAGAATTCGCCTGTGAAGCCATCTGGTCCTGGGCTTTTGTTTGTAGGAAGACTTTTAATCACATTCTCAATTTCAGTGATTTGTCTGTTTATATTTTCTATTTCTTCCTGGTTCAATCTTGGAAGCTTATACTTTTCTAAGAATTTGTCCATTTCTTCCAGGTTGTCCATTTTATTGGCATACAGTTGCTTGTAATAATCTCTCATGATCCCTTGTATTTCTGCAGTGTCAGTTGTTGCTTTTCCTTTTTAATTTCTAATTCTGTTGATTTGAGTCTTCCTTTTTTTTCTTGGTGAGTCTGGCTAACGGTTTATCAATTTTGTTTATCTTCTCAAAGAACCAGCTTTTAGTGTTACTGGTCTTTGTTATTGTTTCCTTCATTTCTTTTTCATTTATTTCTGATCTGATCTTTATGATTTCTTCCCTTCTGCTAACTCTGGGTTTTTTTTGTTCTTCTTTCTCAAATTGCTTTAGGTGTAAGGTTAGGTTGTTTATTTGAGAGGTTTCTTGTTTCTTGAGGTAGGATTGTATTGCTATAAGCTTCCCTCTTAGAGCTGCTTTTGATGCATCCCATAGGTTTTGGGACATCGTGTTTTCATTGTCATTTGTTTCTAGGTATTTTTTAATTTCTTCCTTGATTTCTTCAGTGATTTCTTGTTTATTAGGTAGTGTACTGTTTAGCCTCTATGTGTTTGTATTTTTTACAGATTTTTTCCTGTAATTGACATCTAGTCTCATAGCGTTGTGATCAGAAAAGACAGTTGATACAATTTCAATTTTCTTAAATTTACCAAGGCTTGATTTGTGACCCAAGATATGGTCTATCCTGGAGAATGTTCCATGAGCACTTGAGAAGAATGTGCATTCTGTTGTTTTTGAATGGAATGTCCTATAAATATCAATTAAGTCCATCTTGTTTTTTTTTTTTTTTTAACATCTTTATTGGGGTATAATTGCTTTACAATGGTGTGTTAGTTTCTGCTTTATAACAGAGTGAATCAGTTATACATATACATATGTTCCCATATCTCTTCCCTCTTTGTCTCCCTCCCTCCCACCCTCCCTATCCCACCCCTCCAGACAGCCACAAAGAACCGAGCCGGTTTCCCTGTGCCATGCGGCTGCTTCCCACTGGCTATCTACCTTACGTTTGTTAGTATATATATGTCCATGTCTCTCTCTCGCCCTATCACACCTCACCCTTCCCCCTCCCCATATCCTCAAGTCTGTTCTCCAGTAGGTCTCTGTCTTTATTCCTGTTTTACCCCTAGGTTCTTCATAACATTTTTTTTTCTTAAATTCCATATATATGTGTTAGCATACGGTATTTGTCCTTCTCTTTCTGACTTACTTCACTCCGTATGACAGACTCTAGATCTATCCACCTCATTACAAATAGCTCAATTTCGTTTCTTTTTATGGCTGAGTAATATTCCATTGTATATATGTGCCACATCTTCTTTATCCATTCATCCGACGGCGGGCACTTAGGTTGTTTCCATCTCCGGGCTATTGTAAATAGAGCTGCAATGAACATTTTGGTACATGACTCTTTCTGAATTCTGGTTTCCTCAGGGTATATACCTAGTAGTGGGATTGCTGGGTCATATGGTAGTTCTATTTGTAGTTTTTTAAGGAACCTCCATACTGTTCTCCATAGTGGCTGAACCAATTCACATTCCCACCAGCAGTGCAAGAGTGTTCCCTTTTCTCCACACCCTCTCCAGCATTTATTGTTTCTAGATTTTTTGATGATGGCCATTCTGACTGGTGTGAGATGATATCTCATTGTAGTTTTGATTTGCATTTCTCTAATGATTAATGATGTTGAGCATTCTTTCATGTGTTTGTTGGCAGTCTGTATATCTTCTTTGGAGAAATGTCTATTTAGGTCTTCTGCCCATTTTTGGATTGGGTTGTTTATTTTTTTGTTATTGAGCTGCATGAGCTGCCTGTAAATTTTAGAGATTAATCCTTTGTCAGTTGATTCATTTGCAAATATTTTCTCCCATTCTGAGGGCTGTCTTTTGGTCTTGTTTATGGTTTCCTTTGCTGTGCAAAAGCTTTGAAGTTTCATTAGGTCCCATTTGTTTATTTTTGTTTTTATCTCCATTACTCTAGGAGATGGGTCAAGAAGGATCTTGCTGTGATTTATGTCATAGAGTGTTCTGCCTATGTTTTCCTCTAAGAGTTTGATAGTTTCTGGCCTTACATTTAGGTCTTTAATCCATTTTGAGCTTATTTTTGTGTATGGTGTTAGGGAGTGATCTAATCTCATACTTTTACATGTACCTATCCAATTTTCCCAGCACCACTTATTGAAGAGGCTGTCCTTTCTCCACTGTATATTCCTGCCACCTTTATCAAAGATAAGGTGACCATATGTGCATGGGTTTATCTCTGGGCTTTCTATCCTATTCCATTGATCTATCTTTCTGTTTTTGTGCCAGTACCATACTGTCTTGATTACTGTAGCTTTGTAGTATAGTCTGAAGTCAGGCAGCCTGATTCCTCCAGCTCCATTTTTTGTTCTCAAGATTGCTTTGGCTATTCGGGGTCTTTTGTGTTTCCATACAAATTGTGAAATTTTTTGTTCTAGTTCTGTGAAAAATGCCAGTGGTAGTTTGATAGGGATTGCATTGAATCTATAGATTGCTTTGGGAAGTAGAGTCATTTTCACAATGTTGATTCTTCCAATCCAAGAACATGGTATATCTCTCCATCTGTTTGTATCATCTTTAATTTCTTTCATCAGTGTCTTATAATTTTCTGCATACAGGTCTTTTGTCTCCTTAGGTAGGTTTATTCCTAGATATTTTATTCTTTTTGTTGCAATGGTAAATGGGAGTGTTTTCTTGATTTCACTTTCAGATTTTTCATCATTAGTATATAGGAATGCCAGAGATTTCTGTGCATTAATTTTGTATCCTGCTACTTTACCAAATTCATTGATTAGCTCTAGTAGTTTTCTGGTAGCATCTTTAGGATTCTCTATGTATAGTATCATGTCATCTGCAAACAGTGACAGCTTTACTTCTTCTTTTCCGATTTGGATTCCTTTTATTTCCTTTTCTTCTCTGATTGCTGTGGCTAAAACTTCCAAAACTATGTTGAATAAGAGTGGTGAGAGTGGGCAACCTTGTCTTGTTCCTGACCTTAGTGGAAATGCTTTCAGTTTTTCGCCATTGAGGATGATGTTGGCTGTGGGCTTGTCATATACGGCCTTTATTATATTGAGGAAAGTTCCCTCTACACCTACTTTCTGCAGGGTTTTTATCATAAATGGGTGTTGAATTTTGTCAAAAGCTTTCTCTGCATCTATTGAGATGATCATATGGTTTTTCTCCTTCAATTTGTTAATATGGTTAATCACATTGATAGATTTGCGTATATTGAAGAATCCTTGCATTCCTGGAATAAACCCCACTTGATCATGGTGTATGATCCTTTTAATGTGCTGTTGGATTCTGTTTGCTAGTATTTTGTTGAGGATTTTTGCATCTATGTTCATCAGTGATATTGGCCTGTAGTTTTCTTTCTTTGTGACATCCTTGTCTGGTTTTGGTATCAAGGTGATGGTGGCCTCGTAGAATGAGTTTGGGAGTGTTCCTCCCTCTGCTATATTTTGGAAGAGTTTGAGAAGAATAGGTGTTAGCTCTTCTCTAAATGTTTGATAGAATTCGCCTGTGAAGCCATCTGGTCCTGGGCTTTTGTTTGTTGGAAGATTTTTAATCACAGTTTCAATTTCAGTGTTTGTGATTGGTCTGTTCATATTTTCTATTTCTTCCTGATTCAGTCTTGGCAGTTTGTGCATTTCTAAGAATTTGTCCATTTCTTCCAGATTGTCCATTTTATTGGCATAGAGTTGCTTGTAGTAATCCCTCATGATTTTTTGTATTTCTGCAGTGTCAGTTGTTACTTCTCCTTTTTCATTTCTGATTCTATTGATTTGAGTCTTCTCCCTTATTTTCTTGATGAGTCTGGCTAATGGTTTATCAATTTTGTTAATCTTCTCAAAGAACCAGCTTTTAGTTTTATTGATCTTTGCTATTGTTTCCTTCATTTCTTTTTCATTTATTTCTGATCTGATTTTTATGATTTCTTTCCTTCTGCTAACTCTGGGGTTTTTTTGTTCTTCTTTCTCTAATTGCTTGAGGTGCAAGGTTAGGTTGTTTATTCGAGATGTTTCCTGCTTCTTAAGGTGGGCTTGTATTGCTATAAACTTCCCTCTTAGAACTGCTTTTGCTGCATCCCATAGGTTTTGGGTCGTTGTATCTCCATTGTCATTTGTTTCTAGGTATTTTTTAATTTCCTCTTTGATTTCTTCAGTGATCACTTCGTTACTAAGTAGTGTATTGTTTAGCCTCCATGTGTTTGTATTTTTTACTGCTCTTTTCCTATAATTGATATCTAATCTCATGGCGTTGTGGTCGGAAAAGATACTTGATATAATTTCAATTTTCTTAAATTTACCAAGGCTTGATTTGTGACCCAAGATATGATCTATCCTGGAGAATGTTCCATGAGCACTTGAGAAAAATGTGTATTCTGTTGTTTTTGGATGGAGTGTCCTATAAATATCAATTAAGTCCATCCTGTTTAATGTATCATTTAAAGCTTGTGTTTCCTTATTTATTTTCATTTTGGATGATCTGTCCATTGGTGAAAGTGGGGTGTTGAAGTCCCCTACTATGAATGTGTTACTGTCGATTTCCCCTTTTATGGCTGCTAGTTTTTGCCTTATGTATTGAGGTGCTCCTATGTTGGGTGCATAAATATTTACAATTGTTATATCTTCTTCTTGGATCGATCCCTTAATCATTATGTAGTGTCCTTCTTTGTCTCTTCTGATAGTCCTTATTTTAAAGTCTATTTTGTCTGATATGAGAATTGCTACTCCAGCTTTCTTTTGGTTTCCATTTGCATGGAATATCTTTTTCCATCCCCTTACTTTCAGTCTGTATGTGTCTCTAGGTCTGAAGTGGGTCTCTTGTAGACAGCATATATATGGGTCTTGTTTTTGTATCCATTCAGCCAATCTGTGTCTTTTGGTGGGAGCATTTAGTCCATTTACATTTAAGGTAATTATCGATATGTATGTTCCTATTCCCATTTTCTAAATTGTTTTGGGTTCGTTATTATAGGACTTTTCCTTCTCTTGTGTTTTTGTCTAGAGAAGTTCCTTTAGCATTTGTTGTAAAGCTGGTTTGGTGGTGCTGAACTCTCTCAGCTTTTGCTTGTCTGTAAAGGTTTTAATTTCTCCATCAAATCTGAATGAGATCCTTGCTGGGTAGAGTAATCTTGGTTGCAGGTTTTTCTCCTTCATCACTTTCAGTATGTCCTGCCACTCCCTTCTGGCTTGTAGAGTTTCTGCTGAGAGATCAGCTGTTAACCTTATGGGGATTCCCTTGTGTGTTATTTGTTGTTTTTCCCTTGCTGCTTTTAATATGCTTTCTTTGTATTTAGTTTTTGACAGTTTGATTAATATGTGTCTTGGCGTATTTCTCCTTGAATTTATCCTGTATGGGACTCTCTGTGCTTCCTGGACTTGATTAACGATTTCCTTTCCCATATTAGGGAAGTTTTCAACTATAATCTCTTCAAATATTTTCTCAGTCCCTTTCTTTTTCTCTTCTTCTTCTGGAACCCCTATAATTCGAATGTTGGTGCGTTTAATGTTGTCCCAGAGGTCTCTGAGACTGTCCTCAGTTCTTTTCATTCTTTTTTCTTTATTCTGCTCTGCAGTAGTTATTTCCACTATTTTATCTTCCAGGTCACTTATCCGTTCTTCTGCCTCATTTATTCTGCTATTGATCCCATCTAGAGTATTTTTCATTTCATTTATTGTGTTGTTCATCATTGTCTGTTTCATCTTTATTTCTTCTAGGTCCTTGTTAACTGCTTCTTGCATTTTGTCCATTCTATTTCCAAGATTTTGGATCATCTTTACTATCATTATTCTGAACTCTTTTTCAGGTAGACTGCCTATTTCCTCTTCATTTGTTAGGTCTGGTGGGTTTTTATCCTGCTCCTTCATCTGCTGTGTGTTTTTCTGTCTTCTCATTTTGCTTATCTTACTGTGATTGGGTTCACCTTTTTGCAGGCTGCAAGTTCGTAGCTCCCGTTGTTTTTGATGTCTGTCTCCAGTGGCTAAGGTTGGTTCAGTGCGTTGTGTAGGCTTCCTGGTGGAGGGGACTAGTGGCTGTGTTGTGGTGTATGAGGCTAGATCTTGTCTCTCTAGTGGGCAGGTCCACGTCTGGTGGTGTGTTTTGGGGTGTCTGTGGACTTATTATGATTTTAGGCAGCCTCTCTGCTAGTGGGTGGGGTTGTGTTCCTGTTTTGCTATATGGTTGGCATAGGTTGTCCAGCACTGTAGCTTGCTGGTCGTTGAGTGAAGCTGGGTGCTGGTGTTGAGATGGAGATCTCTGGGAGATTTTCGCCGTTTGATATTATGTGGGGCTGGGAGGTCTCTTCTTGACGAGTGTTCTGAAGTTGGCTCTCCCACCTCAGAGGCAGAGTCCTGACTCCTGGCTGGAGCAGCAAGAGCCTTTCATCCACTCGGCTCAGAATAAAAGGGAGAGAAAGTAGAGAGAATTAGTATAAGTAGGAGGAAATAGGAAAGAAAGAAAGAAAGAAAGAAAGAGAGGAGGGAAGGAAGGAAGGAGGGAACGGAAGCAAGGAAGAAAGAAGAAAAGAAAGGAAGAAGGTAAGAAGGAAAGAAAGGAGGGAGGGAGGGAGGAGGAAAGGAAGGAAGGAATGAGGGAAGGAAGGAAAAATACAGGAAGAAAGAAGATACAGTAAAATAAAATAAAATATAATAAAGTTATTGAATTAAAAAATAATTTTTTAGAGAAAAAAAAAGGGACGGATAGAACCTTAGGACAAATGGTGGAAGCAAAGTTATAGAGACAAAATCTTACATAGAAGCATACACATATACCCTCACAAAAAGAGGTAAAGTGGAAAAAATCATAAAACTTGCTCTCCAAGTCCACCTCCTCAATTTGGGACGATTCGTTGTCTCAAAAAGGGAAGGAAGGAAGGAAAGATAGAAAGAAGGTAAAGTATAATAGAGTTCTTTAAATTAAAATTAATTATTAAGAAAAAAATAAAAAAAAAAATGGTCGGATAGAACGCTGGGACAAATGGTGGAAGCAAACCTATACAGACAAGATCTCACACAGAAGCATACACATACACATTCACAAAAAGAGGAAAAGGGGAAAAAATCATAGATCTTGCTCTAGAAGTCCGCCTCCTCAATTTGGGATGATTCGCTGTCTATTCATGTATTCCACAGAGGCAGGGTACATCAAATTGATTGTGTAGCTTTAATCCGCTGTTTCTGAGGCTGCTGGGAGAGATTTCCCTTTTTCTTCTTTGTTCTCACAGCTCACAGGGGCTCAGCTTTCGATTTGGCCCTGCCTCTGCGTGTAGGTCGCTGGAGGGCGTCTGTTTTTTGCTCAGACAGGACGGGGTTAAAGGAGCCACTGACTCGGGGGCTCTGGCACACTCTGGCCGGGGGGAGGGAGGGGCACGGAGTGCGGGGCAGGCCTGCGGTGGCAGAGGCCAGCGTGACGTTGCACCAGCCTGAGGCCCGCCGTGTGTTCTCCCTGAGAAATTGTCCCTGGATCCCGGGAACCTGGCAGTGGTGGGCTGCACAGGCTCCCCGGAAGAGGGGTGTGGATAGTGACCTGTGCTCGCACACAGGCCCCTTGGTGGTGGCAGCAGCAGCCTTAGCGTCTCCTGCCCGTCTCTGGGGTCCGTGCTTTTAGCCGCGGCTCGCGCCCGTTTCTGGAGTTCCTTTAGGCAGCGCTCTTAAAACCCCTCTCCTCACGCACCAGGAAACACAGAGGCAAGAAAAAGTCTCTTGCCTCCTCAGCAGGTGCAGCCTTTTCCCCGGACTCCCTCCCGGCTAGCCGTGGCGCACTAACCCCTTCGGGCTATGTTCAAGCCGCCAACCCCAGTCCTCTCCCTGAGCTCCGACCGAAACCGAAACCGAGCCTCAGCTCGCAGCCCCGCCCGCCCCGGCGGGTGAGCACACAAGCCTCTCGGGCTGGTGAGTGCCGGTCGGCCCTGATCCTCTGTGCGGGAATCTCCCCGCTTTGCCCTCCGCGCCCCTGTTGCTGTGCTGTCCTCCGCGGCTCCGAAGCTCCCCGCTCCGCCTCACGCAATCTCTGCCCGCGAAGGGGCTTCCTAGTGTGTGGAGACCTTTCCTCCTTCACAGCTCCCTCCCACTGGTGCAGGTGCCGTCCCTATTCTTTTGTCTCTGTTTTTAATTAAGTTTTTCTTTTGCCCTACCCAGATACGTGGGGAGTTTCTTGCCTTTTGGGAGGTCTGAGGTCTTCTGCCAGCATTCAGTAGGTGTTCTGTAGGAGTTGTTCCACATGTAGATGTATTTCTGGTGTATTTGTGGGGAGGAAGGTGATCTCCGCGTCTTACTCCTCCGCCATCTTTCCACCGCCCCCTATCTTGTTTAATGTATCATTTAAAACTTGTGTTTCATTATTTATTTTCATTTTGGATGATGTGTCCATTGGTGAAAGTAGGGTGTTAAAGTCCCCTACTATGATTGTGTTACTGTCAATATCCCCTTTTATGTCTAGTAACATTTGCCTTATATATTGAGGTGCTCCTATGTTGGGTGCATAAATATTTACAATTGTTATATCTTCTTCCTGGATTGATCCCTTGATCATTATGTAGTCTCCTGCTTTGTCTCTTGTCATTGCCTTTATTTTAAAGTATGATATGAGAATTGCTACTCCTGCTTTCTTTTGATTTCCATTTGCATGGAAAAATTTTTTCCATCCCTTCACTTTCAGTCTGTGTATATCCCTAGGTCTGAAGTGAGTCTCTTGTAGACAGCATATGTATGGGTCTTGTTTTTGCATCCATTCAGCCAGTCTGTGTCTTTTGGTGGGAGCATTTAATCCATTTACATTGAAGGCAATTATTGATATATAAGTTCTTATTACCATTTTCTTAATTTGGGGGGTTTGTTTTTGTAGCTCTAAAGACTTCTCTTGTGTTTCCTGCCTAGAGAAGTTCCTGTAGTATTTGTAAAGCTGGTTTGGTGGTGCTGAATTCTTTTAACTTTTGCTTATCTGTAAAGGTTTTAATTTCTCCATTGAATCTGAATGAGATCCTTGCTGGGTAGAGTAATCTTTGTTTTAGGCTTTTCCCTTTCATCACTTTAAGTATGTCCTGCCAATCCCTTCTGGATTGCAGAGTTTCTGCTGAATAATCAGCTGTTAACCTTATGGGGATTCCCTTGTGTGTTATTTGTTGCCTTTCCCTTGCTGCTTTTAATATTTGTTCTTTGTATTTAATTTTTGATAGTTTGATTAATATGTGTCTCGGCATGTTTCTCTTCGGGTTTATCCTGTATGGTACTCTCTGTGCTTCTTGGACTTGATTGACCACGTCCTTTCCCACGTTAGGGGAGTTTTCAACTATAATCTCTTCAGATATTTTCTCAGACCCTTTCTCTTTCTGTTCTTCTTCTGGGACCCCTATAATTCGAATGGTCGGGCTTTTAATGCTGTCCCAG
This sequence comes from Lipotes vexillifer, assembly GCF_000442215.2. Classification (NCBI taxonomy): domain Eukaryota; kingdom Metazoa; phylum Chordata; class Mammalia; order Artiodactyla; family Lipotidae; genus Lipotes; species Lipotes vexillifer. Next base: position 1,128,677 of record NW_006777671.1, read on the forward strand.
AGGTCTCTGAGACTGTCCTCAATTCTTTTCATTCTTTTTTCTTTATTCTGCTCCCTGGCAGTTAGTTCCACCATTTTATCTTCCAGCTCAGTTATCCATTTGTCTGCCTCAGTTATTTGGTTATTGATTTCTTCTAGAGTATTTTTAATTTCAGTAATTGTGTTGTTCATCCTGTTTTTTGCTCTTTAGTTCTTTTAGATCCTTGTTAAATGTTTCTTGTATTTTCTTCATTCTTTTTTGAGATTTTGGATCATCTTTACTATCGTTACTCTGAATTCTTTTTCAGGTAGGTTACCTATTTCATCTTCATTTATTTGGTCTTGTAGGTTTTACCTTGCTTCTTCATCTGTAACATATGTTCTGTTGTTTCTTTTTTTTTTTTTTTTTTTTTGATAGGTGGTGTTGTTTTCCTGTTTCACTGTTTGTTTGGCCTGATGTTTCTAGCACTGGAGTTTGCAGGCTGTTAAATAGAGCCTTGTCCTGGCGCTGAGATGAGGACCTCCAGGAGGCCTCTCTCCAACTGATATTCCCTGCGGTCTGAGGTTCTGTTAGTCCAGCAGTTTGGACTTGGATCTCCCACCACAGGAGCTGGGCCCGACCTCAGCCTGGGAACCAAGATTCCGCAAGCTGGCTGCTGGGGTTTCCTCCTGTCCCCTTAGGTGTTCATGGTCCCCCTCCATTGCCTGGTAGGTGCCCTAGTTGTGAGGAGATGCAAATTCCACATCCTCCTAGTATGCCATCTTGACTCCTGTATTTGTTATTTTTTTATGTATTATTTGTGTGAGATGTATTGTAAACTATTATAGTATAGTGCTATATAGGTGACTGTGTTAGGCTAACTTTTTTGGACTTAGCAAACAAATTGAACACACTCTCAGAATGGAACTCATTTGTATGTAGGGAACTTACTGTATAGTCTGAAGTCAGGGAGTGTGATTCCTCCAGCTCCTTTTCCTTTCTCAAGATTGCTTTGACTATTCAGGGTCTTTTGTGTTCCCATACAAATTGTAAACATTTTTGTTCTAATTCTGTGAAAAATGCCATTGGTAACTCGATGGGGATTGCACTGAATCTGTAGATTGCTTTGGGTAGTATAGTAATTTTCACAATATTGATTCTTCCAATCAAACATGGTATATCTCTCCATCTTTCTCGTCTTTTATTTCCTTCATCAGCATCTTATAGTTTTCTGAGTACAGGTCTTTTGCCTCCTTAGGAAGGTTTATTCCTAGGTATTTTATTCTTTTTGATGTGATAGTAAATAGGATTATTTCCTTAATCTCTCTTTCTGACCTTTCATTATTAGTGTATAGAAATGCAAGAGATTTTTGTGTATTAATTTTGTATCCTGCATCTTTACCCAATTCATTGATAAGCTCTAGTAGTTTTCTTGTGGCATCTTTAGGATTTCCTATGTATAGTATCACATCATCTGCAAACTGTGAGAGTTTTACTTTTTCTTTTCCAATTTGGATTCCTTTTATTTATTTTTCTTCTCTGATAGCCATGGCTAGGGCTTCCAAAACTTTGTTGAATAAAAGTAGTGAGAGTGCACATCCTTGTCTTGTTCCTGATCTTAGAGGAAATGCTTTCAGCTTTTCAACATAGTATGATGTTAGCTGTAGGTTTGTCATATATGCTCTTCATTATGTTGAGGTTGTTTCTCTCTAAGCCCACTTTCTGAAGAGTTTTTTATTGTAAATTGGTGTTTAACTTTGTCAAAAGCTTTTTCTGCATCTATTGAGATGATCATATGGTTTTTATTCTTCAATATGTTAGTGTGGTGTATCACATTGATTGATTTGCATGTATTGAAGAATCCTTGCATCCATGGGTTAAATCCTACTTGATCATGGTGTGTGATCCTTTTAATGTGTTGTTAGATTCAGTTTGCTAGTATTTTGTTGAGTATTTTTGCATCTATCTTTATCAGAGTTATTGGTCTGCAATTTTCTGAGTTCACTGATTTTAGATATTGTATTCTAATACAAGCATTTAAAGTTATTTGTTTTCTTCCACATAGTGCTTTAACTACATCCCACAAATTTTGATGTGTTTTATTTTTATTGCCATTCAATTTAAAATATTTGATAATTTCCCTTGTGATTTTGTCTTTGTCCTATGAATGATTTTGAACTGTATGGTTTAATTTCTAGTTATTTGGGGTTTCCTAGATGTCTTATTACTATTGCTTTCCCATTCAACTCTGTTGTAGTTTGTGATGGCTAGTTTTGCATGTCAACTTGGCTACACCACCTTACCTAGATTTTGGTCAAACATCAGTGTAGACATTGCTATAAAGGTAGTTTTTAGATGTTATTAGCATTTAAATTAGAAAACTCTGAGTAAAGCAGATTACCCTCATAATGTGGGTAGAACTTATCTAAATATTTGAAGGTCTTGAGAGAAAAGAGGTCCCCTGAGTAAGAAGGATTCTGCCTCCAGGAAGTCTTCAAACTTGACCCTGTAACTTTAACTCTTCCCTGTGCTCCAGCCTGCTGGCCTGTCCTGTATATTCTGGATTTGCCAGGCTCCACAATCATGTGAACCAATTCCTCAAAATCTCTCTCTCTCTCTAGATAGTGAGCTAGCTAGCTAGCTAGCTACATGTATATGTATATGTTTATAGATGGGTATATATCTATATATATAGATATAGATATAGATACACTCACATTCTATCTTTTTTTTTCCCTCTGGAGAATTCTAGTACATAAGTAGAAAACACACTCCTTATAATTTTAATCCTTATTAAATTTATTGAGATTTGTTTTATGGCCCCAAATAAGACCTATCTTGGTTAATGTAACATGTACTCCTGAAATGCTGTTTATATAAATGCTGAAATATAATTCAGCTGTTGCTTGATGTAGTGGCCTATAAATGTTAACTTGGTGGAGGTAGTTTACAGTGATGTTCACATCTTCTTGATTGTTACAGATTATTTTGTCTAGTTGGTATAAGAATTTCTGTAACAGGGTGTTAACAATATCTTATTGTGATTGTGTAGCTGTCTAAATCTCCTCAAATTCTTTCAAGTATTGCCTCACATATTTTGAGATTCCATTATTAGGTGTTTACTTTTTATACTTTTTGTGTCATCCTCATGACTAATCCTTTTAATCATTTTAAAATATCTCTTTATTTCTAGTAATACTCTTTGCCTTAAACTCTGTGGTATATGACATTAATGTAGCCACTCCAAGCTTGGTATGTTTGTGGGTCATGTAATATATATTTTCCCATCCATTTACTTTCTACCTATCTGTGTCTTTATATTTTAAATGTGTCTATTGTAAGAAGCATATAGTGAGTCGCAGTTCTTTATGAACTCTGTCATAAGTAGACTTCTTACACCATTAACATTTAATATGTTTTTATGTGGTTTAGTTTAAGTCTACCATTGTAACTCTTTTTCTCTTTGTCACTTCATTTTTTGTTCCTCTGTTCCATGTTTTCTTCCTTCTCTTGGGTTATTGAATTTTTTTTTTTACTATTTTTTATTAATTTATATCTTGTAGCTTAGACTTTTTTCAAGTGTAAATTTTTAGTGGTTGCTCTAGGGATTTACATACCTAAACTTTCACATCTGCTTAGAGTTACTATTATATTACATCATATAAAGTATAGAAACTTGGCAGTCATATATGTCCCTTTATATCCCCTCACTGTTCTTCATGTTACAGTGGTCATATGTATTACTCCTACATGTATTGAACACCACACAGACAATGTTATAGCTTTTGCTTTAAACAGTCATATGTATTTTAAAGAGCTAAAGAGGAAAACAGTCTTTTTTTAAAGACTATTTTTTAAAGCAGTTTTAGGTTCACAGAAAATTGAGGGGAAGATACAGATCTTCCCCATATACCTCCTGCCCCCACGTGTACAGCCTCCCCCATTACCAACATCCACCATCAGAGTGGTACATGTATTAAAACTGATGAACATACATTGATACATCCTAGTCACCCAAAGTCCATAGGTTACATCGCAGTTCACTCTTGGTGCTGTATATTCTATGGGTGTAGACAATCCATCTTTATTTTATCATACAGAGTGTTTTCACTGCCCTCAACATCCTCTTTCCTCCATCTATTCATCCTTCCTTTCTCAACCTGGACCTTTCTACTGTCTCTATAGTTTTGCCTTTTCTAGGATGTCCTCTAGTTGGAATCATTTAGTATGTAGGCTTTTCAGATTTCCTTCTTTTACTTGGTAACATGCATGTAAGTTTCTTCCATGTCCTTTCATGGCTTGATAGCCCATTGTTTTTTAACACTGAATCATATTCCATTGTTTGTATGTACCACAATTTATCTATTAACGTACTGAAGGATATCTTATTTGCTTCCAACTTTTGGTAATTATGAATAAAGCTGCTATAAACATCTAGGTGCAGGTTTTTATATGGATGTTAGTTTTCAGCTCCTTTGGGTAATTATCAAGGAATGCGATTGCTGGATTGCATGGTAAAAGTATGTTTAATTTTGTAAGAAATTACCACACTATCTTCCAAAGTGTCAGTACCATTTCACATTCCCACAGCAATATGTGAAAGTTTCTATTGCTCTACACCCTCACCAGCATTTGATGTTGCCAGCGTTCTGCATTTTGGCCATTCTAATAGGTGCGTAGTGGTTATCTCATTGTTGTTTTAATTTGCATTTTCCTGATGACATATGGTGTAGAGCATCTTTTCATATGCTTATCATCTGTCTTCTTTGGTGAGGTTTCTGTTAAAGTCTGGTCCATTTTTCAATCGAATTATTTCTTATTGTTGAGTTTCAAGGGTTCTTTGTATATTTTGGATAACAGATGTATCTTTTGCAAATATTTTCTCTCAGTCTGTGTCTTCCCTTCTCATTTGCTTGACATTGCTTGACATTGTCTTTCACAGAGCAGAAAATTTAAATTTTAATGAAGTCCAGCTTATCAATTTTTTCTTGGATGATGCCTTTGATGTTTTATCTAAAAAGTCATTGCTATATCTAAGGTCATCTAGGTTTTCTCTTATGCTATATTTTTGGCAGATGTAAGTTCTACGTCTGGATTCATTTTTTTGCATGTGGATATCCAGTTGTTCCAGCACCAGCTGTTGAAGACTGTCTTTGCTCCATTGTATTGTCTTTGCTCGTTTGTCAAAGATCAGTTTACTACATTACATGGGTCTATTTTTTGGACTCTTTGTTCTGTTCCAATGATATATTTGTCTATTCTTTCTCCAGTTTCACATTGTCTTGATTACTATAGCTTTATAATAAGTCTTGAAGTAGGGTAGTGTCCGTCCTCCAACCTTGTTCTTTTCCTTCAATATTGTGTTGGCTATTCTGGGTCTTTGGCTTCTCCATATAAACTTTAGAATCAGTTTGTCAATATCTACAAAATAACTTTCTGGGATTTTGATTGTAACTGCATTAAATCTATAGATCAAGTTGGGAAGAACTAACATCTTGACAATATTGAGTCTTCCTTATCCCTGCACATGGAATAGCTCTCCATTCATTTAGTTCTTGATTTCATTCATCAGATTTTTGTAGTCCCTTATATAGATATTAAACACATTTTGTTAGATTTATACCTAAGTATTTCATATTTTGGGGTGTTTATATTATTATTAAATGATACTGTGTTTGTTATTTCAAATTTCATTTGTTCATTGCTTGTGTATTTAAAAGTGATTGACTTGTATATTAACCCTATATCCTTCAACCTTGCTACAACATCTTATTAGTTCCAGGGTTTTTTGTTTGTTTGTTCATTTTTTTTTTGTCTATTATTTTGGGTTTTCTACATAGATGATCATGTCATCTGTGAACAAAGATAGTCTTTCCCTGGTACCTTCTTTCTCACCATTAAATATGATGTTAACTATAAGTTTTTATAGAAATTCTTTATTAAGTTAAGGAAATTCCTCTGTATTCCTAGTTTACTGAGTTTTGTCATGAATAGGTGTTGGATTTTGTCAAGTTTTTCTGTATCTATTGATATGATTATGTAGTTTTTCTTTTTAGTCTGTTTATATAATGGATTACATTATTTGAAAATCAAATGTTGAACGTGCTTTGCATACCTGAGATAAATCTCATTTGGTTATGTCGTATAATTCTTTTTATACATTGTTGGATTTTGTTTGCTAATATTTGTTGAGAATCTTTGCATCTATGCTCATGGGAGATATTGGTTTGTAGTTTTCTTATTGCATCTTTGTCTGATTTTGGTATTAAGGTAATGGGATGAGTGAGGAAGTATTTCTTCTGCTTCTGTCCTCTGAAATAAATTGTAGAGAATTGGTATAAATTCTTCCTTAAATGTCTGGTAGAATTCACTGTTGAACTCATCTAAGCTGGTGCTGTTTTAGAAGGTTATTAATTATTGATTCAATTTCTCTAATAGGTATGGACTTACTCAGATTGTCTATTTATTCTTGTGTGAGTTTTGGCAAATTGTGCATTTCAAAGAATTGGTCCGTTTCATGTATGCTATCAAATTATGGGCATAGAGTTGTTCATTATATTCCTTTATTATCCTTTGAATGGCAATGGGATCTGTACTGAGATCTAAATAAAATAGATGTCCCTCCTTTCACTTCTGATGTTAGTAACTAGTATCCTCTCCCTTTTTCTCAGTTAGCCTGGTTAGAGATTTATATTATCTTTTTTTTTTTTTTTTTTTTTTTTTTTTTTT
>NW_006777671.1:1135992-1152520 GCF_000442215.2 Lipotes vexillifer
TTTTTTTGCGATATGTGGGCCTCTCACTGTCGTGGCCTTTCCCGTTGCCGGATGCGCAAGCTCAGCGCCCATGGCTCACGGGCCCAGCCGCTCCGCGGCATGCGGGATCCTCCCGGACCGGGGCACGAACCCGTATCCCCTGCATCAGCAGGCGGACTTTCAACCACTGCGCCACCAGGGAGGCCCTATATTATCTTTATATTATATAAAGATTTTATTGATCTTTTCAAACAACCAGCTTTTGGTTTCATTGATTTTCTCTATTGATTTCCTGTTTTCAATTTCATTGATTTCTGCTCTATTTTTATTTCTTTTCATCTGCTTACTTTGGGTTTAATGAGCTCTTCTTTTTCTAGGTTCCTAAGGTAGAAACTTAGATTATTGGTTTTAGATCTTTATTCCTTTTTAGTATATGCATTCAATGCTATAAATTTCAATCTAAGCACTGCTTTTAATGCATCCCACAAATTTTCATAAGTTTCATTTTCATTTTCACTTAGTTCAAAATATTTTTAAAGTACTCTTGGGATTTCTTTTTTGATCCAAGCGTCTGTCTCTTCAAATTGTGTTTTCTGCCTTTTGGTATGCCTTGTAATATTTTCTTGATAGCTGAACATGATGTACCAGGTAAAAAGAACTGCTGTAAATAGGCCTTTCGTACTGGGGTGGTGAGGTGTGGTGAGTAAAGTGTTTTATAGTCCTATGATTAGGTCTCAGTCATTTAGTGAGCCTATGCTTCTGCCCTGTGAACTTCACAAGTGTTTCTCAGTTTTCACTCCCCCATTAGGTAGAACAGGATGGCTAGAGATGGCTGGAGTTAGGTATTTCCCTGCCCCAGGTCAGTTAGATTCTGGTAATACCCAAGCAGATAAGATGCTGGTTAACTACTTCCCCTTGAGGGCAGTCCTTGTTGAGAAAAAGAGTGCTCCAGCTTATTTCAAAATTGTTCATTTTTCTTTCCTCCTGCCAGAAGCGTGAGGGGATTTTTCTGTTATTTACTGAGGGAAGCTGACTGAGTACCTGGAAATGAATCTCACAATATTGTGGGGGTGCTCCCTATGACTGAGTCCTCCTGAAGTGTTTAACTCTCAGACTTCTCCACACTGAACACTGAATTTCCCCCAGCAATTCGTCAGTTACAGTTCAGGATTTCCTAATCCAGCACTGGTTCCCATAGCTGTTTCTGCTGGTGGATCTCTGCTCCTGTAAGCCTGTGACTCCCTGTATTTGCCTGTCTGTGTTTCTAGTTTAGGGACAGTGGTTTGCCCTGTGTTTTCCACTAACTATGGATCCAAGAAGAGTTGTTGATTTTTCATTTTGTTTAGCTTTTTATTTCTTATTAGGAGAGAGTGGTGACTTCGAAGGTCCTTATATATAGAACTGGAAATTAGAAGTTCAAAGCATAGTCTTTTATATATACCCAGATAATTACCATTTCTGACACTCTTCCTTCATTCCTGATGATCCAAGTTTCCCTCCAGTAACATTTTATTTTTTTCAGCTTGAAGAGCTACCTTTAGCATTTTTTTTTTTAAGAGTATATCTTCTGGTGACAAATTCTCTTTGCTTTTACTCATGTGAAAATGTCTTTACTTCACCTTCATTTCTGAAGAATAGTTTTGCTGAATTTAGAATTCTAGGTTTATGGATTATCTTCCTCCACTACATTAAAGATGTTGGTCCTTTGTTTTCTTGTTCTTCATGAGAATATGCAGTCATTCATATCCTTGTTCCCCTATATATTATGTGTTATTTTTCTCTAGCTGCCTTGAAGTTTTTTCTTTATCTTTGATTTCTGAAAGTTCAATTATGATTTCAAGTACATCAATTATGATGTATCTAGGCATGATTTTCTTTGAGTTTATCCTGTTTAGATTTTACCAAGCTTCTGGAATTTGTAAGTTTATGTCTTGAACCAAATTGGAGAAATATTGTGGGCTGAATTGTGTTCTCCCAGAGGATATGCTAAAGTCCTAACCCAGGTACCTGTGAATGTGACCTTAGTTGGAAATAAGATTGATGTAATTAAGGTAAGTTGAGGTCATTTGGGTAGGTTCTAATCCAATATGACCGGTTTCCCTATAAGAAGAAGTAAATCTGTATGCAAGCACACAAAGGAAGAGCACCATGTGATGACAGAGGCACAGATTGGAGTGATGCAGTGACAAGCCAAGGAACACCAAGATCTATGACCACCACCAGAAACTAGGAAGAGGCAGGGAAGGATTCTACCCAAAGTCTTAGAGGAGCATGGCCCCACTGACACCTTGATTTTATATTTCTAGCCTCCAGAAGTGTGAGAAAATATATTTCTGTTGTTTTAAGACACCCAGTTTGTAGTGCTTTGTTACAGCAGCTCTAGGAAACCAACACAGGAAGTTTTCAGCAATTATTCCTTAATTTTTTTTCTTTCACAGACTCTTTTCCCTCTCTTTCTGGGACTCTAATTCTAATTAGAGTGTATGTTAGACCATACACTCTAATTAGAGTGTATGTTAGACCATATGATACTGTCCTACAGGTCTTAGAAGCTCTGTCCTTTTAAAATAATTTTTCTCTTTATTTTTCAGATTGTATAGTTTCTATTGATTTGTTTTAAAGTTCACTCTCTTTACTCTGTAATCTCTATTTTGGTATTGAGTCCATGCAGTGTCATTTTCAGAGGCTGTAGATTTTTGTTCTACAATTTCCATTTGATTATGTTTTGTATAGTTTCTATTCCTCTTCTTAGATGTTCTATCTTTGTATTTATTTCAAGTATATGCACATTAAGCATAGCTATAACAGCTACTTTAAAGTCTTTGTTAATTCCAATTTCTGGGTCATCTCAGTGTTGGTGTTTATTGATTGTCTTTCCCTTAAGTTATATTTTTCTGTTTCTTTGATTGTTGGATATTGTTGGTTATGTTATGAATGTTATATTATGTAGACTCTGGCTTTTATTATATTCCTCTGGAGATTGTTGATAGTTTTGTTTTAGTTGACAATCAATGAAGTTAGGATCAGACTGTCAGGCCTGTCTCACCTTTGGTGAGCGATATTCAATTCTCAAAGCCTTTGCTAGGTTGTTTTCACTTTGTCCCACACATGCATGGCTCAAGGATTAAACTGAGCCTTGTGGAGATGGTTCAAATATCAGTTAAATTCTCAAAGCCTTTGCTATGTTGGTTTACTTCTGTCCCACATATGTGTTGTATAGGAGAGAAGCTGAGACGTGATTTCTTCAGCAGAATTAGGGGACAGCATTCTCTTGACTTCTCCTTTCTCAGATTCTCCCCATTTCACTCTGGCTTGCATAACCTGTTTCCCATAGTTCCTCTGGCCAGAAAGACATTAGGATCCTTTTTAGACATTTAATTGCCAATGCTGTGCTGCTTGATGAGTGGTCCCCTCAGAGAAAAGAATCAGGAGAAAATAAGAACAGGAAACTCACCACCATGCAGATACTTCTCCAAGTTTCGATTCCCCTTTATAATCTTTCTGCTTTTAATTTCTTCAACTTTTTATTTTAAAATAATTATGGTTTCACAGGAAGTTGAAAAGATAGTACAGAGAGGTCCCATGTACCTTTCATCCAATTCCCCCCAAAAGTTACATCTTACATAATTATAGTACAATAACAAAGCCAGGAATTTCATATAGGTACAATGTGTGTGTAGAGTTCTGTCATTTTATCAAATGTGTAGGTTCACGTAACCATAACCACAAGATACAGAACCATTCAATCAGCACAAAGATGTCCCTAATGCTACCCCTTCATAGTCACATTCAAGCCCTCCCCCCATCATCCTTAATTAGTGGCAACCATTAATCTGCTTTCCATATCTGTAATTTTATCTCTTCAATAATCTTATATAAATGAATCATACAGTTTGTGAAACTTGAGTTTGATTTTATCACTCAGCATAGTAATCTTGAGATCCATCCAAGCTGTTTCATGTATCAATAATTCATTACTTTTTATTGTTGAATAGTATTCTGTGGTATGTAAGTACATAATTTGTTAAACCATTCACCTATTGAGGAACGTCTTGATTGTTTCCAGTTTTAGGCTGTTACAAATAAAGCTGCTATGAACAATGATATGTGGAGTTTTGTGCAAATATAAGTTTTCATTTCTATGGGATAAATGACCTAAAGGTCAATTGCTGGCTCACGTGGTAAGTGTATATTTAGTTTTCTAAGAAATTGCCAAATTATTTCCCAGATTGGCTATACCATTTTGCCTTTCAACCAGCAATAAATAAAAGACCCAGTTTTTCCGTATCCTTGCCATCATTTTAGCTGTTTTAATAACGGTGATATTATATCACCGTTTATGAAATAGCTCAATGAGGTCTTAATTTGCATTTCCCTGGTGGCTAGTGATGTTGAACATCTTTTCATGTGCTTATTTGACATCTGTATGTGCTCTTCAATGAAGTATCTTTTCATGTCCTTTACCCATTTGCTAATTGGATCATTTTTAGTTTGGATAATACTTTACATACTCTAGATTTGTCAGATATGTGCTTTGTAAATATTTTTTTTTTCCCATTCTGTATTTCCATCCTTCTAACTGGATCTTTTTCAAAACAAAAGTTTCAAATTTTGATAAAGTTCAATATTTGATTTTATTTTTATGGATTGTGTTTTGGGTATCAAGTCTAGGAAGTCTTTACCAAACCAGAGTCCTGAAGATGTTATCTTATGTAATTTTCTAAAATTTTACAGTTTTATGTTTTACATTTAAGTCTATAATCTAGTCTGAGTCAATTTTTGTATAAGGTGTGAGGCTTATATTAAGGTTCATTTTTTTGCCTATGGATAAAATGCCAATTGGTCTGGCACCACCCATTGAAAATATTACCTTTCCTCCACTGAGTTTTTCCCTATATTTTTATCAAAAATCACTTGGCCTCATTTGCGTGGGAGTTATTTCCAGTTTCCCTATTCTGTTCCACTCATCTATGTGTCTATTCCTCCATCAATATCACACATTCTTGTTACTATAACTATATAATACATCTTGAAATCAAGCAAAGAGATTCTTCCCACTTTATTCTTCTTTTCAGAATTATTTGAACAAATCCAGATTATTTGACTTTTTGTAAATTTTAGAATAATCTTGTTTGTATCTACAAAAAGTATTGCTGGGATTTTGATAGGAATTGCACTAAACCTGAATGTCAATGTGGGGAAAATTGACACAACTATAGTGAATCTTCTAATACAGGAACACAGACTAGTTCTTCATTTATTTGGGTCCTCTTTGATTTCTTTCAGCAATATTTTGTAGTTTTCAGCATATAAGTCCTGTGTGTTTTTGTTAGATCTTCTCCAACAACCAAATATTTATTTCAGAGTGACTGTATATGCCACTGTATTTTTAATTTCTGTTTTTACATGTTTGTTTCTATTTCTATAGAAATATAATTGCTTTTTGTATTTTGATCTTTATCCTGTACCCTTGCTGTACTCATTAGTCCTCAAAATTTTTAGTAGATTCTTTGGGATTTCCTACTTAGACCATCAAGCCATATCATTCTTTCTTCTTTTCTCATGTTCCAAGATTCCTTGTTCTGTAATTTCCATTATGTTCAGATAACTTTCTTAAGCTATTTTTTTAGGACAGGTTTGCTGGCGAGAAATTCTGTTAGTTTTCTGCATGCTTTGCTCCAATCTGGTGGGCATGAAAAACCCACATCCCCACTTGGCCCTCTCAGACATCACTGAGTTGGGGGTTGGGTGACTCTTTATAGCCTGACATGAGTGGAAGTCTAGGTTCTCAATCAGGCCTTTGCTGGCAGAGGTGGGGTAGGGCCATAGTCTTTTCTGTGACATTTGCCTTAAGCAAAAAGATTATCTAAAAATCTTCTGTTTTCCTTACCTTCCGTATTCCTCATCTTTTGGCCAAAGAATGTAGGCTTTCCTGGGCTTTTTTGTTTGTGTCTCCGGGCTTCCCAAATTGCTACCTTCTCCAATATCCAAACTGGGCTAAATGGGGCAAAATAAATTCCAAAGAACTTACCACTGTGTAATTCTTTGGGACCCAGCTTCTTTAGTTGGTCTGCCTTTTTCTATCCACTTTTCAGAGTCTTCTTATATTTGTCTTATATGCAATGTCCAGGGATTTTTCAATGTACTCAGTAGGAAGAATAGGGTATATATGCCTACTCCATCTTCCCAGAAGCAGAAGAGTTCTTAATTACTTCTGAGAGTTCTCAGGTAGTCATTTTTTCTCTATTTTCCAGAGTGTATAGTTATAATCAGTGCAAAGGACGGGTTATAGAGATTTAACACTGCCACAGAGGATTTGGAATTCTCCATTATTTTTTTAAAGAGTTTAAGACACAAAAAAGGGGCATGTTTTATAAATATTACCCAAAATACTTCCCATTTCTGGCATTCTTTACTCTTTTGCGTTACTCCAAATTTCTCTCTGTTTATTTCCTTCTGCCTACAGAACTTCATTTAACATTTTGCAGAGTGCAGGTCTACTGTTAATAAACTATCTCAGTATTTGTGTCATAAAGTTTTTATTTTGCCTTTGTTTTTGAAAGATGTTCCTGGCAGGCTTAGAGTTTCAGAATGACAAATTTTTCTTTCACTAGTTTCAAATATGTGGATCTCTTGGCTTCAGATTTTACAGTTTCTGATAAGAAACCTACTCTCATTCTTATCTTTGTTCTACTCTAAGTAATGTATGTGTGTATTTATTCCTCTAAGGGCTTTTGTGATTTTCATGCTGTCACTGGTTTTCAGCAACTGATTATAATGTGCCTTGGTGTGAATTTCTTTATGCTTATTTGATTTAGTGTTTGCTGACCTTCTTAGATAAATGGATTTGTAGTTTTATTCACATTTGGACATTTATTATTATTATTTCTTCAAGTGTGTCTCCTTTTCTGGAGACACACTTGAAGAAATAATTACATGTATTACACTGTGTGATTGCTTGATATGGGCCCCCAGCTTACTGAGGATCTTTTAACTTATTTCAGGTTATTTTTCTCTACATGTTTCATGTAGTATAACTTTTATAGCTTTGTTATCAAATTTACTATTCATTTTTTTCTTCAGTTTCTAATCTGCTGTAATCCCATCATCTGGTGTATATTTCATTTCACATACTATATTTTTCATTTCTAGAAATTCTATTTACATTTTCATATATCTACCATGTCTCTACCCATTGTGTTCATGTTTTCCTTTAAATTATTGAGCTTATTTAAGATTCGTAATAGCTCTTTTCAGGTGCTTCTTTAATAATTTGGGTAGATGCTTTACATAAGCCACTAATTAATTTTTATTTAAATGGGCATTTTATTCCTATTTTTCAATTAAGGAAATGAAAGCTCAGAGAGGCAAATTAGTTTTCCTAAGTCATATAGCTAATAAGTAGAAAATTACAGCCCAGGATCATCTGATTCCCAACTTCATCCTCATAGTTACTGTGCTATGAAATATTAACTCTCTTTACTGGTTGTTTAAATTTGAACAAGTATTCTGCTTTTGTGAACCTTAGTTTCCATGTCTATAAAACTAGAGATCATGAAGATACCTACTTCACAGTATTGTTTATGAAAAGTAGTTCTCCTCTGAAGTTATTTTTGCTGCAGCTGAGCGAAGGAACTTGAATTTTATTTCAGAGGACAGCCCAACAAGAGCAGAGCTAAATATGCATTTGGATAGGTGTGTGTGGAGGGAAGGCATCTCATTGGAAGGCTCTCATAAATTAGGAAGCATGAGGACATAGGGGCATTCCTTGTAGAGGTCCTTGGATAGGAAATAAAAAGCATTAGTGGGGCTTCCCTGGTGGCGCAGTGGTTAAGAATCTGCCTGCTGATGCAGGGGACGTGTGTTCAAGCCCTGGTCTGGGAAGATCCCACATGCCACAGAGCAACTAATCCTGTGCACCACAACTACTGAGCCTGCACTCTAGAGCCCACGAGCTACAACTACTGAGCCCGCATGCCACAACTACTGAAGCCCATGTGCCTAGAGCCCATGCTGCACAACAAGAGAAGCCACTGCAATGAGAAACCCATGCACCACAATGAAGAGTAGCCCCCACTCACCGCAACTAGAGAAAGCCCATGCACAGCAATGAAGACACAATGCAGCTAAAAATAAAAAATAAATAAAAATTAAAAAATATATATATAGAAAAAAAGCATTAGTGCCCTACTCCTATGGGCACGAATATGCCTGGTACTGCCTGGATATGTCAGAGAAGCTATGGTTTTAATCATTTTTAAAATATGAACTTACCATTTTGACATGGGTATAGTGTGGAAAAGAAAGATTGTTATATATTGGCCATCTTAACCTCTTCCAACAATCCACGTGGTGATAATGACCAATATGGCATCTACTGGAAGGAGTTTTTATTGTTTTAGATAAGGATTTCTTCCTAGATTTAAATCCCTTCACAGAACCTTCTCTATGGTTGGAGAGCTCGGTTTATTTGCCCTGTGTATCCAGGGTACATTAATGAGTTCCATGATAGATATGTTTCTTTTTTCTTTATTCCTTTTGTTCTTTGAGCTACTACTAAACAATACAACCCTAGGCAGCAATCTTGAAAATTCATTCAGGGTTCTCTATTTTACTTAGTATCTAACTCTATATAAATGTATTGCTATGCACTCTGTACTAGGGATACAGAACTACATAACATGAAATATCTGCACCTAAGGAATTCACAGACTAGTGGGGAAGATAAAATACAAGTTAAACATGGTGTAGTAATAGGTCTAAGCCACAGGGTGTGGGAATATCCAAAATTGGTTATCCCTTACCCATCTGGCAAAGAGATAGACAAACCAGATTCTGAAAGGATCTTAGGGAGGGTGATGCTTGACTGAATTCTGAAAGGTGAGGATGAGTTTGTCAAGGGTGGAAGTAACAGCAGGGAAGGAGATTCTCAGCAGAGAAACATTTCTGAAGGTTTGCACGAGTGGTGAGTGTAGTTCCTCTGTTATCTGTAATTTGTTTTGACTGGGGCTCAGGGGAGATAAGACAGGACAGGTAAGCGAGGTGCAGACTGTGAAGAGGCTATTATGTCTCTCGGTCACAAGGGAGTCTGAATGTGAGAGCGTGGGTGAGGAGGTATTAATTCATATCCACGCTGGAAAAACAACTCAAAGTACAAGGCTGGTTGCTGACAAATCAGTTGCCTCAGATTTGTGTCTGATCCCACACGGTGGCTGATGCAGAAAAACCGATGACTGACTGGGCCTAAGCTCCCAGACAGTGAGGAAATCTGCTGAGTGGAAGCCTTTGGAGTCTGACTACAGGATAAACAGCTTTGCTCAGAACTCTACCCTCTGGGTAAACAGTGGCCTTTTTCTGAGGGGAGACAGCTCAGCTGGAGGTGGATTTTGTTGCCTCTCGAGGCAGAAGTAGTGCTGCCTGGGCTTGTGCAGGCTCCTGAGTTTGCAGGCAGACCACAGGAAGCTGACAAATCCAAAGAGGCATGAATATGGTGAAAAGAGCACTGTCAAAGGCCGAGGAAATGTTTAAAACCAAGTGGGGAGTAAGAAGAGAAATGCCCTGTGTGAATACCAACCTTAGCACAGAAGTCTAGGGCTAGATATTCCCTCCTCAGCTCTGTAACTGCAGCTATCAAGTACCAGGGTTCAAGCTAAGTGCTTTCCTTGCAGAATAATAACAACAACTGACATTTTGAGTGCTTGCTTTGTTGCCATGTACTGTTCTAGGTACATTCCATACCGTTACTTATTTAATTCTTATGTCTACCCTATGAAGGAATTAAAAATACTATTTCATGTTACAGATAAGGAAACTGAGTCTCAGAGGTAAGGTTTGCCTAATATCACACATGTAGGAAGTAACTAGTGGATCTGGGGTTTGAACCCAGGCAGTGGAACTTCACAAAGCCCATGGTCCTTTTCTCTATAATTCTATGAGACAAGCATCATTATCCCCAATGTATAGATGGAAAACTGAGGATCAGAGTAGTTAAGAAAATAATAGAGCTGGAATGGACCTCAGTCCTTGACTCCAGTTCTCGTGGCCTTCACCACTGCACTCCATTGGGAACATATCTAGAGCTAGTGTCTATATCTATGAGACTCTTGCCTGGTTGGAGCAATGTCTGGACCTGAATTCTATAAGGGAACTGGGCTGTGGGGAGGCCTAGCCAGATCCTCTGAGGAGATCATAAAGATGTCTCCCAGAGAGCAGAAGGTGTTAGCCACATAATCAGTGTTAGTCAAAAAATCAGCAATGCCCACCAGGCAGGGGACCACCATCACAGGCCCTACCTCCCCTGCTCTTACAGCCAACCTCAAAAAAGCAGAGAACTTAAGTCTTTGAAAGAGAATTAGGGGAAATATTCCAGACCCAGGCGTGGACCACAGTCTCCTCCACTCTCCAAGGAGCTGGAGTAGGAAAGGATATGGAAGAGCTGGCCCCCTTCCTAGTCTAATCCCTCAAGCTGTGCAGGAGATGTAGGGAAGAGATAGTGAGTAAATTGATCTGAGTTGGGAATTTTAAATTGGACGACATAGACTTTTTGTTAAAATATAAAAGAACAATTATGTACCCTGGGAAGTTTTGGAATCTGCTCAAGGCATCATTAAAGGAAAGGAAAGGAAGAAGCCAGGGAGCACAGGCAGTGATAGAAAGATATAAAACTGTTTTATGAGACTGTTCAGTCGACCAGATGCATCAGTCATCTACCAACTCAGGCATTCCAGCTCAGGCTGCCCTTCCCATCAACATTTTACTCCTCATTTAACTTCTTTCAAACTTAGAAGACTCCTAATTCCAATCCCAATGCTTGCTACCATAGCAATGTTCTTTCAACTCATGGTTGGAAGCTGATAGTTGTTATTTCTCTAGGACTCATACTATGTTCCCCTCCCAAGCCAGATACTGAAGCCACCTAAGGCCAAGGTACAGTGGTTGTGCAAAGTTCAGATCAAGTTTTATTTATTTGTTTATTTATTTATTTATTTATTATTTAACATCTTTATTGGAGTATAATTGCTTTACAATGGTGTGTTAGTTTCTGCTTTATAACAAAGTGAATCAGCTATACATATACATATATCCCCATATCTCCTCCCTCTTGCGTCTCCCTCCCACCCTCTGTATCCCACCCCTCTAGATGCTCACAAAGCACTGAACTGATCTCCCTGTGCTATGCGGCTGCTTCCCACTAGCTATCTATTTTACATTTGGTAGTGTGTATATGTCCATGCCACTCTCTCACTTTGTCCCAGCTTACCCTTCCCCCCCGTGTCCTCAAGTCCATTCTCTACATTTGCGTCTTTATTCCTGTCCTGCCCCTAGGTTCTTCAGAACCTTTTTTTTTTTATTTTAGATTCCATATATATGTGTTAGCATACAGTATTTGTTTTCCTCTTTCTGACTTACTTCATTCTGTATGACAGACTCTAGGTCCATCCACCTCACTACAAATAGCTCAATTTTGTTCGTTTTATGGCTGAGTAACACACAGTTGTATATATGTGTCACATCTTTATCCATTCATCTGTTGATGGACACTTAGGTTGCTTCCATGTCCTGGCTATTGTAAATAGAGCTGCAATGAGCATTGTGGTACATGACTCCTTTTGAATTATGGTTTTCTCAGGGTATATGCCCAGTAGTGGGATTGCTGGGTCATATGGTAGTTCTATTTGTAGTTTTTTAAGGAACCTCCATACTCTTCTCCATAGTGGCTGTATCAGTTGACATTGCCACCAACAGTGCAAGAGGGTTCCCTTTTCTCCACACCCTCTCCAGCATTTATTGTTTGTAGATATTTTGATGATGGCCATTCTGACTGGTGTGAGATGATACCTCATTGTAGTTTTGTTTGCATTTCTCTAATGATCAGTGATGTTGAGGATCCTTTCACGTGTTTGTTGGCAATCTATATATCTTCTTTAGAGAAATGTCTGTTTAGGTCTTCTGCCCATTTTTGGATTGGGTTGTTTGTTTTTTTTCATATTAAGCTGCATGAGTTGCTTATAAATTTTGGAGATTAATCCTTTGTCAGTTGCTTGGTTTGCAAATATTTTCTCCCATTCTGAGAGTTGTCTTTTCGTCTTGTTTATGTTTTCTTTTGCTGTGCAAAAGCTTTTAAGTTCCATTAGGAGTCATTTGTTTATTTTTGTTTTTATTTTCATTACTCTAGGAGGTGGGTCAAAAAGGATCTTGCTGTGATTTATGTCATAGAGTGTTCTGCCTATGTTTTCCTCTAAGAGTTTTATATTTAGGCCAAGTTTTAGTAAAGCATCAATGGCATCATGAGTCAGGCTCTAAACACCTCTGGTAAATGGATTCTATAACCCTGTTAATCTTGCTTCCTAAGACCTTTCAAATTCATCATGGACACTGCAGCAACTGACAGTTAGCCCTATGTCTGTTGGGGGAAACAGGCTGTATGTCCTTCTACAGAGAGGCTGGTTGTCCCAGGGGTAGAAATCAGCATCTTACAGGGCTGGGGACAGAGGTGGATAGCTGAGGCCTTGTGTTTTTTCCTAAAAGACACAGCTCTGAGATGGAGATAGAATCGGCCTGTCTGAGATCACCATGCCTCAGTGGATGGAGTGTGAATACTTGGGAAGACCATGGGATATGGAAAGGTAAGCAAGTAGCTCTAAGTCTGCACACCGAGATGCTTATTGCAAGTTTAATTCTTCTGAGAAAGTTTGACTCCCACCAGACCTCAGATGTCTCCTTGAGAACAGAAAACTGAGCATACTAAATCAGGCCAATACTCGGGGTATGTTAGGAACTCCTAAAAGATGAGCAAAGGACAGAGTGTAGGGATGGTCAAGGTATCCTCTGTCCTGCTCCCCATACCATGAACACACTTATGTTTCTCTTCATGGCCTAGAATTGATCTATCATCTTAGGATACTTCTAAGCCTACCTTAAATCTGTACCTCATCTCAGGGGAAGCAAACGTCATATGATTATGACTAATCATTATGTTGAAATGAAATAAGATGGTCAATTCATGCATTCATACATTCACTTGTTCAACAAATATTTATGGAATACCAGTATATGCCAGGCACCTGAGCTTAAATCTCCAGGTTCTCAATGTTTCCAGGCCCCTTGGGAGGGCCAGAAAAAAGATGTTTCAGAAAAACAGAGACCTTTACTCAAACTGCAAGAAGATGGGTGTGAGGAGGATGAGGGGTGAAGTCACAAATTTTAGGACAACCAAAGGCTTCCTGGAAAAAAGAATATGAAAAAAAGACATGATTTTCACTTTGTGTTCCTACTTTTTTGGGTACTTCAATCACAGAAGCATGTCAAGTTTTGATGTCGAGACCTTGGCATGAAGCAGGTACCATCCACTCCTTTCAACCCTTATTGGGAATTAGTACATCTGAGTGGGGCTTTCCACATGCTTAATCGAACTGAACAGGCTACTTGGATTTTGTAGCAACAGTCATTTTTATTTTGTCTAGATGAAAAACTTGTGATCTTTGTGTTGTTTCAGAGCAAGATAAAAGTGGGATTTGAGAAGCAATTATAGCTTTAAGGAGGGAATTTCTTCCCCTCACTCTCTCTCAGCCTATTTAGTGAAGCGATTTGGATTGCATTTTGCTTTTAGCTCCACTCTTGTGTAGGTAAAGAAATTACTGCATGAGCTCACCCTTGGCCCCCAGCGCTGGGCTATCATGCCAGTAAATCTATGATAGCAGAGTCAGCACACCAAATGTCTATATCTTTATTCTTATCTCAACATGAACTGGACTCAGAAAAATTCCTTTTTCCATATCATTTTTATTCTTGGTCTTTCAAGCCACTGGGCTTTGCTCTGAGGCATTTCTTTTGTCGGGAAGGGGTGGGAACGAAAAGAGAGGGAAACAGGAAAAAGGGAGGAAATTAAAATCTGCCTAAACATACTCAGACTACCTTTTTCATGTGGGGTAGGAAGCAGGCAGGATACCTGGGTGGCTGTTGGATGATATTGTATGGATGTGGGTGGACCTTTCTAAGCATGTTCCTTGGTATTATATCCATAAGGGAATGCAGCAAATATTTGCTACGGCTTTGAGCAAAACACAAACCAGGGCCTCCCCTCCTGCCCCTTTTTTTTTTTTTACAAGATTTGAAATTCTTTTTTGCATTGCTTTATGTTTTTGTGATCAAAGAATCCCATGCTTATGATATAACATGTGGAAAGTACAAATAAGTAAAAAAGAAGCCAAAAATGGCATTTACAGCCCCACTCCTATAAGAAATTACTGCTAAGAATATGTTGAAATCAATATTCCCGGTG
Source organism: Lipotes vexillifer (assembly GCF_000442215.2). Classification (NCBI taxonomy): domain Eukaryota; kingdom Metazoa; phylum Chordata; class Mammalia; order Artiodactyla; family Lipotidae; genus Lipotes; species Lipotes vexillifer. Next base: position 1,150,253 of record NW_006777671.1, read on the forward strand.
ATAAACCGGAGCCCTTTTAATGATGCTCCCTGTGGTTTGGGACAGTTCACAGAGTCTCTGGCCTGCTATTCCACCTGCTGAAGTTGGTGGTTGGTCCTGAAAAACAGCCCTACAATGTTCATTCTTGTTCTCCTTCAAGGAAATGTGCCAGGCAGCATGCTTGCTTTGCCCAAGGCCTCCCCTCAGGACAGCCGCTTTGGTTCTTTGCTCAGTTCAAGCATCTTAAATGAAACTTGAGCGCTCAGCAGAGCCCCACAGAGCCGCACAAGAGGAATCTGGATGGGGTCCTAGCCTGACCCCTCCCTCGTCCCTCCCATGCTCACTGCTCCCCATTGGCAGCTGCAATGGAAAGGCCCAATAGGAACTATGAACTCTTCCTTTATCCACAGTCCTGGCTTGGAATCAAGTTGCTGACACCAGAGACACCTTTCCTGAGGGAAGCACTTGGAAGCACTTGGCACTGGGCTGGAGCAGACAGCATTATGTGCCCTTTTAAAATCAGGACAGTGAAAGATCACTTCTAACTGTGGAGGTGAGATTTGAGAAGGTCATTAAAAGTGAGGACTGATTAAGATGGCTGGAGAAGATAAAGGAAGAAAAACTTGGATAGGGTTGGAGACTCAGGGCAGGAATAATCTTCTGAGATCCTCCAAATGGCTAAGGCCCCTCTCTTGGGGACTTTTGTCAAAGCACTTATCATCAGGACTGTAATTTATTGTGTACTCTTTGGACATAAGACAAGAGGATGAACTCCTAATCCTTATCTATTCAATTCCATATGGTCAGACCTAGTACAGGTATGTCACTGAGAAAGCACTTAGTAAATGTTTGTTGGGCTGAACTGAAATGTTGTCAGCGTGAATAAAGCTCAGCAGGTGCAAGAGAGAGTAAGACAGGGGAGAGGTGGGAATAGAGCTAGAGGGGAAGTGGGTATTTTCTCTTCGTACAGGTCTTGTAGCTGAACTCTTTTGGGCAGTCAACCAAGATTTCTGAGAACCTCTGCGTAGGCTCTGCTCAGGTGCAAGAGGTAAGATGGCAAATGTGACCCTACTAGCTGTCTCCTCCCTCTCAGCACATCTTACTTCCCGAGCAGATGGAAGCCAGGAGAACTCTGTCATCTATCCACCACAAAACCGACTGCCCTGTCTGCGTTCAGACCCACATATTCTCCCACCTTCCTGTTATGCACAGAAAAGTGTCCTGCTGCTACCAGTCCCTGTCCCTCCCCTGGGCACTGCTTCTGCTCTTCTTTCATTTACTTAAGGATTTTGCTTTATCCCCTCTCTCTCCAGCATTGACAGTTTAACCTCTCTGCAGAATCATTCTCATCTAACTACAATTTGCTTTATTATCTCCCACCTTAACTGTTGACCCATTTCTCTGCCCTCATTTATAGCAAAACTCTTCAAAAGAATAATATTGTATTATATTATTTTATATTATATTATATTATATGTCTCTAACTCCTAGCCTCTTATATTCTCTTTAACCCACTCCAGTCACATTTGTATCTCTGAACTCTATTGAAAATGCTCTGATTCAGACCACCAATGATTTCCATCTTGCCAAAACCAACAATCTGACCATGTCATACCTTGTCCAGTTTTTTCAACCATCCTGTTCATTCTTACTCTTCTTCAAAGCACCACGCTCTTTCCCCTGCACACTGGCTGTTTCCTTTTCCTGGAATGTGCTTCCTTCAGAACTTCACCAGTTTCTCTCCCTCACTTCAATCAGAAGTCACCTTGACGTCCTAGTGGAAAATAACATCCCTCACTATTCGCTGTGCCACCCTCTGCTCCCTTACCTTGCTGTCTTCCTTCTTAGCACTCATCACTGCTGAAAATAGATTTATTTGTAAACTAATTTAGGTATGATTCTTAGCTCTTGTGAATTCCAAGAGCTTAGGGACTTTGCCAGTCTTGTCCCTTCCAAATCCCCAGCACCCAGAACAGGGCTGGTACACAGTCAGCCCTGAATGAATAGTTGTTGAACAATGAATGAATAAAGGCACAACCCTGACCCTAAGGAACTCATAGTCTAACTGAGGATAGTGATGATGATGATGATGATGACGATGATGATGGTACGTGATATTAAGTGCCATATATATATACACACATATGCTATCATTATACTCTTCATAATAAATATATGAAGTTATGAAATTCTGAAGTAGGTGGTATCATGTCTACTATATAGATAAGGGGACTATCTTATCTTTAGAACTAACCTGTATAACCTGCAAGAGGCATAGCTAGTCAGCAG
>NW_006777671.1:1152530-1156609 GCF_000442215.2 Lipotes vexillifer
AGCAGGAAGAGCCATGACTCAAACATCCTCTGACTCCAGAGGTATGGTCTTCAACCTTGAGCTCTTTGACCTTGCAGTCTGAGAGCATGTGAAAAGGTCACCCCATCTTCGCAGGTTGTCTTAATGTGGATATGGCAGTTCCACCTACTCATGAACAGCGAACACCCATTTATGCTTGCTTAGTAGAAAAGAGTGCTGACTTTATTCATTTTACTCTAAAAGCACTCTCTATGCCAGAAGCCAAAATACACAGAGTTGGTAAATATTTTGTACTTGGTTACAAGCAAGGACCCAAATCCAGTTAATTTTGGCTCAGCATGATATGGTTGTTCACTAGTTTTAGGAAATATGTAGGTAGGTTCAATTCCAGTTTGAAGACGTTCCTTGGTCGTATTTCAGCCGAGTGTTTTAGGAAATTTAAACCTTTTGATCCATTTGGGCTTGTTTCTGAGTTCAGCACAGTTTGTTCCCCATCATGGTTTATAGTCTGGTTTGGTGCAAGGCCCTGGCTGTTGGGTTTCCTGTAGGCCCATAAGCTGTCCTAATGAATGGGGAAAAGCCAAAGAAAATCTCTGCCCAAGACTGTGTGTGTGTATCTTAACTTGGGTCAAGGCAGGAGTGATAGCCTTCTTCTTGGCCAGCCACATATGTAATTTTAAAGTTTCCACACACACAAAAAAAAGGAAACATGTGAAATTAACTTTAACAATAGATTTTATTTAACACAGCATACCCTAAATATTATTATTTCAACATGAAATCTGTATAAAGAATTATTAAATCTAGTCTGTATTTTACATTTATATTATATCTCAAATTAAATCAGCTACATTTCAAGTGCTCAACAGCCGCATGTGGCTGTAGTGTCTACCATAATGGATAGCATATCTCCAGAGTGTAAGAGTAGATTTTGATTTTGTTGTTGTTGTTGATAAGGATGGTAATGATGAAATTATTATTAACTCTGAGTATGCCAGACATATAGCATCTTTACTTGGGAAGAGAATTTAAGGCTTGTGTAGTCTAATTATCCTTTCAGTGCTTGACTGTTTTCTAGAGTATCACCTACAAGAGGTCATTCAATATCTACTTACACAATAATAGGGAACTCATCCCCTCTGAAGGAACTTATTCCATCTCTAGCCAGCTTTATTATGGCAGTATCCTTTTCACTGATCTGGAAAGTGTCCCATTAGTGTTTCTACACTTTGTGGTTCTGCACTTTGAAGCCAGAGAGAGTAAATCTGATTCCATTTGCATGACTTTTTATATTTGAAGATAACTGGCCTGTCTTGTTGAGTCAATCTTCTTTAAATAAACTGCTTTATTGCTCCCATCATTACCCCTGATAGTTTCAAGTAATCTCCACATTCTGTCCCATGAACAGATTCCAGATTATCAATGTCTTTCTTAAGGTTTGATGCCCAGACTGAATGTAATATCCATAGATGGGCCCACCACTCTCATATAGAGTGAGACTATGAACTCTTGGCCTTATATATTACACTTCTACTGCACCATGATCACAACTCACTGTTGACTATACTGAGCTCCTTGGCCCCAAAACACCTGAACATTGTCCCCATGCACATCTTCCTTATGTTTTTATGTGTACACTTATATCTGGACCCAAGGCAATGTCATAAGATGGGCATGGTCCATGTATCATCCAACTCTGGGGAGCTGGGGAGAACAAAATTAAGGAAAATGACCCAGGTGAAAACAAAAGTAAGGAAAATGACCCAGGTGATGACATGAGAAACTTAAAAAAATTATTATTTATATAATACATATGCATTACCATACAGGAAAGATTGTATTTCTTCAGATATAAATTATGTGCATTTTCAATTTTCAGTGTAGTACTCATCATTAAAAGCTGATTGCTTATAGTAGGAAAAATTATTATTGTTATTTTTTACAATCTGAAATGCTAAGATATTTTTGGATACACTACCCAGTGTATTAATGGGCTCTTTCAATTACCTACCCATCATTAGCAAATTTTGATGAGAAAACTCTTTATATCTTATACAAGTCATCAATAAAATTATTGAGTATGTTGTGTCCTAACCCCAAAACTGACAACATGAGGTCTTCACTAAGTAGTACACTTTGGGTGAATGTGAATGTGTTCAACCAATTTAAAACTACTGAATTTTCATTAAACTGGTCAATATTTCTCAATTTTGGAAATATTTTGGAAATATTTCCAGCCCTCCTGGAACTATCTTAACCTCATTTTTGCCTGGAAAATTTCTACTCAACCTTTGTGCTTTATTTTAGTTATTCCTACTTGTTCTGGGTTAGGTACCATTCTTATGGGCTCCTGCAGTGTTGTCCTTGTCATAGTAATTGCCACACTCTTTTGTAATTTTCTGTGTATCTGCCTCTATCTCTACTAGAGATAAACAGTGTTAAGACAGGGATTGAAACTCATATCCTAAATGTCTAGCAAAGTTGATGCTCATTAAATACTTCTTGGTTAAATGAATAAATTCTCATGATCACATGCAGAGGTAGTTATTATCATCTTCATTTTAAAGATGAAGCAGTTGAAACTCAGAGAATTGAGTAAGCTTAATAAGGCACAGAGTGGCTGGCAAAGCTGTGATTCAAGGCCCAGGATTCTGAATCCGAACCTAAGGTTCTCATCATAAAACCAGTTATACATGCCTTTGATACCCTCCTGGACATGTGAAGTTCCTTAGCAAATGACAGTGCCTTTATGGTCTTACTGGAGATAAGACTTAGAGCGCAAATATCAGAAAGAGATAAAGCACAATAAACTGACTTCTTGTAACACTAGAGTATTAAATACTGTTGCCAGATGATCTCCTAGAAATAGGTTCTGACCTGAAGGGAGATTGAACCTAGGGTTCTTGTCATGCATGGCTGTGCAAATCACTTTTTGTCAGCCTCTCAGTTTCTCAGAATAAATGCTTGCTAATTATTTGGTTTCCAAGCAGTTAGAAGAACAGGCCCCCCATGCTTTGTTCTTTTCCATGTGAACTACTGTAATCAGAACTTATTTTAAACAGTATTAATTGTTTTTTTGCTTATAAAAATTAGACATGTTTGGGCTTCCCTGGTGGCGCAGTGCTTGAGAGTCCGCCTGCTGATGCAGGAGACGCGGGTTCGTGCCCCGTTTCGGGAAGATCCCACGTGCCGCGGAGCGGCTGGGCCCGTGAGCCATGGCCGCTGAGCCTGCGCGTCCGGAGCCTGTGCTCCGCAAATGGGAGAGGCCACAACAGTGAGAGGCCCGCATAACGCAAGAAAAAAAAAAAAAAAAAAAAAATTAGACATGTTTATTGTTAAAAATTTGAAAAAATAGTTTCAAAAATTATACCTAACTACATATGCTTTTTTTTTCTTTTATAGATACTTATGTGCCTTCTTTAATTTGGGATTAATCACTATGTGTTTTTTTTTCCTTAATAATTAAGAATTTTCCTATATCAAATATTCTCTGCCACATGATTGCATAGATTCACCCTGTGTACAGTCCACAAATATATCTAAGTAATATTTATTGTAGATATTTAAGGCTATGTCCAGTTTTAAATTCTATAAATAATATGGCAATACTCATCCTTGGATGTTAGTCTTTATACACTTAGCTGATTAAGGAGACATTTTTTTTTTTCCCTCATCTAATTGGTCATATGCTGTTCTGGGCATTAGGATAAGAACTCCTCAGAACTGGGCCCTCACCTTAAAGGGCTTATATAGGATTTTGATCCTCAGCAGTAATCAGATTGAATCAAGGATTAGAATTCCTAACTCCTGAGTACCTAGATTAGGAACTTTGGGGCCCTCCATTGCCCTCTGTTTTCCTGTGGCATCCTGGGAGATAATTTCCAGGGTGGAGCTGGAGGCCTCCCTGTTTTCAAGCTGGACCCCTTATTTCTGCCAGAAGCCCCACTCCTGTGCCTCAATGCCAAGCTAGGGAAGAAGCGTTAGTATTGAGAATGAGTACAGCAGGAGGTTGTCTCTGCCCAAAGGCAGGAGAGAGAGAGAGAGAGGAGAGAGAAAGAGCACAAGTGAGAAAATAAGCAAAATGCACATACACTCTCTTT
>NW_006777671.1:1156619-1169852 GCF_000442215.2 Lipotes vexillifer
CCTTTTTTCTTTTCTTTTCTTTTCTTTTCTTTTCTTTTCTTTTCTCTCTTTTCTCTTCCTTTCTCTTCCCTTCTCTTCTCTTCTCTCTCTTTTCTCTTCCCTTCTCTTCCCTTTTCTTTTCTTCTCTTCTTTTTCTTTTCTTTTCTTTTCTCCCAGGGAAAGAAAGAAAAGCAACTGCTTAAATTAATACTGCCCTGGGGGCAGCCTGAATGGGCCTGACTTGAACAGAGTAGCTTGTCACCCTGCTGCCATTATGACCCTTGCAGAGTCCAAGAAAATGCATTGATGAACTCACTGGGTTGAACAACATGCTCAGTGTCTTGAGAACAAACAGACTTTTCTTTGGTATTAGTTACAAACATCTTTTCTTCCCACTTGTTCAGTTCAGTTCTCCCAGAATCAAGAGCTAATCTCCTGTGAAAGTTCAGGGGAAAGGCATGTGACACAGCTCCAAGCTGCCTTAGCCACACATCCCCGGGGAAGGCCCCTGATCAGCCTTGGAGGGGCTCTGCCTCTGTCCCAGGCCCTCTACCCTGTGTCTGGGAGAAGCTTCATCATGCAGAGCCTTAGTTTTCTCATCTGAAGAATGGAAATAGGAGTGGTCCACCCAATTGACTATACTAATTTAGAGTTGTTTTATTTTAGATGGATTCATTCACATATATAGCACCGAGCTGCCATACACCAAGCCAAATACTGAGGACACAATGGCACAATTTCTGCCTTTGAAGAACGTAAAGTTAGTGGGAGTCCCAGACAATAAATGGGCAGTTAAAGTGCAATATTATAGGGACTATAACAGGAGAAATGCAAGTAATAATATCACTTAGAATGGCCAATAAGCCAGGCTCAAACAGGAAGCCATTCAGGAAAGGTATCCTTATGGAATTGGTATTGACACTGAATCCTAGTGGATTTAACCAGTCAAGAGGCAGGGACAGAAAAGTTACAAAGAACTTAAAATCAAGAGAAAGCCTGATTCCTCTGGAAAACTAGGTAAGTAGGTATGAATGAATGAAGCATCCTGGGAAGAGTAAGAGGTGATGTTGGGAAGGGCAGATGTCAGAAGGGGCAGGGCTAATCTGGATTGAAATGATTTTAATTTATGCACAGTTTTCTTGGATAATTTTATTTCCAGTAAAGTCTGTGTTGTAACATTGTCAAAGGTTGCAATAAAGATCTTAGGCCAAAATCCATATGCTCAACCTTTCTTATATATTTCCTCTTCTTGAATCCCAATCATAAAATCTCTACCATAGTATGACTTAATGGGTTGTTGCAATAGTATTTATTTATTTATTTATTTATTTATTTATTTATTTATTTATTTATTTTTGCAGTACGCAGGCCTCTCACTGTTGTGGCCTCTCCCGTTGCAGAGCACAGGCTCCGGACGCACAGGCTCAGCGGCCATGGCTCACGGGCCCAGCCGCTCCGCGGCATGTGGGATCTTCCCGGACTGCGGCAGGAACCCGTGTCCCCTGCATCGCAGGCAGACTCTCAACCACTGTGCCACCAGGGAAGCCCGTTGCAATAGTATATAAGATGCTGACCAGTGGAAATCCAAAGACAGAGTATTTCAAAATAGAAGTGATTTTAGAGATTTTCTACTTTCCAGAGGCAGTTTAACACCCAGAGATACAGTATATAATGTACTGTATGGATCTGTTGACAACTTAGTTATGTTTGGAACTACATTTCCCAGAATCCCTTTTCTTAGATGGTCTGGGTTAGAGTTGCCAAAAGTGAAGTTCCATGCTGCTCTCAGAACATAATACAAACTCCTTAGCTTTGTCTACACAGTCCTCAGACCTCTTGAAGCGCCCAGGATGTCTACGCTTAACCTCTGCCTTCATCTCTGCCTTGAACATCCTTCCCCATTCACCTCTATTCCTTCACCTAATTCCCCTTCTTTTTAAATCTTAGATTAAATATCTTTTTCTGTGGAAATTTTTCCTTCTGGACCCCGAAGGTGGTTTTAAACAAGTCTATGAACACTTCTAAGTCCCTTCCCTTTAAATCTCAGTGTTTTTTGACACTTTGACCAATAGAAAACAGTGGAATGACACCATGTGACTTGTGAATTTAGGTCATAAAAGACCATGCATTTCTATATTATTTACTGGAATACTTTCTCTTGGACCCCTGCTATTCCATGTAAGAAATCTGGCTATTTTGAAACCTCCATGATGGAAAGGCCATGTGCAGGTATATTTGGGACAATATCTCCAGCTAAGCCTAACCTTCCAGAAATTCCTACCAAGGCAACTGCAAGTGAATGAAGTTATCTGGGATCCTATATCCTAGCACATCACCTAGATGAATACCACAACGTGACCTTGTGTCATGCTTCATGTATCCTCTTATTTTAGTAAAAAGTTCTCTAAGTATCTTAAGGATGTGTCTCATAGGCCTTCCTAGTTAACATATTGTGTTTCTAAGACTCTTAGGGGCACTTTTTTTCCCACAATTGCTTCACAGGCACCCCAAAGTTTAGAAGAGCTAATCTTTAAGAGATTTATGACAGTGACTTTTTGTTTACTGAAATGAATTTTATTAATTGTTACATAAGAAACCCACAAAGTTTTACAAGAAATTATATCAGTATGAACTGAAAGGGACAGAAACATTCCAAAAATAAAAGATTTCTGTGAGCAAGAAGCACACTGAGAAAATCACTCAGCTGAAAACATAGGCAGGAATGACTCAGGAGTGGAACTGAGAGATCAGAGAATGGACTGGAGAGTCGTGAATTCCTAGGAGCATGATTCAGGCCTAATCAAAGAATACACAACACTTTCATGATTGAATTTCAGAATTGCTATGACCCAGTGACTGCTATGTACCTTCTGTTGCCCTCCTTTTGTGGTTTTCCTATTCCTTATCACCACCATGGGGGTGAGGATAGAAAAATTCCCCTTTAATCTTTAGATTGAGAAGAACCATACCTAGAGAACTAGACCTGTTTCTGGATTTAATTTGGGCAATGACATGTTGGACCTCAGGCCTGAACCCAATGGCATAATAGAATGAGACTTTTAAAGGAGGAGGAAGTGAATGTATTTTGCATATATGAGAAATTTAAACAACTTTTTGTAATAGAGATGACTGTGACAGTTTTAAAATATAGCTACAGATCCTTTAACACTCTTATTGAAAGAAGGTATCTAAAAATCCTCTCCCCTTGAAGCTGTGAAGGCTTGTGACTGCTTTGATCAATAGAGTCCTGTTATCCTCAGCAAGGCAACAGACAAGTTAGTGAAGTCATCTTGGATTGTTCAGACTAATCCATCCCCTGAGCTGAATATCACCAGGTGACCTCCATCAATACCATGTGAAATACAAGAATCACTTAGCTGACCCCTGCCCAAATTCCTGACCTACAAACTAATGAAATCTAAATAAATGGCTGTAGTTTTAAGTGGCTAAGTTTTGGGATAGTTTGTTACACAGCAGAAAATTACTGGAACATCACTCAAGGCTAGCTATAAATGCCCTGTGTCTATGCCTCTATGAAACCCTGTCCTCTTTAAACTATGCAGTATAATTACCTGTGAAAGACATATACTCTGACAAATATAAAATACTGATGAAGGAAGTTGAAGATGATACAAAGAAATGAAAAGATATATTGTGCTCTTGGATTGGAAAAATTAATATTGTAAAAATGGCCATGCTACCCAAAAGAAATATACAGATTTAATGCAATCCCTATCAAATACCCATGAAATTTTTCATAGAACTAGAATAAATTATCCCAAATTTTATATGGAACCACAAAAGACCCAGAATTACCAAAGCAGTCTTGAGAAAAAAAGAACAAAGCTGGAGGTATCACCCTCCCTGACTTCAGACTATACTACAAAGCTACAGTAATCAAAACAGCACTGCATATGCACAAAAACAGACACATAGATTAATGGAACAGAATAGAGAGCCCAGAAATAAACCCAGGTACTTATGGTCAAATAATCTACAACAAAAAAGGCAAGAATACATAATGGAGAGAAGACAGTCTCTTCCATAAGTGGTGCTGGTAAAACTGGACAGCTACATGTAAAAGAATGAGAGTAGAACATTTCCACACACCATATACAAAAATAAAGTCAAAATGGATTAAAGACCTAAATGTAAGACCTTAAAGCATAAAACTCCTAAAAGAGAACATAGAATACTCTTTGACATAAATCATAGCAATATTTTTTTGGATCTGTCTCCTAAGACAAAAGAAATAAAGCAAAAATAAACAAATGGGACCTAATTTAACTTAAAAGCTTTTGCACAGCAAAGGAAACTATCAACAAAGCAAAAAGACAATCTACAGAATGAGAGATAGTATTTGCAAATGATATGACAGACAAGGGATTAATATTAAAAATATATAAACAGGGACTTCCCTGGTGGTACAGTGTTTAAGAATCCACCTGCCAATGCAGGGGACACAGTTTGAGCCCTGGTCCGGGAAGATCCCAAATGCTGCAGAACAACTAAACCCATGTGCCACAACTACTGATCCTGTGCTCTAGAGCCTGAGAGCCACAACTACTGAGCCTGTGTGCCAGAACTACTGAAGCCCGTGTTCCTAGAGCTTGTGCTCTGCAACAAAGAGAAGCCACTGCAATGAGAAGCCCATGCACCACAACAAGGAGTAGTCCCTGCTCGCTGCAACTAGAGAAAGCCCACGCACAGCAACAAAGACCCAAAACAGCCAAAAATAAATAAATAAATAAATTTATTTTAAAAAATAGTATAAACAGTTCATAAAACTCAATATCAAATAAACAACCCAATCAAAAAATGGCAGACATTTTTCCAAAGAACACATACAGATGGCTAACAGGCATACAAAAAAATGCTCAATATCACTAATCATCAGGGAATGCAAATCAATACTACAATAAGATATCACCTCATACTTGTCAGAATGGCTATTATCAAAAAGTCTACAAATAACAAATGTTTGTGAGGATGTGCAGAAAAGGGAATCCTGTTACACCGTTGGTGAGAATGTAAACTGATGCAGCCACAGTGGAAAACAATATGCAGGTTCTGCAAAAAACTAAATATAGAGCTATCTTATGACCCAGCAGTTCCACTCCTGGGTACATATCCAGAAAAAAGGAAAGAACTAATTTGAAATGATACATGTGTCCTCATGTTAATAGCAGCACCAATTATAATAGCCAAGATATGGAAGCAACCCAAGTATCCATCAACAGATGAATGGATTAAAAATTTGTAGTATGTATATACAATGGAATATTACTCTGCCATAAAAAAGAATGAAATTCTGCCATTTGTAGCAATGTGGATGGATCTACAGAATATTATGCTTAGTGAAATAAGTCAGACAAAAAGACAAATGCTGTATGATAATCACTTATATGTGGAATTAAAAAAAGAAATGAATGTATATAGCAAAACAGAAACAGACTCGCAGATATAGAAATCAAACTAATGGTTCCCACTGTGGAGAGGGAAGGGAGGACGGGCAATATAGGGGTATGGGATTAAGAGATACAAAGTACAATGTATAAAATAGACAAGTACAAAGATTGTACAGCACAGGGAATTATAACCATTATTTTGTAATAACTTTTAATGGAGTATAATCTATAAAAATACTGAACCACTATGCTCTACTCCTAAAACTAATATAACATTGTAAATCAACTATACTTAGATAAAAAATTTTCTTGAAAACACTGTAGTATAACTACTTGTTGACTTGCCTGTGTCACCTTCCTTGTGAGTATTCCCTGAGGATGAGGATGGTCCCCAGCATCAAGAACATTAGCTTGCATAGTAGGTACCCAGTATATTATTTGTTTGTTTTCCTTTTTCTCACCCTGATATATATATACGTATATCATTATATATATATATATATATATATATATATATATATATATATAGAGAGAGAGAGAGAGAGAGAGAGAGAGAGATACAGATCTATCTATCTATCTATCTATCTCTCCAAGGTTAGAGTATGGATGGAGATTCTTAAAGATGTTTCTTTGTTGTTGTTGTTCTGGTCTCACTAGGCTGAGTTCGGGTCTTCTGACTTCCACAGCATCCTGTAGGACTATAGGCTTGGTCTGTCTGTGGATATTTATATGAGGGACATCCACTAAAATAAGAAACAGGCCCAGAGTAGTTAGTTCCTCTAGAAATAAACATGGATTTGAAACCAAAGTGGATAATTACTATGCTGAAACATGTTTTGAGTTTTGCCTCTCCCAGAACCTTTGAAAACTAGAACATAATGTGTAGCCAAACCTCAAACACCCCTGGGTTTGCACATCTCTAATAATCCCATCCAGATACATTTACTTTCACATAATGGATATCTGGTTCCAAGGTTTTTCCAGCATGAAAAACAACTCCTAGAGAAAATTGCTCTTCTGTGAGCAGTGGCCTGCCTGATTCTCCCACAGCTGCATGGTCACCCCAGAAATTTCAGACCTGATTCTCGACCTCCCTGTTTCAAAAATAATCACTTTACTTAAATGTATGATGAGTTTACCTACTGAGAAAAGTTAGGATTCAAGCCAGGCTTGAATCCCAACTCTGTCACTCACCAGCCATGTGACTGTCAGCAAGTTACTTAATCTCTCTGAGCCTGTTTCCATATAAGCCAAAGGAGAGAATACTAGTGTTTGCTTATAGGGTTGTTGCAAGTGTTAGATTAGTTAATGCATGTAAACACTCAGCAGAGTTCTGACACATATAAGCTCTCAATGAATTAATGAATGCCAGTTGTTACTATTATTATTACATCCTTCCCTGCTCTACTTTTTCAATAGAAAATTATCAGACTGGAGGGACCTACATCTCCTCAGATTGTCTGACTCTGTTCAAAGATATTGGATTGATCACAATCACCCTGGAAACCTATTATCTTCCCTCTTTTCCTTAGAGAAAAATGCCAAACCAGCACTTGGCATAAAGTGTGAGGGAATCGATATCATAGAGGAAAAAAAAATATATATATCCCAGTTTATTTTCCTTTAGTTCATGACCTACCCCATTTTGCTGTGATTTCTGCTTTTACCCTGTCAAAAGCAGACTTCTGTAGTTACATGACTGTATTTTCTGAACTGTAAATAAGGATCCGTGGTCTCAGAAATACAAATGTTCTTAAGGAGGCAACATGACTCAATATTTTAAATTGAGACTGCCTTAAAAAAATGTAGGACATATGGTGACCATACCCATAGCTCTCAAAGCCTGATGCCAACTGGCTCCAAAAGAAGAAAACCAAAACAATCAGAAATCTCTTCTATTTGCCAAAACAAATCTTGTGTCTCTCTCAATGTTATTCCTGTAGATATCTTTGTTTGAATTGGACCTGTTCACCAGTTCCATTTCTGCTACCATCTCTGGGGATGAGGGAAAGAAAACACCTTCATATTCACTCACATTAGCAAGGAATTCTTTTTTGGATGGAATTTAGGAGCAATGAAAATTAGAAAACTTTTGTGTGTGTTTGTGGTTTCCTTTTCTTTTATTTTTCTATATAGAGAGTCTTCTGCTATGGCTTTTCCTTCTGGTCTCTCACTAATTACTAATAATAATTTAAAATAACAATATACTAAAATTATTATTATTACTAAACACATTCTATACGATGGGCATTTATCATGCATTTTCTCCTAGGTATACTTAACCCTCACAATGGACTTGCAAGGTAGATATCATTGTCTCTAGTGATTAGAGAGAATAAGAAACTGATCCAAGTTCATAGAATTAGTAAGTGATAGAATATGGATTTGATCCCAGAAATATCAAATATCTTTGATGCCAGAAATATCAATTAAACACGTACTGAGCATCTACCAGGTGTTGCACTAAAATATTTGATTATTTTCTCTGATCCTCTGCTGAGATTAAGAAAATTTCCCAGGGTTATTGAATTTGTAATTAGTGGAGCCAGGAGTCAAATCCAATTTTTTCTTTTCTTCTCCTCTTTTTTTCTTTTCTTTTTGTTTTGTGAGTGCAGTTTCAAAGCTCTTTCTAACCCCCCTTAGGGCATCTGGGAGCAGAAGCGCAAAAAACCCCCACAATGCTATGTTTAGAAACTTGAGTCCTGGGAGGATATTGAGTGAAGAGCGCAGGTACAGAAGGTGGGTCTAATACCATCACAGAATCCTGCCCCTTAGTATGAATGAGTTTATCATTGGTAAGTAATGCGAACAAAGCTGGTGAGTACAGAGGAGAGTTTATGAAGCAGGAGTAAATTAGAAAAAAGAACATCAGAAGTCAGCTCAGTGTCACCTAAGTTTTAGCACTGTGTATGGCCAGACTTTGTCATTGTAAATGATCTTCATTTTGACCAAGAATATTTATTAGAAAAGGCTTCAAGTGGCTGTTTCAATTTTTGGAGAAAGTAGAAATACCAAGTAGAACCAAGAAGTAGAAAAAAAATTGTTGTCGAAAGGGTAAATAGAGGATAAAATCATTTTGATTTTGGTCAAAGAAGCAGAATACTTCTTTGTAAGTGATTCTGCTATAAATGAGAAAAAGAGGAAAACATTAAAAGCTATCATCTTAAATAATTTCCAGTTGAGATTATCAAGCTATTCTGTCTGCCCTTCTAATTTACCTCCTCCCCCATTTAGCTGCCCAAATTTGACTTGATGTGGAGAAAGCATGAGGGAAACAGTAACATCCCCCTTGTTCATTTTGACCTCAAGTTTCTTAATTTTTATTTTCTGAATGAATTCCCACTAATCCCAGTTATAGAGCTATTATGTGCTCATCAGAGTAAATATAAAGTATACAGAAAAGTTCAAAGATCAAAATAAAATCTCCCACAATCCCAGTATTCTGACATTGTTAACATTTTGACATATTTCTAATTTATTTTTCTATCTTTTATTTTAAAAATGACATTATAAAAAATACACCTGTTTTACTCAAAGTATATCATAAGCATTTTACCATGTCATTAGTGTTTGAGGACATGTATTTTAATCACAGTCTATATGTGCATCTACATATCGTAGTGTATTTAAGCAATCCTATGTTGTTGGATATTTAGATTGATTTCAAATTTTCACCATTATAAATGTAGTGTTCATCTTTGTACATAATCATTCCATGGCCCATACCTCTTTTAGTACACCCTTTGCTCAGTGTTTCTCAGCTTTTTTTCTCTCACAGACATGATTGATAGTATTCATATTTGAGACTTTTCCTAGGATTATGTGTTACATTTATCTAAGGTTATATCCAGTTTCTTGTGTTTTAATTAAATGTAATACCTATACATTTTTCTTTCCTTCAAGAAAGCACAGAAGAGTGGAGATAAGTAAAAAGTGATGTAAAGGATTGCCTCTGAGTCCACTATATTTTATAAATAGATACTGTATGAATTTCAGTACTTTATTACTAGTAATAATTTATTTCAAACATATCTTACAGTTGACTGTGCCACCTAATTGGAAAAAAGCACTGTTTAGCTGACCTTAGCAAGCACCTTTGTACTCTCTGAGTGAGTTGAGCATGTATTCACATTGAAGACCATATCTAGCTATGATTTCTGTCTTTAGAAATAAAGGCACTTGTATTTATTTACATAGTAGTAAATTACAAGCTATAGCCAGAATTAGGTCTTCATTTTGAGAAGGGAGTAGCTTAAGCTTTGGGAAGGGCTGAATAAGCATAAATGGGTGCATACCCATCCCACCCCTGTCCAGAGTATCTGATGCAATTTTCCTGAGGCCACCCCCTCCCCATGCCCCCTGACTCTGAATCACTACTTCAGAGGGTATAACTAAGCCTTTTTTTTCTCTCAGGACAACATCGGTGGTCTGAAATTCTAGCTAATTCAGCTGCCTACCTCTTCATCTTTGAGTGAGTAAGTTAAGGTCAAGATGGATTTTTTTTTTCCTTAGGTTGGGAGATTGCATGACCATTTAAGAGAACTGAAAAGTACATGGGTTGAGGCATGCGGGTGATAACTTGATATTATCTCCTCCAGGGATGGTGTTCTACTTGAAACATTTGTAGGATGTGACCTTTTCACAACTGAGAAGGGCATGCCATCTCGATGTGGTATTGGCAAACAAGCCCATCTTGATGGGTCTGAATGTTGCATCTTAGAATAATCTAATCATAGGTAAAAGACATTTACCTACCGGAAGAATTTTAATGCTGTATTAGTTGACCCTTTTGGCTGCAATGACAACACTAAAACTTGAACTAGTTTTTCTTTTTAAGGGAATTACTTTTGTTCATTAAAGCAAAGAAATTGCTTAACAACCAAATTATGGGAAGAGCAAGAATGCTGTTGGGTAAGGAAACAAGACCAGCCAGAGACATATAATGTCAGAATATTCTCTTTTTCTCCCTCCCACCCCTCTCTCTCTCCAGCTCTTGCCTGGTCTTCTTTCCTCACAGGCATTTCATTCTGTGTCACTGCAAATTAGTTTTGTCCACATTGCTGAAGACATGTGGTGGGGTGGGAGTGATAGTTCCAAGTTTTTTGGTTTTTTTTTTAAGTCTTACAGTTTCTTCTCCTTGGGAGGACCGGCAGGCTTTTCTACCATCTCAAGTCCAAAACTATAAGAAAAGATTCCTTGGCTGGTTTGGGTCAGATGAACAAAGAGGTGTCATAAGAAAAATGTTGGAGAAATTAAGGAGGAAAAGTTCTCCTAAAAGTGTTTACTCATTAGGCTGCATGTAAGTCTTCTATTTCAGATGATTTGCTGAAGAAGGGAGTGAAAAAGGAGTCGAAGGGAGAGGAAAAAGACAAGGAAAGAGAGTATTATATGACACATATGCAAGTTGCTTATTTTTCCTGGTGCTCATGATTCTCCTTCTCCCCCCAGTTCTCTGGCACTAAGGTTCACAAATGGAGGCCAGAGGTCATCTTCTCCAGCTTATGGGGCAGGAGCTGTGTGTGTTTTGCGGGGCATCAATTTCCCTGGTGAGTTCTGGCTGCAAAACAGCAGACCTGTGTGCTGTTTCTCACACCCTGCATTCAGCTACCTTCCACTGCAGCCAACTGAAAACTACACTAGTGGGAAACACATATGGGAAACCCAGAAAAGCCACAATGTCAAAAGCAATAGGCAGGGCCTCCCTCCCTGGTGGCGCAGTGGTTGAGAGTCCGCCTGCCGATGCAGGGGATACGGGTTCGTGCCCCGGTCCGGGAGGATCCCACATGCCGCGGGGCGGCTGGGCCCGTGAGCCATGGCCGCTGAGCTTGCGCGTCCGGCAACGGGAGAGGCCACGACGGTGAGAGGCCCACATATCGCAAAAAAAAAAAAAAAAAAGCAATAGGCAGTGGAACAGGCAAGTCTGAGATAGGTCTCTACTGGTCTGCACCACCTTTTATACTTGAAGTTTCGACATGAGAAGTAGTCTTTGACATCCTCAATTTTTCCTTCAAAAGCTCCCCACCCAAGCCCATGCAAAGGAGAGCTGGTGTGATATAGGTGCATGGCCCTGAGCAGCTGACTTTGGATCTATGCTTTGAATTATAGACTAATGTAATTCAATTTTTTTGTTTATTTATTTATTTTTACTTTTACCCTTGGTGGAGATATCAAACTTAAAAGCCTATAGATGCCAGGCAAGTTACATTAAAAAAGTTGTAGAAAGGATGAAATGAGAGATTATACTTACTTCTAGAAAGTTATTGTTATCGGGCTTACTACTGTCCAAGCATCTCTATTTTTTCTCTTAAGAGAAACTGTAAATCCAGCCTTTTCAAAGAATGATTGAATATGGCCCCACCCAAATGTATGAATGGACTGTTTTCAGGCCCTTTCACCCTGTAGGACTCAAACTTTCAGTTCTCTCTTCCTGTTTTTGGAGATCTGGCCTTTGGACGCCATTTGGCATTGTATTTTCTGTTGTTTATTTGGTGGACAGAGAAGTTGTCTTGTTTTTGAGTAAGGCTATCATCTTTTTAACCTTTATTTCTTGTTTTATCTTACTTTTCTGTGTTTGAGCAGGGAAGGGACCCACAGTACCATTTTGACAAGAAACCCTGGCTCATGCTCTTTCAACTATACCATATATGCTTGGTTAGGATGACTTATTCCATTATAATTAAATCCATCTCATCTGAAAGGACTGGATTTGTTAAATTCCCTGCTGAAATTCACATAGCATATATCTACAACACCATGAAAGGAAAAATCAGATTAGTTTGGTATATTTTTTCTTAGTAGACTTACACTGTTTTCAAGCAATCAGCACTTTCTTTGCTCAATGCTATCCAAACATCTATTTAATAATTTATTTTAGAATTTTGACGATAATTAGTAGGAAATCTCAGTGGTCTAACTTTCCTGAGATTTTTCTTTCTCTTCTTTTTTAAAGTTAGGACAGCATGTGCCTATAAATTTTTGAAACCTTGTTTATTCTCATAGTTATTAAAACTACAGCCTTGTATCGATGGCACAAAACTGGAGGGGAAGCTAAAATGTTTAGGAATAGTATCCAGACTCAGAAGATCTTGACAAGGTAAAGCAATGAACTCAATTTCAAGAAATACATTTTAGAAAGTATCAACTCCTATACTTAAGCAAACAAAATAAAACAAAAACAATTAAAAAACCCCCAAGAATTAGGAAAAGAAATCAACGATTTTGATTGACTGCCAGCTCAGTAGGAGTCATAAGGGTGATGTGGCTAACAAAAATAAAAACAAACAAAAACAAAAATAGAAAAACACAAATTGAGGAGTAGTACAATGTTCAGAAACATGGATGACAGTGACATTTTAAAGAACATAAAGCTCAGTAGAAGAGTACCTATGTTAGTTGATAGAATTAAGATTACCAGTGGCTGGAATTACAGAGTTTACCCATATTATAAAATATATGAACAAAATGTATTTAGGAGCCTATATCTGCGGTTCCCCCAAAACTGCACATAAATAACAAGGAGGGTAGATTATATAAGATCCCAAAGCAGCTTTGTTTAACTTCAAAACCAAACTACCTTTTTCCCCAGTCCTTCTCCTGCAGTGTTCTCTCCCTCCCTGAAGGCACTCTAACACCCAGGTGTCCCGCCACACACTAGGCAACACAGTTGCCCTCCCTTTCTCATTCACTCCCAGCATCCAGTTCATCACAGACCTAGTCATATTCCGACTTCCACTGGTCTGGGGTAATTGTACCTCCCAGGTGTTTTCATTGTGCCTGTGCAGACCTGTATCTCTATGGCCATCACACAGCATGCCCTGCTTCCTTGTTTGCCTCCCACGCATTCCTG
>NW_006777671.1:1169935-1196787 GCF_000442215.2 Lipotes vexillifer
CATTCCTGCCCTCACTTGTCTATAAACATCTTGAGGCCAAAGGATCTGTTTTGTTCATCACTGTGTCCCCAATACCTGTCACATTGCTCAGCACATAATACTTTCTCAATAAATATTTGTAGAGATATATGCTTAGTTAAACCTGGAGAAGAGAAGTCACAAAAAAATCCCTGAAAAATATTTCCAGATATTTCCAAGAAAACCTATCAAAGACATGTTAGACAACAGGAGGGTTCGTAAGCAGGACAGTGTAGTGATAAAAAGTGCACACTGTGGAGTCAACTGCCTGTGTTCAAATCTTACCTCCTCTGCTTAATGGCTGCAGGGCCTTGGACAAGTTATTCATCCTTCCATGGCTCACAGGTAAAAGAACACCTATCTCACTGTCTTGTTGTGAGGACCGAACGAGTCCAAACAAGTAACATATTTCAAAGAATGCCTGATGTGAGTAAGGCTTCAGTACACATCAGCCATGACACTGACCGTGATTCTCCATTTAGGTCTCACTCTGTAATAGTCATGCACAGTGTGTATCCATCCAAAAGCAGGGTTTAAAGCGCAAATTACATGCAAGTAATTTATTTTGAAAATATTCTCAAAGAACAAGAGTGTGGGCCAGGGAAGAGTAAAATAGGAAGTAGGAAAAGGCTCCAACCTGCTAGAAACCCTGTGAGGAGCTGTGGAGAGTGTGACTTGAAGTGGAAGAGAAGGGTATTCATCCACTGACTCCTGACCGTGCTGGTCAAGTTCTGCCTGTAGGGTGTTAAATCTCTTTCATGTCCTGTGTGCATATGCATCAGAACAGCCGAGCAAGCCTCACAGGTAGAGAAAAAGAGGTCTTTGGAAAGACTCATGTATACAATGTATATATAATAATGTACTGTATTAAATAAAGAGATACATAATGTAAAATATATAGAGTATATATACATATATAAATATATACATATATTTTTATATGTAAATACACATCCTCTATATAAATTATATATATATACTTCCTCTGTATTATACACACACACAATGTGTGTATATGTAACTGAAGTTTGTACAGTGTAACTGAAGTACAATGCAGTCATTTATGTCTGGGTGCTGCAAGTGGCTGGAGTAAACAAGTGAGCAGAGAGGATGTGAGGTGGGCACGGGAGGTCCTGTCCCTGTGGTAGTGGTAAGAAGGATTCTGCTCCTAGGATTGAGGACATGGCTCAGCGTGACCACTCAGGATGCTCCATCCACCTGCCACAGGGAGAGGTGCAGGGATGGATATGCAACCCTGGGCTAGTTTATTGCTAAAAGAGGATGTATCTGCCCGGCCCAGAAATCCAAGGTAGCTCAGCATCATATAATCACGCTCTTTGTAGGGCTGAAAATCTGAATTCTCTCTCTCAAAGAAATGTTGATGGGAGCAAGGCAAGGAGGTGGGAAAAATAGCATGAGATAACATGGGGACCCAGGAGGATCCAGAGACTATGCAAACACCTCCTGCTGTGTATTTCACTCAAATTACCTGTGCCTTACTTCTTCTAGCCTATTGTTTTGAGTTGCTCTGAGGCAGAGTCAATATAGAAGCAGTTCTTTGAGAGCTAGAAGGATGGTAAAAAGCAAGGCATATTCCTAAGACACAGAAACTATAGAGACTGGGTACATGTTCAAAGACCGTGACTCAGTAAGATAACTGGTTCTGTTTACTAACAAGCTGGCCAGCTTCTGACTGAGTTTTTAAGGGAGTTGTACTGGCAGAGAAACCCTAGGCCTACAACTTCTCAACCCTAAAAAAACCATAAAACTCCAAATCTGCACTCAGAGCAAATGCACCATTAGATCTAACAGACACAGGGCAGTTCCCCAAAGAAGAATCATATAACACTCTTTTTGGACATGGCCATAGAGGACAAAAATAAGGAAGGTCCCCCTGGAGCAAAACCTGGGATCAGCCAGGATGGCTGTCCGATATCTCAATCCACTGCATGCAGGAATTCCTCACTAATTCTGTCCACCTGTGTGAGATCTCCTGTGAACTAGTAAACTTTGCATATTGTCTTAATTTCTCTCCTTTTCTAGCTGGGAATTTGAACTGTGAATATTCTATTTTCCCCTCCATATTTTCATGTTCTTCTTTTTTTTTGAGAATGCTTTAATATATCACATAGTAATGGGTTATAAGCCCATGCAGAACCACATCTGGCCCTGCCCTGAAAGAATGCTTGTCAGCTGGAGAATCTCAAGTTACAGCTAGGTGCAGGAACTAGGGGCAACTGAGTTGTTCCCATGGCAGAGGAAGTATGTCCTTTCTTTCCTGTTGTATATGGAGTAATTGACATCACGTAGGGGAAAGGGCATAGATGCTAAATTGTGCACAAAGAATGGGATTTTGCCTATACAGTACCATTCTACACTCCTTCTTTTGGGTAATTCTCCTTCCCTCACTTTATAGGAATTCTCTTCAGCCCGTGTGGTTCAAGGGGGACTGATTCTTCTTCCCCCAGTCCCTTGGTCCCTAGGGATGGATGTTTGACTTAGAACTGATAGACCAGGATCCTCTAAGCTCACGACTATAGTTACTGGCACACAGAGTGTGAGACAATCAGTTCAACCAGCCTTCCCAGGGCCTTGGAACCACTGGATCCAGCTAAGCCTAAACAACGCTGGGGGACTTTTCAATTAATCCATTCTTAAAAACCAAGATAATTTGAGTTGGGAGCTGTGACTTGCAACTGAAAGATTTATGGCTAATCCTCAGCTTCTTATATAGGAAATGTTTCCTAACATTCAGACTTAGCCAAGAATGGAAAAGACTATTTTGAGTTCCCTTTCCCTGGAGGTTACCCAATAAGTGGATGGTAACCGTATCTACGAAATGCATTCGATCACTACCCAAAGGGAGGCAACTTAAAATCTCATCCAGTACCATATTTGGCTCTCAGTCCATAAGCTCTAGACACTGTGTCATTCTATCAAGACCCAATGTGACTCCTCTTGGTGCTGAGAGGTGTATTCCGAAGAGTTCCTAAGAGAGAAAGAATGGATGGGGGATAATTCTTGGGTAAACAATCAACCCTGTGTGCCTTACTACTCAGCAGAGATTTTTTTTAAACATCTTTATTGGAGTATAATTGCTTTACAGTGTTGTGTTAGTTTCTGCCGTATAACAAAATGAATCAGCTATATGTATACATATATTCCCATATCCCCTCCCTCTTGCATCTCCCTCCCACCCTCCCTATCCAACCCCTCTAGGTGGTCGCAAAGCACTGAGCTGATCTCCCTGTGCCATGTGGCTGCTTCCCACTAGCTATCTATTTTACATTTGGTAGTGTATATATGTCCATGCCACTCTCTCACTTCATCCCAGCTTACCCTTCCCCCTCCCTGTGTCTTCAAGTCCATTCTCTACGTCTGCATCTTTATTCCTGTCCTGCTCCTAGGTTCTTCAGAACCTTTTTTTTTTTTTTTTTTTTTAGATTCCATATATATGTGTTAGCATAGGGTATTTGTTTTTCTCTTTCTGACTTACTTCACTCTGTATGACAGATTGTAGGTCCATCCACCTCACTACAAATAACTCAATTTCATTTCTTTTTATGGCTGAGTAATATTCCATTGTATATATGTGCCACATCTTCTTTATCTCTTCATCTGTCAATGGACACTTAGGTTGCTTCCCATGGAGGCAGAAGAGATTTTTGTAGAGAGCATCTTATACATTCTATAAGGTTCCATTCAAATCTGATATGCCCTATCCTATGAAATATAGAACAAAATAAACTTAAAAAATGCTTTTCCTAGTCTATTTTGTTTAAAGTTTATCTTCTTGTTTATTCCATCTCTACGGTTAGTAGGTAGTTGTTCAAACCCCCTTTCCCATTAGATGTTAATCTACCATCACTTTATAAATGGGAAATGAGTGTTGAAATTTCTCAAGCTTGATATAAATTCATAGAGTTTGAGTTATGTAATTTTGATGAGGATTACTGCCATAGAATACAGATTTTTATTGTGAGGCATCTGTATAAAGACATTTTAATTCTGGGAGCAACTTAGATTGCAAAAGGTTGAACATTTCCTTCTGCTACTCTTTTAAAAAATAATACTCATAGTGCCTGTGGCTTGTGAAGTTTTATGGGAAGCCATGAAGAGAAGCTGTCGTATGAAAGGATGCTTATTAAAATCCTACATACATTATGTATGAATCTGCACTTTTTTTGACCTCCTCTCTTGGAACTGTCCCAATCCAGATTACACCAGGCTGAGCTGTGAAACTCGGAGAAAACTGCAAACCTCTTTAATTGGGGCATTAGGAAGTTTCAAAACAGCAGTTCACGAAAGCCTCTCAAGGATTTAAGTTTCTCAAAATATATAAGCCAAGTTCTTGTGTGAATGTCATGTTCTACCCTGAGAAATATAGCTCCAGTCAACATTGAGTACTCCAGGCTGGCGGCTGGTCAAAAACAGGGATTGTAAGCCTTAGTTTAGAGTCTTTATGGAACCAGCAAAATTAGGGAAATAATAAATGCATGGTAGAGGGTTCTTCTTTTATATTTACAAACTATAGATTCTCCACTTATCAGCCTTAGCAGACATAAATGAATAGGTGTTTAGTATAAAGGGAAGGTAGGAATAACATGGAAAGAACAGATGCTTTTTTCAGGCACATTTAAAATGCTCAGAACCAGCTGGTATGGAATTCTGGAAGGAGCCTTAATCTTTTGATCTGGTGAAAGGCATCTTTGCAGCTTGAAAGGCAGAGAGACAAAAGGGGCTACACGTCTTCTCTAATAGCTGAAAGCTCCCATTTGGTGAGGAGGGAATGGTTTAAATCAAGCATGCAAAAATAAATTACTGAACCACCCACCTCTTCTCCTACTCAACTGCCTGAGCCAGGAGTTCAGGCTGCCCGCACTCCCACCCTCAGAGAACAACTCAGAAAAGATGCAGCTATGGTCAGAGTTGGGGCAGTGAGGGGGCCAACATGCCCCACACCTGGGCAAAGGGAAAACTTTTCTTGGAAACCTGAATAATACATATGCGTCAAAGAAAAGTATCAAATCTCTGAAAACACCACTTAGAAAAATACATTTTGGCTTTTCTACAGATCCAAAAGCATGTTTGACCCGATTTCCAGTATCATTATCTGCTCTGTAACCCCTGTCTGTTTAAATTTTTAGGGGTAGCTTATATCCTTTTCTAGGTATTAGCATAGCAAAAGGGCTCTTAGAGACACTCATTCCATCTTTTTTTTTTTCCGCGGTATGCAGGCCTCTCATTGCTGTGGCCTCTCCCGTTGCGGAGCACAGGCTCTGGACGCGCAGGCTCAGGGGCCATGGCTCACGGGCCCAGCTGCTCCGCGGCATGTGGAATCCTCCCGGACCGGGACACAAACCCCTGTCCCCTGCATCGGCAGGCGGACTCTCAACCACTGCGCCACCAGGGAAGCCCTTTTTCTTTTTTTACTTAGGCATTACTGAAAATGCCAAGCATTGTGCAAGGTAGTCAGGACAGAAATTAATTAACCCGGTTCTGCCCTGAAGGAATTTAGGGGCAGAAACATAAATATAAAAATAATTAAGGGTTCTGATTAAAAATTAGTGACTGATAATACCGGTTTATCTTCTCTCCTTCCTCAGATCCTACAAAACAGATAGTAAAGGAATAGAAAGAGGTATTAATCCATAGGAACAAAAAGAATAGAAGAGACCATGACAGGAGAGCAAATTTTTGAAACAAAAAGCGCAGATAGGAGAGAAGTAGCAGATTTAGAGGAGTGGAAGAAGTTAACAACCCAAGAGTCTGCTGAGGGGGATACAGAAGGAAGTGAGAGATTTGCCTCCAGGTTGGTACCAATGTGTACTGGGGATTGGGAGGTGGGAAGATGGGACATGACTACTAAACCTACTTTAAATTCATGACCACCAACCACTTGGAAATTTTCAGTACTGCTAGCCTTGGATGATGGCTAATCACATACCAAATGAATTCCACCCATTTTAGGTATAATGGAGCAGAGAGGGCAGAGAAGCAGATAAGAAAGTTCATTCATTGGCTTGTATGGCAGAAGACACCTGGCTCCATTTGTGTGTAAACTTGTAAATGGAAGGTGGACTAATTTCATCTTCCAAGTGTCCCATGGTTGCAGCAAGCCTTTGAAAAAGAGACTGTAGAGAAACATGCTCTCTTGTTAGCATAAAATAGTTAGCTAAGTACAAACGGGAAACAACCCAAATGGTGAGGGAGTTCCTATTGTTTACCTCCTTTCCAATTCTGGACTGTAGTTTCCAAAAGCAACAGGAAGGCAGTTTTGCCCCAAGAATTTTCAAACCACACAAACCATTCCAAATTCCCTTTGATATGCCCCAGCCATCCAGCATTTCCCAAGAAATCCACCCAGCTTGTTTTACTTTTAGAAGTCATGATGTGCAGCAGCTCTAAATGGAAAGGTACATGCTCAGCCCACATGTCCATGGAAGGTTCTGACACAATAAGATAAAGGGCCCATAGTTTTGTTTTCAATTTTCCCTTGTGGCCCCCAACCATAAAATGTGAGGATGTTGAGTTATGCAACCAGGGCTGGTCAGTGGGTGGGGTTTCCATTTCTGTTTTTTTTTGGTAATTCAGTGAGAAACAGATTAAATATTCATAGCTCTGCCCTCAATCTCTTTCTGCAGAAGCCAAAGCTGTCAGGCTGTTTGTAAAGACAAAAGCAGTTTTGCCAAATGTCTGCAGTAAGTTTCCCAAGAGTGTGGAGGTGATTTTAATTGACATTAAAAAATATTTTCTTTAATTTAGATAGTTTTCTGATTAAATATCCATTGCCAGTAATTTGGGAAATTCAGAAAAATACGAAGAAGGTAGAATTGATGATTGCTTGCTGATTAATTAATAGGATATATGTGAAGAGGAAAAGGGGGATTGAGTGAATCCTCAGGCTTCTGACTAGAACAACTTGGTAGATGGTGGAACCATTGAGACAGAGAACACTCTTAAGAGGTACATGTTAGGCTGAAAGATAATAACTTACTTAGGACATTTGAACTTGTGGTGTGGGAAGAACATCTGAATGGTTAGATCCAGTAGGGTGTGGGAGAGGCTGGTTGGAGCTCAAAGAGAGATAAGAACTGAAGACACAGATTTGGAAGTCTTCTGCAAGTGTGTAATAAAAACCATGGGAGGAGATGAGAGAGCCCAGGGATAACAGGAAGGGTAGGAAGGGATGTAGAGATGAACAAGTGGAAAGGAATTCACATAGAAGGCTGGAGGAGGCGTCCAGAGAAGTAAGTGAAAACTCAACGGGACACGAGAAAATTCAGCCAGTTGGTGTAGACAACATTTTCAAGAGATTTAGCTGTGAAGGGGAGGGACAAGATGTCAGGGGCGTGTGTGTGAAATTGATTTAAGATATAGCATGAGACATGCTCTATTCAGTCCCCTTTTATAATACAGAAGACTGAAACATTATAGATAATTCTACAACATCAGGCCTTAACTTCTTGTTCACACCTACTTGGAAAAAATACAACTTTGTCTAAATCCAATACTCCACCTACTGTACACCAGCACTCAGGGAACTCAGCACTGCCAGAGAAAAACACAGGATCGTAGTGATGGGTTCCACTTCAGCCTCACGATTATTAACCTCAAGTGGGTTCTTAGTGCTCCCAAGCAACCCTTCTTGATTCACTCTCCCTTTCTTTCACGTGAGTATTACAGACCTTCTCATCCTTCAACAATCCTCCAGGCCCTCCTGCTTCATCCTCACTCTTAGCTGATGACCTGGCTTCATATTTCACTGGGAAAAGCCAAGCAATTAGAAAAGAATTTCCACAATTTCCAGACCGCATCTCCCCACTGGCATACAATACCTTGCCTTCTCTCTGTTTACTCTAGATGAACTGTCTAGGCCCCTGTCCAACTCCCCCTCTTGAGCTTAACTTCCCATTCCATCCACCCCAGCTCTACCTCCAAGCTTCCTAGGCTTTCTTCCATAATCAAGCATCTAAAGGGGTAATGCCTATCAGCATATGTTGCCTCCCAGACCAGTATCTCTTGGTGGCTATAGTGTGCCAATTGTCAACTACATCCAAAATTACCTCTGAATATGGCTCAGGCTTATTTCCCTAGCTCCATCTTGATTCACTTTCATCTGCATATTTTATGTTCCAGCAATGTCAGACTAGCTGTATTCTTCACCCAAGTTATCTGGTTTCTTTCCTGTGGGCCTTTACTTCTGCAGCGTCCTCTTCTTGAAATGATATTCTCTGTGCTCCACTCTCTGAGCCCACCTTCCCAAACTTTTCCTCTTTGTCTGGCTAATTCTTCACCAACTTTAACACTGATAACTCATCTGAAAGTACAGTTTTAATCATCAACAGTGAAAATCTTTTGGACAGTAAGTAAGAACAATGAATGGGAATTTAAAAATATCTATCTTACATATGAAAACAACCTAAGAGTCTATGGATGAGTGAATCGATAAAGAAAATGTGGTATATATACAATGGAATATTATTCAGCCATAAAAAAGGAAATCTTGCCATTTACAACATGAATGAAGCTGCAGTGAAATAAACCAGACAGGGAAAGACAAATACTGTATGGTATCACTTATATGTGGAATCTAAAAGAAAAAAAAGTCAAATTCATGGAAACAGAGAGTAGAATGGTATTTGCCAGGGGCTGAGGGGTGGGGGAAACTGGAATATGTTGGTCAAAGGTTACAAGGTTTCAGTTACAAGATGAATAAGTTCTGAGGATCCAATGTACAGCATGGTGACTGTCAATAATTTGTATTGTATACTTGAAATTTGCTAAGAGAGTAAATCTTAAGCATTCTCACTAGACTCACACACACCCAGAGTAATTAAGTTAGGTGATGGATTGTTAATTAATTTGATTGTGATCATTATTTCACCATGTATACATATATCAAATCATCACATTGTACACTTTAAATATGCACAATTTTATTTGTCAATGATATTTCAATAAAGCTGAAAAAAGAAGTCTTGCTGGTGAGAATAAAGTAATAAATATATTCATATATACATATCCTACAAGAGCAGAGCCTTAAATTCCTCTCTTATTGCAGTTGTCACATTTCCTGGATTTTTCATGGTAATTCTGATTTAAATAACTCTCTTCTTGTCCGTTATCATAATATGGAACTTATCAGATATATTGAATCTCAGAAAACGTGGTGTCTTATATATCTCCAGTTCTGTGGGATTTCTCTAAGTACTGCCATTCCTTAAATCTATTAATTCTTCTGGATATATTTATTACTAATCTTTTTTTTTTTTTTTTTTTTTTTTTGCGGTACGCGGGCCTCTCACTGTTGTGGCCTCTCCCGTTGCGGAGCACAGGCTCCGGACGCGCAGGCTCAGCGGCCATGGCTCATGGGCCCAGCCGCTCCACGGCATGTGGGATCTTCCCGGACTGGCGCACGAACCTGTGTCCCCTGCATTGGCAGGCGGACTCTCAACCACTGCGCCACCAGGGAAGCCCACTAATCAGTTTTATAGCTCCTCTGAACTTCTATTTCTTAGCCTGTAAAACAGGGATGATAATACTTACCTCAAAGTTCTGCTGCGAGAATTAAATTAGGTAATGTGTGTGTACAGCTATTGCTAAATAAATGTTAGTTCCTCCCCACACACTCAGCAGATAAATTATTTGTCCAAAACTCATTTGCCGGTCAGTGAGCTATTTGTGAGTATTACCTCTGGCTGGCACTGTGGAAGTTATGGATACAGAAGAGCCCACTAAGATCCTTATGATATTACTGGAGCACCTTAGGATAAATAGAGGTCAAATGAATGCTAAACTGAATGGAATGATGAAGAGTCTCAAATAGGATTTAGAGAGGAGAAATATTAGAGAATCAGTGAGATTTGGCTAGAGTAGGAAAAGGTGGTACTAGAACTCAGTGGGAAGCCATAGAAAAATACTCTAAGAGAAGAATGAGTTTCATTTCAGGTGCCTCTTCTAAGTATTTGGCTGTAATGAGAAGGATCAGCTCAGGTCTGAGAGCAAGACTGCCCTGATTGATTACTAATGTCTGCTGTGGCTATGCAGTGGGTTTTCCCAAGACCAATGCAGCAGCCTATTTACGAAGACTGCCCCAGAGCATCATGGAAAGGTGAAGAAAGAAAACTGTTCTTAGCTGCCCCCTTCAGAAACTTTCCCTTTTTTTTTTCCTTTTGGTGCCCTCAGACTCTGGCTTATAAATCACCTCGCTCTCTGACAGGCTGGTTGGGCAAGACTTGCTGCATCCTGGAAGCTTGGCAAGCTCACTGTCACAGTTCTTGCAACTTACAAAAGCTGAGAGTTACCCTGGTGAAGAGCTAAGGCTTGTGAGTTTGTCAGTGGCCTCTAGGGAAGCACCATTATAAAGCGTCTGACGGTTCCTGTCCTAAATATGTCACATTGTGAAAAATGATGGCAAGAATATTAATCGCAAGTAGGCTTCCCTGGGGTTCCTCACATGGAATAAACTGGGTTACCTGGATATGGATTGTGACTCTGTCATCAAACCTGGAATATTCTGCCATCTTTCAAACCTGTCCGAATGGTCTCCCAAATTGTGATATCCATTAGGAAGCCTCTGTGGGAAGGATCAGGCCACCTCACACATGACTAGAAGGAACCTCAAAGGTTTATTTAGCACTGAGCCATAGCAGTAAGGGAAGGACTAATTTAATCTTTTAAAAAGTTCTAGAAGGTTTTTTATTTTGATGTCTCCTTAAAAGATACTTATGTTCATGAGGAAGACAGAGTTGACCCTCTGGAGAACTCAGAAGAAAATGAGGTAAAAGACCCTGTTACATGACTATGCTAAGGGCTGATATTAAGTCATACATGATATTAAGTCATATATGTCCTATGTGTAGGGTCTATAACACATCAGCTATAGGGAAAGGACTGGGTTCCCTTGCCCCCTCACAGATGGCAATCAGAAAACAATTTATTCAACATACTATTAGGGATTATCAAGGTGGCCTACTACATGTCACTTTTCTTAAGGCAAAACCATAAAATATAATGACCATTGCCCAGCTCCCCTCCCCCCTGAAAAAGAGCTGAATTGCCATGGGAACAGACAGAAAAGAATGTCTGATGTGCTGCTGGGAGTTATGCTCGAGGATGTGAAAATACAGACTTACCAGGAGGATTTCGGGGTGAGTCTACATTCCTGACAGAGGAGCAGCCCATGCAGAGGCCTGGATGTGTGATGGGGCTCAGCTTGTTCAGCAAGTCTGGAGCAAAGGGTGTAGCAAAGAAGTTGTGAGGGATGGGAGGCACAGACTTCCCGTAGAAAGTGGGAAACCTAGAAGCCATTCTACTTCATCATAGTGGTAGATGGCCCTTTTTCTCCTATCCCTTTGGCCTGTCTCCACTCCTCATATCAGTAGTGCCTTCAACACTACAATGACAGCTGTGGAATAACCAATGTTTTTTCTTTTAGTAACAGCAACCCCATTTCCCCTGGAGAATCATCCATTTCCCAGTTTCATCCCATGTGGTTTGGGTGCAGCTGGGCCTCTCTCCTAACAGTGGGGGTAGGCTTGTGAGCCAGAACTAGCCAATCAGAGCATGACCTCTGGCTGCTGTATTCAGTTTAGGAATGACCATGTGACTCAAGCTGGATCCTTAAGACCTAGTGCTGGGAATTTTGCTGTATTTTTGGAGAAAGGAGCACTCGACTGTCACACTATCCTCATTCCCTTGGGGTATGTGAACTTTTAGTGATTTTTACCACCACTTGGAGAAACAACCTGAGAATGAAACCAATATTGAGGATAACAGAGCTGAGAGATGGTGAAAGATGAATCACATATATTGTCTGAGCACCTGGATCGAAGTCAACTTAGTCCCTTGTTTTTTACAGTAACATGAAACAATAAACGCTTTTTACAATTAGATATATCTTGCTTGCAAACAAAGTGGCTTCTGAAGCCCTAACCCCTGTCACTTCAGTGACTCACAGTGTCTTGGGGCATTTATTAACTGGATTTGACTCAAGGAACTAAGTCTTGGAAATCCTTTAATGTTCCAAGGAGGACAGTTACTCAAATAGTATATGTTGGACTGCCATGGATCCAAATACCCTTAGCTACTATCCAAATACTCCTCACCCTACATGGGCTTCTTAATAAATGAATGTGCCTCCATTCATATGGAAGGAGAACTGTCCAACTCTGAGGCTAGGAAGTCTAGACTTCAGTGAAGGTCCCTCTTGAGGATTCATCCAGGGCACGATAGCTCTAGGGGTCCTACTACTTCTACCATGCCTGTGGCCCCCTTGGTCTAAGCAGTTGCTGTTTAATTTCCACATTCTAATTTCTTTGCCTTGTGATAAAATATCACTGTTCCTACTGGAAT
Source organism: Lipotes vexillifer (assembly GCF_000442215.2). Lineage (NCBI taxonomy): Eukaryota > Metazoa > Chordata > Mammalia > Artiodactyla > Lipotidae > Lipotes > Lipotes vexillifer. The sequence continues at coordinate 1,182,311 of NW_006777671.1, forward strand.
ACCTCACAGTAGCTATCACTCAAGTCTGCTCAACCATTATAGGTAAAGAGATTAAGAGGATTTGAAATCAAATAGACCTCAGTTCAAGTCTGGTTTCAGCAAATATTCACTATTTGACTTTGGACAGTTACTTAGTCTCTATGAGCTTCAGTTTCTTTATCTATAAAATGGGGCTAATAATTAGTACCTAACTCAAGGAATTGTTTGGATTCAATAAAATTTAAACAACAATATACCAAACCTGTCATTGAAGTTCACCATAATCTGACTTACACTTACTTTTCCAATCTTTTCTCCATTCTCCCTTCTCCACCCTCATATGTACTCAGTTGCAGCTGCACAGACTCAGTGACCAAACCTGAATGCTTTGCACAACTCCATTGTTGTGGCTTTGGTGCTATAGTTCCTTTCACCTGGAATATCCTACTGTCCAGCATCAAGACCCATCTCAAATCTTACCTCTTCTATGAATCCTACTTTTACAGGTCAACTCCTTACTCTTTGATCTCCCAGAGAATTTCTGGTTGAACATACTTACCATCTTGTATTGGATTTTTGTTTTCCCTCATATCTTGGGTCCCCAACTATATCCCATCTAAACCTCTTTGTACCCTCCCCTACCCACTGTCTTACACATAGATGCTACTCAATGAATATTTGCTGAATGCTTCATCTTCCTCCCAGTCATTTGTTATTGGATAACACTGAAGTTCTAATAAGTAAATTTAAAAAGAGGACCTACTTCCCCAGCTCTATAACTCCCACAAAAGTCTGTACAGCTTGAGTTGAGGCCTGTCTTCTGCTTTTGAATTTGCAATTGGAAACATATGGTGATCTGGAAGCCAGCCATTTTTTCTTCTTTCTTTTTTCCCTCTCTCTAAAGAAACCTTTAAAAACCTCACTAAATATGTCAAGAAACAGCAATGAAAATGTCAAAAAATTGTAATATTGCTTATTGCAACACACACACACACACACACACACATATGCACACACCCCACTACTGGTGTGTTTACAAAGTTCCAAGTTGAAAAAAACAAGTGCTAATTTTAGATTTGGGTTTTTTCCTTTAAGTCATAACAAGAAAAAATACAAACATCAACTGAAACCCCAGTGCACAAAACCTCTTAGTCATACCCACCAGGCACTTTTAAAAACCAATTTTCAAAAGAAAGGATTCTAATTCTTAGGTCATTGAATCATGAATCCTGCTACCCCAATGAATAGAAGGAATTGAAAGCACCACTAATGGAATCTTGTGGTCTAGTCTTGGATAGGAAAGTAAAAAATGGGAGCTATGTCTTGCATGTTGTTTTCTAATGCATTCCCCACATCACTGAAACCCTACAGTGCTTAAGACTCTGTTGATCATAACCCAAAAGAGAATGAGCCTCTTCACTTCTCATTGACAGCAATGCCAATCTTTTGACATCTTGATAATCATCACAGCAATCAGTGCTGAATCATGTATTGAAATTTTGACTTCACTTGGGAAATCACCAACCAGTACAGATGAGTCGTTCTTAACAAAGCTCTGACTTTCTAAACATTCTGGTAATAACTCAGTTTTCACTGCAGTGATGGAAGACAGAATAGGGGAAGGAGGGTGAATGTTTCTCAACTGTCTTGCTTTCTCCAGGCAGAATTCCTGACTCCTAGGCTACTGGGGTCCCCAAAGCAGTGCTGCCTTCTCCAGAACATCTCAGGGGACTGACATCTTCAGGCCCTTAGTTTTTGTTTCCTCTTTTCCTGATTCATTATAAGCATCAGTAAATGTTTTGAAGCCAAGGCAAACAGAACCTTCAAAAAGATATCTGTGTGTCATGTGATCACTGTCCTTTACATCCTTACTGGAACAAGCTTTTTTTTTTTTTTTTTTTTAAATTATAATCACTGGGACTTCAGTGATAAGAGATCTCCATCACTAGTCAAACCATTACTCAAGAAACAGTCCGAATTTCAGATTCTTTTTGAGGCCTTCCTTGACCATCTCAATCCTCTGGGAGCCTTCTCTCCTCTCAACCTTTGGAAAACTTGATCATCCCTCTTTTGTTATTCGAAATGAACTTCATTGTTTTTCATGTGGGTGAGACTTGTCTTCCCAAACAAACCAGCAGTGTCTTGTCTTATTTTAGTGTGATGTTTAAGGGAACCACCACTCCCTGGGCATGACATTGAACTAGTTACATAACCTTCTGTGCCTCACTTTCTTTATCTATGAGATGAGGATAATAATAGTATCTACCTTATAGAAATGTAATGAATATTAAAGGACTGAGTGGATGTGAAGTGCTTGGAACAGTCCTGGGAAATAGTAAACACTAAATAATGTTATGTATGAACTGTTTCAGTACCTCTTACAGCAGTCTATACCATAATTGATTCACTCAACTAACAAATATCTATTAGGTACCTACTATATTTCAAGGACTATTTTAGGTGCTAGAAAGGCAGGGATGAACAAGACTGCCAAAGTTACTCATGGAATTTACTATCTTGACAAAGAGACAGGTGATACACAAGCAAATAATATAACATAACAAAATAAAATATAACATAATTAAGTATGATTTCGGGTAATGATGTGGATTTTGAAGAGGAATAATCAGGGTATCAAGATAAAGTGTGGTGGGGAAGTGGTGTGAGCTGTCAGGTAGGGGTTTATTTTAAACGATAAGCACTCAATTGTTAGATCTGGAGAAAGAGCTTCCTGATCATCCATTGGAAAGCTTGAAGCTGTGCCTGGCAAGTCAGTTTCTGAAAGTCAAATTAGAAAGAAGACTGTAAAGAATAAAGCAAAATGGTGAAAATTGGCTAAATCTGTCCTGGGCAGCACATCTCTTGACTTTATCTTATATACACTTTCTCTTCAATTCTACTTCTCAAAGCATGTTCACTAGTCAGAGCTTCCCAGAAATGTGCAAGGAAATTTAATTAGTGATTCAATATCCAGAGTGTTCCTTTTATTCCTCCATCAATATTTACCAGTCCTAAATCCTCTTCCCTGAGGCCTCCTTTTCACTGTGTTTCAACATTAGACTACATTTATCTCCTAAAATATTCCAGAAATGTTTTCTAGTGGTGCTTGCATGTAAAGGAGGAAAAGGTCTGTTGGTCTTAGGCTATATTCCTGCTTTAATGATGGTTTTCTGAAAATCAAGTAATTTGTCTAATAATATGAAATTTATGGTAGCAAGACTGCAGGAAGACATCTTTGGGACAGGGAAGACCTTGTGATACTTACAAAATCTCATGATGTAGACTGCAGCCTTGTCCTGGGAAGTGTGTTTTTTGTGCTTAATTGTGATTCTAGAATCACATAAACGTGGGTACAAGTCTTGGCTCTGCCAATTCTTGCTATGTGATCATTAGAAATTAACTTTTACTCAGCTTTCTGTCTGTAAAATGGGGAGACTAACACTGCTTCCCACCTTGGGTTTTTAATGAAGCTTAAATGAGCCTGTATTAACAGGTAGTATATTGGGTACAGTATCTGGTATATTTCAAGTACACAGTCCCATCTTCCAGAAATATATTTACGCAAATACAATCTTTGTTTGACCTAAAGAAGGATTAATTTACACAGCTGCTCTTTAGAGTGTAACTATTGATACCAAGTGTGAATATGGTTTCTTTCCTGACCCTGGGAAGGAAACAGCTTCTTTAGGTTGGGCACGTTGTAACTGTGGTAGATCTGTATAAGTTGATTCATAACCATAACATGTTGTGTTTTGTTTGGTGGTTTTAAAATCTTCAAAAGAAAAGAGTCTGACCCATCAGAGAAGCTAAGTTACCAATTAAAGGACACTTTCTCTAACTGAGAGAAGTTCGAGGGAGTGGCTTAGGAGAAGGACAATGCCGAGGAATACACCTTGCCTCCCAGAAAGATGGGGTTTAGCCTCCTATTAGAGATGGCAGCTGGGGTTCAAGATGGCTGGGGAGAGAGATTAAGAAAAGCTTGTGTTCTGGTTAACATGACGTGTATGGGATGGGAATAAGAAACTTTCTTTCTCTGAAGGTATCCGGGAATGGACTGAAGCCCCCAGAACTGGAACCGGGAGAAGGTTTATTACTTTTCAGATGAATGAGAGCCATTGTTGACCTTCTCTATGTAAAAGGAAACCAGAGTTTGCAGCAGTTGAGTGAGGACCTAGGTATCCCACTTGTCCTGAGATGTTTGTATTGCCTTTAACAGAGCCACCTCTCAAATCAGACTGCAGGCACCACAACACGAATGGAACCCTGGGAGCATAATCCGATTGTGTTTTGTGTGAATGGAGTTCCCTGAAGTTGTGCAAGGCAGCAGCCTGTCTTTAAGCTCTTGCTCAAATTGCATTACTTGTATTGCTCATAAGAATCAGTCACTGCAAGTACTGTTTCATTAGTTAAATGTGTTTGCCATGAAATGAGTTAGTGATTCTCAAAGTATAATGTCTGGGACACCTGCATCAGAAGTCATCTGGAATTTTCTTTTTCTAAATGCAGATTCCCCTGGGTCCCACTTTGATCTTCTGACTCCATGGGGATGAAGCCCAACAATTTGTTTTTCATAAGCATACCAGCTTATTCTAAGACACATTAGAGTTTGAGGTCCAAAGAAATACACATTGTTAACATCAGAGACGTTAGAGTGAATTAAAAACAAAACAAAACAGAAAACATGAGTAAGACAGTTTGGCATAATTACTCCTTCTTTTCTGAACTTTAGAAGTATACTCATCATAGATTTTTCCCAGGTCAACCCCTACCACTAGTTTTTGGTCATTATAGGGTTTAAGAAAATATTTCTTTCAGATGCACCCTTCTGTGTCCTAGAAGCTGGTATGGATGGAAGAGAGTCATTAAATGAGGAGGCTCCATAGCAAAGGCAGGAATTTAGATTGAAAAGAGCATAGCCATGGTCTGACACAGAGCAAAGAAGAAAGATTTTTCCATTTCTTAAGTAGGAAATAAACAAAAAATCTTAAAACAAAACAAAACAAGCAACAACAGCAATAAAAAACAAGAACAAGAAAAAAGCCTGTCTTTTAAAAGCAGCTGTTGAATGTTACACTTAAGAACATCCCTGACTTCCCATTCTGTAATATTGGCTCAAAGCAGAAAGCACAAGTTTCCTATTCTCTCTGTTTTGTGAGGAAGTGTTAACTTCAGTCCTTCTTGGACTCTGGGTCTGTGGTGGACGCTGTGATTCATCACCCAGATTCCCCTTTGAGCATGACTAACTTACTCCCTAACTGATTGGGAGTGAGGCTGGTGGAGAGCCCTGGCATCCCTGATTCCCTTATGGGGATCACCTCTGCTCAAGAGAGCTGCCTGGCTGAAAGTTGTGCCATTTTCCAGAGCATCTCACATCCGATGACTGATCCCAGTGGAAATATAAAAGTTCAGCCTACCTGCCCCAACTTGCGGCAAAGGAAGGGTAATTCCAGCTTCAGAACTCCTTGTCGGGTTGACTAAGGCCTTCAATGAGACGGTAACAGCTTAACTTCTCCTTCTGTTCAGTTCTTCCTTCTCTTCCCTTCTACAGGTGTTGATCCTGATAGTACTCTCTAATAAATTTTCTGCACCCAAGGCTCCTCTTCTGTGTGGTCAGAGAAAGATTAGGCTAAGGGCTAGTGGGAGAAGGGGCCTCATTTATATTATTTTTTCTCATGACACGCTCTGATCCTGGAAGTACATAAACATCGGAAGTACATTAGACAATGGACGCTCTATTCTATGAGGGAAGGTTGAATTAACTTTTATTCTTAACATCAAATTAGCTGAATGATATCATTTATCATGGAAAATCTTACCCTAAAAAACTTGCCCTAGAAATTTCACCCTGCCATCGCAATCACCAAGCATATTCCCCAGAAGAAAATTAGGTATTTGTTAGACCTACTAAATTAAAGATGGCAGGGTTTCTTTTTATTGGGATATAAAATATAGTTTCCCATTGATTGATTGCAAGGTTGATTGACTGACTGATTCATTCAACAAACGTGGTTTATTCATTCATTCATTCAACAATTGTGTTTTGGATGCCTACTATGTAACAGGCACTGATGTAGGCTTTGGGGACCAAAAGCTTTGGTCTCTTGGAGTCTACATTCTAGATGGGAGGAGTCAGAAAATAAACATACACATAAATGAAGAAGATGACTTGAAATAGTGGTAAATGCTATGAAGATAATAAAAGAGGATAATATAATAGGTAATTACTCTGAGCAAGGGTAGGCTGTAGGGAGAGGTATTTTAGACAACATTCACCAATAAAGTCTAGAATGAGGAGGCAATATTTGAGTAAACTCCTAAGTGGGAAGATCTGGGCAGAAGCAACAGGAAGTGCAAAGGCCCTGAGGTGGGACTAAACTTAAAGAAAAAAATGTCTAGAATAGGGCAAAAATTGGGGAATAAGATGAGGTCAGTGAAGAGGGCAAAGTAAGTCATGGTGAGAATTCTGGATTTATTTGAAGGTCAATATGAGACCACTAAAGGTCTTAAGCAGAGGAATGATTATCTGATTTACATTTCAAAAATATAACCAACTTCTGTGAGGAAGATGTATTGTAAGGGAGCAAGAAGGAATCAGAGTAACCAATGAGGAGATAGTTCCAGGAGCCTGATATGAAATGATGGTGCTTGGCCCAAGGCAAAGTCTGCAGAGATAAGACAAATGGGTGGATTCAGGATAGTTTCAGAGATAGAGAGGGCATGCTAGTTGTTTGGAAATGGTGCATGAGGGAGAAAAAGTAAAAAAGGATCATGACTTTTAAGTTTTCAGCCTGAGCGATTGGGGGGGTTCTGGTACCATTTTCTGAGATGGGAAGACTGCATTTGAGTTCTCCTATCAATGATTAATGTGTTTCGCCCTGAGCAGCCACTGTCTTTTCCTGACAGAAGGACTGACAGAGACACTGCTGTATTTTTCATCCTTCTAACAGCCTCACCTGCTACCCCAGGGGCATCGTATATGCCATGGAGAGCCAATCTTCACTCTTGCCAGAACCTCTCCCAAAATTTGTTATGCTTCATTGTTCCAGGACACTTTATTATAAATGAGTAGCTAAAGGCAAAATGTAATTAGGGACAAGGGTAGTGGGGCATACAAAGCTGGCACCACTTTGAGCTCAGCATCCCTGTACAGGTGCCAGATCTTTATGACATTGAGATTACAGCAGCATCTTGGCTGCTCAGCTGCCAAGATGTAACCACCTCCCACCACTCATCCTGATGGGTGGGGGCAGGTAGACCAACCAAGTATGATAGTTTCAAGATCCCAAACTGATTGATATGTATTTCAATCACGGACCCACCTTTCATCAGGCATCAATAAAGGAACAGATAATTACTTGGTCCAATCAGGTTCAAAATGTTTTTTTTTTTTAAGTCAGTGGAGAAAAATAGTATTTTAATTGGAATTTCATTAGAACTGATTGACTAGTAGGGATTTCAGAGTCCCCTGTGTTTATTTAACATTAAGGCATTTTATCACATGGAATTTGCTACCTTAACTGTGGAAAGTTTTTAGAAGATTTTGTGACTGCTTTTGTTGGTGTTGTTGTTGTTCATAGAGGTACTTTTCCTCTAGGCTGTAGTTATTGGGAATCTCTTTCCTATTTTCCTATTATCCCTTCACATTTCGTGCATTGGGTTTGATTAAGTTCTCTCTTTTCCCATTGCTGTTCAAGCCAGTGCATAAGTCTTGGGGATATACTCATTTCATTGCTTTCTTTTCTTTTCTTTTCTTTTTTAATACCCTGCTACCCTTATTTTCCCTTTTTATAATTTTTCTCATTATTTTGCTTTTACATGTATATCTTCGGGAACTGCTTGAACATAGCAGAGTTTATATCATGCATACATTTATATTCATATATGCATTCATATCACTACTGTCAAGAATTCATTTTCTTTTTGGACCCCAAAGGAAGGGTCTTGGGGCAGTGGATCTTTGTAATGTAAAGACACAGTTCTCAAGTTGGGCTGGGATATGCAGCAGTGTTCAAGGAAAAAATGTGAATTCTTATGAAAACAAGTCATATTTTCTGGCATGTTAATTTTCATTGGTGATTTTGAGGATATCAGTTTATATTTAAAAATAAATAATATATTAAAATGAAAGATTTTTAAGAATTTAAAAAGTTCAATATAAACCTTATTAGGGCTTGTGAAAAAAAATAAAGAAATTCATTTCCCACACCTCAAAGCTTCCTCTTACTTACATTCTTTTATTCACAATGAAGCAGAAGTTTCATGATGTCAAGAGATAGAGACCAACTCTGCCCTTTCCCAAAGGCAGAATTTCTTTGGAAATGAAAGTGGTCTGAATTGCTGAGCTGACATAGTTCCCATGGTCCTTAGAGGTGTTCGAAAGGGTTTGTCACAACCTGCTGGCAAGCACCACGGGTGTAACTGACAAATGGCTTTAAAGAGCAGAGAGGTTCTGATACCTGTTATCTTTCTATAAGGTAGGAGAGGTCATCTTAAATGACATCCAATCATAACTTACCATGACTCTAAAAGAAGCACAAATCAGAAAATAAAGATAATCTCTAAAATAAAAAGGATTTTAGCAAATAAACATTTGCAGAAATTATTTATGCCCTTTATGTAGCTATCCTTTAAGAGAGAGATTGTCTTAGTTTGGGTTTCTCCAAAAGTCATCTCTGACACAGGCATTTGGATGCTAGTAGTTCATCTGAAAGGAGATGTTGGGAAACATGTAAGAGAATTGGGGAGTTAGGCAGTGAAAATAGAAAAACCAGTAAATAGCATGCTAATGAGTGAATTTCCACTAGGGCAACTCTGGCTCACACCCACTGGGGTTCTCTGAAAGACTGTGTGTTAATTTGGTTCTGCAAGAAGCAGATCCCAAGATGGAATCAGATGTACCAGAAGGAGAAAATGAAGTACCACTGGCATAGAATTTTGAGGGTACGAGATCAAGAGGGCTAGAACGTAAGATTGGAAAAATAAGAATTTATTGACTTGGGAACATTTTCTTGGGACATGGGATTTAACATCTGCAAGGACCCCAGGGAATGGGACAGACTTTCTGCTAGGGTGGTTCTTAGAAGCTTAGAAAAAGTGATGACCAATATTGAGCAAAGTACAAGTGCCTGCCTTGCCCTGGTAGAGGGTAGAGGAAGAAACAAAGTGGGAATTCTGACACAGGTATACTTTGTGAGGTTAGAAAACCCATCAGAGGATTATGCTTCACAGGAGGGTCCAGAGGACACAATTTTTATCGAGGCCATCAGGAATGCACAGGTGAGAGGGGTACCAGAACCACTGAGAAGTGGTGGCTGTCCTCTGTAGGCCAGGGCTGATGGTAGGAGAGACAATCACAGAGCTTTAATAGACATGAGAATGATGTGGTCCCTATATAATAAAGGCCAGGTGGCAGCACTTGATTTGCAGAAGCCAGGAGACCACAATTACTATCATGGAAGTTTGACACACAAGGAGTTGTGGAGTTGTGGTTAAAAGAGCTCGGGATCCTTAGGGGCAAAAAAGGTGGGCAGTCTACAGGATGTTGCTAAACATATAACAAAAAAGAAAAGGAAGGAAGGGAGGGAGAGAGGGAGGGAGGAAGGAGGGAAAGAAAGAGAGGATGAATGAGTGAATGAATGAATCAGAGAGCAGGAGACTTCTGAGGGTGTTCACCCCAATAAAAAGGCCTGATCCCAGGACTGAACCAATTTTCATTTAGAAGTTCATTAGCTGAAGAGGATGCCAGATCCCCAGGAAGAAGAACCTAGTGATACTATGACAAATATAAATTATAATGATTCTCTGAGTCTTCCCCCATAGTGATGTATGGCTATTTATTCTGGTGACAGTACGTTGTAGAAATGGAAGTGCCTAGATGTTTTGAGAACTATTGGACACAGAGCCTGATCTGGTGTCGGTAGCTGGTGACCCAAAGAGCATCATGGCCCCTCTGTTAGAGAGGGGGCTTATGAGAGCCAGGTATGAAGTCCTGGCTAATATCTGGTTCCCAGTGGACTCACTAGATTCAGGAACCCACATAGTTCTTGTTTCCCCTGTTCTGTAGTGTATAATTAAAATTGATATGCTTCACAGTTGTAATAATCCCTACAGTGGGTCTTTGGTTTGTAGGATAAGAGCTACTATGGTGGATAAGAACAAGTAGATACCTGGCCAAGATAGTAAATCAAAAGAAATAACACATTCTTGGAGGCATGGTAGAGAGACAGTGCCACCATTAAATAAAGACCTAGAGGATGCAGGGGTGGTAGTAATCATATCTCTGTTTAATACACCAATCTGGCTCCTGCAGAAACCAGATGGATCCTGAAGAACAAATGACTTCATTGGCATAACCAATTAACTGAAGGCATAACCAAATAGAAGTCTCAATTGCAGCTGTTATGCCAGACACGTATTATAGCTAGAGCAGATTAATAAGCCTTCAAATCCATGGTATGTAAGACTGATATTACAGATGTGTTATTTTCCATTCTAATTAGAAAAAAGGATTAGAAAGACTTTGTATTTATGTAGGACAGACAACAATTTTCATAAGGTCTGCTGGATCATCTGGCTGAAGAGGGAAGATTTTGCCTCAAGGCTGTATTAACTCTCCCATCCTCTGTCATGATATATTAATAAAAGATCAGGATGACCCAAACATCCATCATACAGATTGTCACGGATAAAATATATTAATGATCTCATGCTGTTCATATAGGATGAGCAAAAAGTGACTAATTTGCTTGGAAGACACATAAGCTGCAGAGGATGGGATATAAACCTTACAAAGGTTCAGGAGCACTGTCACCAGTTAAGTTTTTAGTGGTCCAGGGATAAGGAGTATAACCTCCAAAGTAAGAAGGCAAATCAATGATTGTCCTCTCCTCTAACATAAAGAAAGCAGCACAGCACCTGTTAGACCTCTTCGGAATAAGAAAGCATCACACTCCACACCTGGGATACTGTTCTAGCCCATTTACTGAGATAGCCAGATTTGAGTGGGGCCTGGAGCAGGAAGGGGTTCTGCAGCCAGCCCTAAAAGCAGCTCAAGCAGCCCTGCCACTTTAGCCATTCGATCAGAAGACCTTATGGTGTTGGAGGTGTCTATGGTGGGAAAAGACCTCATACAGAGCTTATGGCAGCCACAGGGCAAGAATCATAACTCAGGTCCCTGGGATTCTGGAGGAAGGCCATGCCATCTGCAGCAGAGAATTATATGACTTTTGAGAAACAGCATCTGGAATATTGCCCTGGTAAAGACAGAACACTTAGCTATGAGGTGTCAATTAATCATGCCACCAGAACTGTCCGTTATAAGTTGAATTTCGCTGGACTCGCCCAGTCATAAAGTCAGATGGGCACAGCAGTAGTCCATTGGAAGATGGAAGGGGTACATTCAGGATTGAGCCCGAGCAGGATCAGTGGACATGAGTAACTACACTAGTAGGTAGCCTAGATTCCCACATCACCCACCTTAATTGCACTAACTCACACCTATGGTCATATTGGGACAGGGTGTCCCATATAATCAGCTGATGGAGGAGAAAAAGCCCAAGCTTAGTTTATGGAAGGGTGAGCTTGGTACATGGATGCAAGCCAAAAATGGATGGCAGCTCTATTATAGACATATTCAGGGGGCCTTGAAAGACAGTGGGCAGGGGATTAACTTTCTCAGTGGGTGGAGCTGTGAACAATGTATCTGAATTTCCACTTTATGTGAAAAAGAGAAATAGCCCAAAGTGAGAACAAGTACAGATTTTTAGACAGTGGTTAATGACTTTGCTGTTTGGTCAGGGGCTTGGAATAAAAAGGATTAGAAGATTGGAGACAAGGAGGTCTGGTTAGACGCAATGGGCATGGAATGTGAAGTTTTTTTTCACATGCTAACATCCGCTAGAAAGCATCCATCATGGACAACACGCTGAAAAACCAAGTAAACAAAATGAATTACCAAGTAGACTTAGCTAGTTGACGTTACTTAGCTTTTGTTATCAGTAACTCCAGACTGGCACTTAGTACCCAGGAGTGTAGTGGCCAGTAGCACAAAGCTACATATGAGCCCAACAATGTGGGTACATACCTCCCAGGACTACTAGCTCCTGCTACCTCTTGATGTCCAATCTGCCAGCAATAGTGAGAAGCACTGAACCTCTGATACAGCCCTATTGCTTGAGGAAACCACCTTAGTGTTAAGGTGACAACATGGGGCCCTTTCATTCCGAAAGGGATAGATATATTTTCTGGGTATGGATTTGCCATTGCAGCCCACAGAGTCTCAGCTAGTCTCAGCATTAACCAGGGCATATGGAATGCCTGATCCACAGACATGGACACCCACAAAGCAGAGCATCCATCCAGGGTCCTCAGTCATAGCAAAGGAGATGCAGGGGTGGAGATTAAGGACTGTATCCTCATGATAGCCAGAAGAACATAACTCAGAACTCTTCCACTGAGGGGAGAGAAAGCTGGGGTATTTTCCACCAACCACAGTCCATCACTGGCTCAGGAGTCCTCCTGGGGCACCAGCTCGTCCTGCCCTGTTTTTGGATTGAGCACTCATCCATAGCTATTTGAATGCTCTCAAGCAAAGAGACACACAGAAAGATATCCATATGCCTGGAAACTGCCTGTGACTTCCAGTGAAGGTTGAGGGGATATGAGTAGGGCATCACAAGCATTTTTCTATATGTTCATAAAATCTTGGAGTAATTTATTATGTTCCAGGATGGCAAATTCAGTCATATTCCAAGTTGGATGCGCAGAGAAAACATCCATTTTTGACTGCATAGTCTTTAACTGCCTCTTCGTGAGACAACAATTGCATAATATTATTTTCTATAAAAAGAATAGAAAAATAATTCAGCCCTTCCAGTGGCAGAGTTTGCTTAGGAGGGCTTGGAAGGTGAAGAACATGTAATTGGGAGTACCCAAGGTCATCCTGTCATAAAATGTGTCCTTTGGCATGGAAGTATATGGATGGGAGACATGCAAGCAAGAGACTATAAATCATATAAATTTATCCCACCCAATGCAAACTAAAGGTGTCCCCAACTCAGCTTCTCCTACGCTTGATCTCAGAAATGCCCAAAGCCAGCCCAACACCACCCAAATGAAGGTGGCATATGAGGGAGGGTAAGTCAAAGTGCAAACGGACAGGATTCTTAATATTTTGGAACTATGATGTCTTACTTTCTAAAATGTTACAAAACAAATGACCATGGATCCATTTCTAGGACCCCTCCAAGGACCTTGGAAGGGGCCTGTGCAAGTGAGACACCCTTGCCTTTGAGCTTCCTCATCTTCCTGTAAACCCACAGCTCTCTGGAAATATATTTGATATATCCAGTCTGTTCTGTTTCCTGATTCCTAATTCAGGACCCACTTTGAGTGCTAGCCCTTTGGAAGTCTTTCCTGATACTCAAAGCCTGTGTGGGTTTCCTCCCATAGGAATTGAACTTGCCAGTTCAATTTTGTGTCTTAACCTGCAACTTTCACTCTCTCAGCACCATGATTACACCCAAAATTCACTCCATCCCCATTTTTCCAGGGACCACAACTCTTTGAGGTCAGGGCCCATGTTTTTTTCATCATGTAGCACACAGCCTGGCATATAGGAGATGATCAAAAAATATCTGATGAATTAATAAACAAATGGAACAATGGCAGGAGGGAGGAGGCATCTACTTCAGTGGTTTCCTAAGAAAGAACTCACTTCTTGACAGAGCCACCTAATAGGAAAAATCCTGCTAGAATACAGACAGTCATTCCCTATGATGGTTCCCTCTTTTCCCTTTCTAGACTTCCTTCTGTAACTATTTCTGACAGGTATCAAAGTATTCCTCTAAAACTGCCAGTGTAGGAAACTTATGACTGTCCCCAAAGAAGAATCTCTTAAATCTTAAAATTTTTAACCATATAGCCTCTTCTTGTCAACCATTATGAATTATAAGGAGAGACAAATTGTAGTACAGAGAAAGAGAGGTTTGGATTCTAATTCTGGCATAATCTCCATTATAGCTCATTACTATCACCTTTCAGTGTTTAATTCTTGGAAGATCACCTCCACCTGTCATCATATTAGCATATTTTTGAAGACTATAAGTGTAATTAGGACAATAGGAGAGCACAAGAATGGTGTCTATCTCTGCAATCAGAGATTTGGATTAAAAACAAATGTGACTTCACTGTTGATTATCCAGCAGCAGGGGCTGAGAAGCTCTGGAGGAGAAAACCAAACTCAGCTCTTCTCACTAACGTCACTTTCCACTACCTGTCTGGCCATGCAAAGCTGATTGTCTTTTATTGCTGACAATGCTTTGTGGACTTAACATTCACAAATGTCTCTGGATGGGTTTTGAATTGTCCTTTTGTTCTTGATATATTTCTGTGGTTAACAACATCTATGGGAGGAAAGTCTATGATCAACCTTGACTTTCAATGACAAATATTGACATTTTGTAAACAAAGCACAAAAGGGAGAAATGTTGGTGTAGGGA
>NW_006777671.1:1196797-1206456 GCF_000442215.2 Lipotes vexillifer
TAGGGAAAATATTTGAAGTCAGTGGACCTGAATTTGGATCTTGATTCTGTGCCCTTAGGTATGTTTCTGAGCCCTAATTTCTTCATCTACATAGTTTTTGTTTGTTTGTTTGTTTTTTTGGTATGCAGGCCTCTCACTGCTGTGGCCTCTCCCGTTGCGGAGCACAGGCTCCGGACGCGCAGGCTCAGCGGCCATGGCTCACGGGCCCAGCCGCTCCACGGCATGTGGGATCCTCCCGGACCGGGGCACGTACCCGTGTCCCCTGCATCAGCAGGCGGACTCTCAACTACTGCGCCACCAGGGAAGACCCATCTACATAGTTTTGATAATAAAAATAACTCATCATGAATTTGTGAAAATTGTCAGATAATGAAGGTGAAAGATCTATAAAGTGTAAAGTACAAAAAAAAATGAGCCTTGATTTCAGATGTCATATTTTGTGTTGTACATTACATGCCCAGAAAAGCTATGTAAAGGTTTATTTGAAAGTTCACTATTTAGAAAATGTAATCATTTTGTGAAATAAGGGGGAACGTCTGATGTGTCCTGAACTGATTAAGGCCAGGTGTACTCAGAGAGAATGTCTCCAATTAATTAAAAGGAAGAAGACCTTTGAGTGATGAAAATGACTGAGTTAATATGAAAAACTAGCCAGAGACCCTTAAAGTACAAATGGGCATATAGTTTTAGAAGAAGTCTGGAAGAAAAAAAATTAGGAAAAAAAGATCTATTTAACTTTATCAGAAATCTGTGCAAAGTGGATAGATTAAATTAAAAAGTGTTACATGTTTCTTGTTGGCCGTCAACATGATATTTGTTGTTGACACAATAACACAATAAATTTAATGTGGCTCATTTGTCTGAAAAGGAAAAGCTTATCTTTTGTTTGGAAAATAGAAGCAAGCTGAATCCAGATCTGTGTTATTTCACTGTTGAGTGGTGTGTACTTGAGGTTTCTGGAGGGAAAGTGTTGTTACTAAATACCTGGCAGAATCGCACTGCAGGGGCTAATGATCAAAAGGTGGAATAAAGTCTTCTGTATGGTATCTTAGAACATTAACCCAGAATTACTTTTGCTCTCAAGAAATATAATTCAGTTCAAGAAACATTGATTAAGACTTATTAGGTGGAGGAGTAAGATGTGGAGATCACCTTCCTCCCCACAAATACATCAAAAATACATCAACATGTGGAACAGCACCTACAGGACACCTACTGAACACTGGCAGAATATCCCAGACTTCCCTTAAGGCAAGAAAATCCCCACGTACATGACCATGTGGCTGACAGGGTCTTGGTACTCTGGCCTGGTGTCAGGCTTGACCCTCTGAGGTGGGGGAGACGAGTTCAGGATATTGGACCACCACAGACCTCCTGGCCCCAAGTAATATCAATCAGTGAGAGCTCTCCCGGAGATCTCCGTCTCAACGCTAAGACCCAGCTACACCCAACAGCCAGCAAGCTCCAGTGCTGGACGCTACATGCCAAACAACAAGCAAGACAGGAACACAACCCCACCCATTAGCAGAGAGGCTGCCTAAGATCATATTAAGTTCACAGACATCCCAAAACACACTGCAAGATGTGGCCCTGCCTACCGAAAAGACAAGATCCAACCCCACCCACCAGAACACAGGCACCAGTCCCCTCCACCAGGAAGCCTACACAAGCCACTGAAATAACCTTACCCACTGGGAACTATGAACCTGAAGCCTGCAAAAAGGAGACCCCAAAGAGAGTAAGTTAATCAAACTAACAAAAATTACATACAAAGAAAAAATATTAAAAGCAGCAAGGGAAAAATAACATAGAAGAAAATCCTGAGAAGGTTAACAGCTGATCTTTCAGAAGAAACTCTGCAAACCAGAAGCGACTGGCAGGACATATTTAAAGTGATGAAAAGGAAAAACCTACAACCAAGATTACTCTAACCAGCAAGGATCTCATTCAGACTTGAAGGAGAAATTAAAATCTTTACAAACAAGCAAAATTTAAGAGAATTCAGCACCACCAAACCAGCTTTACAACAAATGCTAAAGGAACTTGTCTAGGCAGGAAACACAAGAGAAGGAAAAGACCTACAAAAACAAACCCAAAACAAATAAGAAAATGGTAGTAGGAACATACATATCGATAATTACCTTAAATGTAAATGGATTAAATGTTCCAACCAAAAGACACAGGCTCACTGAATGGATACAAAAACAAGACCCATATATATGCTGTCTACAAAAGACCCACTTCAGACCTAGGGACACATACAGACTGAAAGAGAAGGGATGGAAAAAGATATTCCATGCAAATGGAAATCAAAAGAAAGCTGGAGGAGCAATTCTCATATCAGACAAAATTGACTTTAAAATAAAGACTATTACAAGAAACAAAGAAGGACACTACATAATGATCAAGGGATCAATCCAAGAAGATAACAATTGTAAATATTTATGCACCCAACATAGGAGCACCTCAATACATAAGGCAAATGCTAACAGCCATAAAAGGGGAAATCAACAGTAACAAAATCATAGTAGGGGACTCTAACACCCCACTTTCACCAATGGACAGATCATCCAAAATGAAAATAAATAAGGAAACACAAGCTTTAAATGATACATTAAACAAGATGGACTTAATTTATATTTATAGGACACTCCATCTTAAAACAACAGAACACACATTCTTCTCAAGTGCTCATGAAACATTCTCCATGATAGATCATATCTTGGGTCACAAATCAAGCCTTGGTAAATTTAAGAAAATTGAAATCATATCAAGTATCTTTTCCGACCACAGTGCTATGAGACTAGATATCAATTACAGGAAAAACCTGTAAAAAATACAAACACATGGAGGCTAAACAATACACTACTAAATAACCAAGAGATCACTGAAGAAATCAAAGAGGAAATAAAAAAATACCTAGAAAGAAATGACGATGAAAACATGACAACCCAAAACATATGGGATGAGGCAAAAGCAGTTCTAAGAGAGAAGTTTATAGCAATACCATCCTACCTGAAGAAACAAGAAACAACTCAAATAAACAACTTAACATTTCACCTAAAGCAATTAGAGAAAGAAGAACAACAAAAAAAAAAAAACCCAAAAATAGGCAGAAAGAAAGAAAGCATAAAGATCAGATCAGAAATAAATGAAAAAGAAATGAAGGAAACAATAGCGAAGATCAATAAAACTAAAAGCTGGTTGTTTGAGAAGATAAACAAAATTGATAAACCATTAGCCAGACTCATCAAGGAAAAAAGGGAGAAGACTCAAGTCAACAGAATTAGAAATGAAAAAGAAGTAACAACTGATACTGCAGAAATACAAAGGATCATGAGAGATTACTACAAGCAACTGTATGCCAATAAAATGGACAACCTGGAAGAAATGGACAAAGTCTTAGAAAAACACACCCTTCCAAGACCGAACCCGGAAGAAATAGAAAATATGAACAGACCAATCACAAGCCCTGAATTTGAAACTATGATTAAAAATCTTCCAACAAACAAAACCCCAGGACCAGATGGCTTCACAGGTGAATTCTATCAAACATTTAGAGAAGAGCTAACACCTATCCTTCACAAATTCTTCCAGATTATAACAGAGAGAGGAACACTCCTAAACTTATTCTATGAGGCCACCATCACCCTGATACCAAAACTAGACAAAGATGTTACAAAAAACGAAAATTACAGACCAATATCACTGATGAATATAGATGCAAAAATCCTCAACAAAATTCTAGTAACCAGAGTCCAACAGCACATTTAAAGGATCATACACCATGATCAAGTGGGGTTTATCCCAGGAATGCAAGGATTCTTCAATATATGCAAAACAATCAATGTAATACAACATATTAACAAACCGAAGGGTAAAAATCATATGATAATCTCAATAGATGCAGAAAAAGCTTTTGACAAAATTCCACACCCATTTATCATAAAAACTCTTTAGAAATTAGGCATAGAGGGAAACTACCTCAACATAATAAAGGCCATAGAGGACAAAGCTACAGCCAACATCGTTCTCAATGGTGAAAAACTGAAACCATTTCCTCTAAAATCAGGAACAAGACAAGGATGCCCACTCTCACCACTATTATTCAACATACTTTTGGAACTTTTAGGCACAGCAATCAGAGAAGAAAAGGAAATAAAAGGAATCCAAATCAGAAAGGAAGAAGTAAAGCTGTCACTGTTTTCTGATAACATGATACTGTACATAGATAATCCTAACAATGCTACCAGGAAACTACTAAAGCTAATCAATGAATTTTGCAAAGTAGCCGGATACAAAATTAATGCACAGAAATCTCTTGCAGCCCTGTACACTAATGATGAAAAATCTGAAAGAAAAATTAAATAAACACTCCCTTTTACCATTGCAACCAAAAGAATAAAATACCTAGGAGTAAACCTACCTAAGGAGACAAAAGACCTGTATGCAGAAAACAATAAGACACTGATGAAAGACATTAAAGATGATACAAACAGATGGAGAGATATACCATGTTCTTGGATTGGAAGAATCAACATTGTGAAAATGACTATAGTACCCAAAGCAATCTACAGATTCAATGCAATCCCTATCAAACTACCAATGGCATTTTTCACAGAACCAGAACAAAAAATTTCACAATATGTGTGGAAACACAAAAAACCGTGAATAGCCACAGCAATTTTGAGAAAGAAAAATGGAGGTGGAGGAATCAGGCTCCCAGACTTTAGACTATAACACAAAGCTACAGTAATCAAGACAGCATGGTACTGGCACAAAAACAGAAATATAGATTAGTGGAACAGGACAGAAAGCCCAGAGATAAACCCACGCACATATGGTCACCTTATCTTGATAAAGGAGGCAAGCATATACAATGGAGAAAAGACAACCCCTTCAATAAGTGGTGCTGGGAAAACTGGACAGCTACATGTAAAAGAATGAAATTAGAACACTTCCTAACACCATACACAAAAATAAACTCACAATGGATTAAAGACCTAAATGTAAGGCCAGACACTATCAAACTCTTAGAGGAAAACAGGTAGAATACTCTATGACATAAATCACAGCAAGATCCTTTTTGACCCACCTCCTAGAGAAATGGAAAGAAAAACCAAAATAAATAAATGGGACCTGATGAAACTTAAAAGCTTTTGCACAGCAATGAAAACCATAAACAAGACGAAAAGACAACTCTCAGAATGGGAGGAAATATTTGCAAATGAAGCAACTGACAAAGGATTAATCTAGGAAATATACATGCAGCTCAATATCAAAAAAACAAACAAACCTATCCAAAAATGGGCAGAAGACCTAAATAGACATTTCACCAAAGAAGACATACAGATGGCCAAGAGTCAGATGAAAAGATGCTCAACATCCCTAATTATTAGAAATGCAAATCAAAACTACAATGAGGTATCACCTCACATCGGTTAGAATGGCCATTGTCAAAAAAATCTAGAAACAATAATAGCTGGAAAGGGTGTGGTGAAAGGGAACCCACTGTTGGTGGGAATGTAAATTAATACAACCACTATGGAGAACAGTATGGATGTTCCTTAAAAAACTAAAAATAGAAATACAATATGACCCAGCAATCCCACTACTGGGCATATACCCTGAGAAAACCATAATTCAAAAAGAGTCATGTACCACAATGTCCATTGCAGCTGTATTTACAATAGCCAGGACATGGAAGCAACCTAAGTGTCCATTGACAGATGAATGGATAAAGAAGATGTGGCACATATATACAATGGACTATTACTCAGCCATAAAAAGAAACGAAATTATTTGTAGTAAGGTGGATGGACCTAGAGTCTGTCATACAGAGTCAAGTAAGTCAGAGTCTAGTAAGTCAGAAAGAGAAAAACAAATACCATATGCTAACACATATATATGGAATCCAAAAAAAAAAAAGGTTCTGATGAACTTAGTGGCAGGGCAGGAATAAAGACACAGAAGTAGAGAATGGATTTGAGGACATGGGGAGGGGGCAGGGTAAACTGGGAGGAAGTGAGAGAGTCGCATTGATATATATACACTACAAAATGTAAAATAGATAGGTAGTGGGAAGCACCTCCATAGCAGGGGGAGATCAGCTCGGTGCTTTGTGACCACCTAGAGGGGTGGTATAGAGAGGGTGGAGGGAGACACAAGAGGGAGGGGATATGGGGATATATGTAAACATATAGCTGATTCACTTTGTTATACGTTAGAAACTAACACAACATTGTAAAGCAATTATACTCCAATAAAGATGTGAAAAAAAACACTTATTACATGTCAGGGAGTGTTCTATGTTCTGAGAGTATTAAGATGAATAAAGAATATGCTCCTAATTTTGCTGTGAATTTCATTCTTGCAAATTTTCTGCTATCCCTCTGGTCCACCCTTCTTTTAATCATTTTCATGGTCTGCTTTCTTACCTCATGGAAGGACGGCCAGAGCTTAAAAAACAGAGAGGAAGAAGTTAGCCTTTGAATTTTACAAGTTGAGGTCCCAGGTGAATGGAAGGACTTGGGATAAACAACAGAAGAGCATGCTGGAGGGAACTCCATTCATGCTTCATCTGTCTTATTGGTTACTCTTCCCATTAATGTCCTGTGAAGGCTACAATAGTATCCAGAGCATGGACTGACTGGTTAGTACCAACTTTTTCCTGACACTCCGTTCTATCCCCATGGACTGACTCATTTGGAGACTTTTGTTCAACATCTCAGGACACAAATATCCTTCTGAGTTGGAAGCTTGTACTCTTGACATCTAGGGGAATGGTGGTGAGATGGGAAATATGGTGAGACTACTAATAGTCTCACACCCACTGTTAGACCCTCACACCCACACAACACACATATCTGCCCTCAGTTTAATCAGGCATGCATGCTTGCCCAGCTAGAGAGCCAGAGTCTGTATTTTATAGATTCCCTGTAGCTGGATAAATCCATGTGTTTAGGATGTGAGCAGTCATACCAGACTTTGATATGGAATTGTAACATTGTGTATATGCTCCACCCATCTTGCCCTTTCCGTGGGCTATAAAGTGTTAACTTGGCAAGTACTCACCTGGCAAGACCCAGATCCAGCCCTGTGGCTAGAATAACACCTGAGGATGGCAGAGCAGAAAGAAAGAAGAAACCTGGGTCCTTGAAGCATCTTTTCTGACTGCACTGCTCACTGTTAGACTATTTCTCGTCCATTTAAGCTACAATGATTGATGGTCTTATTTTTTATAGAAACCTAGCCTTTACCTTAAAACAGAAAGAAAAGCTCACTTCTGTATTTGCTTGTGTAAGAATGAATGGAACCAGCTTGAGATGTCTCCTAGAGGTACTGACAATTTTTTAGAGGAAAGACATAAGCGAACAGGAGAATCATCTCTCATGGCTGAAAAGTGCAGAGACAAGTTAGGTATTACAGATCCAGAGGGTAAAGGGCCAGGGTATGGCTGGGTTGAGTGAGACTCATTGTCTCTACCATTTGTACAATTCTGGGCAAACGCTGAAAAATTCATGCTGCCTGGGCTTTCTTTTTATTCTTCTTCTTTTCTTTCTTTTTATTTCATTAGCACTCTTTCTTCAGGAAAAAGACAATATAATTAATTTGATATGATTGCAATCTAGGCATGCCCCATTACCACCAAGATTATATGATTATGCATGGATGTCCTCAGACAATTTTAGCCCCAGAGTTGAGCCTACTCTTGTTTCACTCTCAGAAGGTAATCGAATTGCCATGTTCCTGTGAAGGGAAAGAAAAAAACCTCAACTTTGTAAAGTGCTGAAGGTTTTACTATACAAGACTGGATCTCAAAACTGAATATTGTTGGCAGAGGATGAGAACATAGTCACAATAAAATGGAGTATTTCTTGTGTGAAAAATGTGCCACACTCTTTGTCTCCCTTTTCACCCTCTCCCCAATCCCAGCATTGAACAGTATCTTAGTGATACATTTGGCTGGTGGTTGAATCTTTGTCCCTGATGATGTTTTGAGGCTTAATCCAGCTAAATCTGGAGACAGCCTACTAGCCTCTGACAAATTTTTGTTTTTCACTGCACATAACCTCAAAAGCTTAGCAGTCAACAGAAGGTGGCAAATTCTTCATTCTCCAGCAAGTTTTAAAAAATAAACTGAAATGAAACCTAGAGGGAATAACAAGTACTCAAAATTTCACTCCCAATCCCTACTTGCCTGTGAATTTTGAGAGAAGTTACTAAACAACCTACCTCCCTTGCTGCTTTCTACACTAACTTAAGACAAAGCAAAGCAACACACTTTTTGTATTTTGAAATAAACATAGTTTCACAGTAAGTTGTAAAGATAGTACAGAGTGATTACTTGTATGCCTCACCTATTTCCCCCACTCGTTACATCTACAATATCAAAACCAGGAAATTGACATTGATACCATGTGTATGTGGTTCAATGTCATCTTGTCACATGTGTAGTTTCATGTGACCACCACTGGGATCAAGATACAGAACTGTTCCCTCACGATAAAAGTCTCCCTGGCACTACTCCTTTCCAGTTACATCCACTCATATTCCCTCACCTTTCCTAAACCCTGACAGTCACTAATTTGTTCCCCATCTCTTTAATTATGTCTTTTCAAAAATGTTATATAAATGCAATCATAGGCCATTTACATTTAATATAACTATTGATATGTTAGGGCTTAAATTTGCCATTTTTTTTCCTGTTTGTTTTCTTTGTTTTATTTCTCCTGCCTTCCTGTGGGTTACTTGAACAGATTTTAGAATTCTCTTTTGATTTGTCTATAGCATTTTTGGATATATCTCTTTGTACAGATTTTTTAATGATGCCTGCAAGCATTATATTATACACATATATAACTCATCACAACCAACTGATGTCAACATTTTGCCAGTTTGAATAAAGTGTAGAAATATTACCTTCCTTTAAGTTCCTTTACATTCTCCCATTTACAATTTAATTGTCTTAAATATCTTCTTTACATGTATTGAATACCACATCAAACAATGTTATAATTTTTACTTCAATCATCAAACACAATTTAGAAAATTCAACAGAAGGAAATTTATTGAATTTATGCATATTTTAAATCTTTCTGTTGTTTTTTTTTCTTCTTCCTTCCAGATGTTCAAAGATTTTTTTATTTATTTATTTTTTTTCTGTTTCAAGAACTTTCTTTAGCCATTCCTTTAGGATAGATCTGTGGTGAAAATTCTTTTATATTTTCCTTATCTGAGAAAGCCTTGACTTCCCATTCACTTCCAAAGAATATTTTCCCTAGATATAAAATTCTGGGTTGATTTTTTTTTTCCTGCACTTGAAGAATATCATGCCACTTCCTTCCATCCCCAATGGTTTCTGATGAGAACTCCATTGTCACTGGAACTGTTTTTCTCCTATAGGTTATGTATCATTTCTCTATGGGTGCTTTTATTTTCCCCCATGGGTGCTTTTAATACTCTTGTCTTCAGCGTTCAGAAGTTTGAGTATGAAGGAACTTGTGGATTTGTTTTAATTTATCCTGTTAGGAGTTTGTTCAGCTTCTTGAATCTGTAAGTTTATGTTTTTTGCCAAATTTGTGAAATTTTCAGCCATTCATTCTTTTGTTTTAATATCCTAATTTTGCTAAGTTAGTCCTTTAGGGTTTTCTTTCCCT
>NW_006777671.1:1206509-1211524 GCF_000442215.2 Lipotes vexillifer
CTTTCCCTATGAGTTGGACCTTTTTATTTATTTTTTACTTTACTGAGATATAATTGACAAAAAGCATTGTGTAACTTTAAGGTGTACAACATGTTGATTTGATATGCTTATATATCACAGTACGATTACCACCAGATTATGACCATAATTTCTTGAATACTTTTTCATCCCTATCTCTTTCTGCCCTCTTTGTGCCTAAAAACACAAATGTTAGATCCCTCAGGTCCTTCAGGTTTTGTTCATTTTTCCCTTGGTTTATTTTCCTTCTGTTGTTCAGATTGGGTATTTTCTATTGTGTTATCTTCAGGTCCATTTGTTCTTTCCTTTGTCCTCTGCTTCCACTGTTGAGCCCATTTATTTTTTACTGTGATTATTGTATTTTGCAGTTTTAAAATTTCTGTTTACTTCTTCTATATATCTTTTGTTCCTTTGCTGACCCTTTCTCTTTCTTCATTTCTTCCAAACATGTTCATAATTGCTCACTGAAGCATTTTTATGATGTCTTCTTTAGAAATCTATTCAGATAATTCCAATATCTGTTTTCTTGGTGCTGGTGCATGTTGCTTACCTTTTCTTGTTTAAGTTGAGATTTTCCTGGGTTTTGGTATGAGTGACTTTCTTATTGAAACCTGGACATTTTGAGTATTTGTCATGAAATTCTGCATCTTCTTTAAATCTGTTGCTGTAGTAGGCCTCTCTGACACTACTCTGGCAGAAGACGGTAGGGGTGCTCATCGTTACTGCCATGTGGGAGTGAAAGCCCAAGTTCCCCACTTGGCCTCTTCTGGTACTACCCCAGCAGGGAGAAGTAGGAGGGCCTTGTTACCTCTGTATGGGGTCCCCATGTGGCCTCCTATGTGGGGGGGACATTGTCACTAGATGGATATGAAAGTCCTGGCTCTCCGCTCTGTCTTCTCTGACACCACAGGGTGGGAGGCTGGGTAGGAGCCTTGTTATAACTTTGTTGTAACCAAGCAAGAGGGGCTGTAACCTAGCCAAGCTAGGTTCCCCACTCGGCCTTAGGTAATGCGGGTGACGCCGCGGGTTTTTCCATAGTGTTTGGCTGTGTGAGAACAATTTTTCTCTAAAAGTTTTCTGCTTGCTGGGGTGCCCCATTCCTGGTCTTTGGCTCGAGACAGCAGGCTTTCCTTGGGACTTTTGTTATTTCTCCCATTAACATTTCCAGGCTGCCACCTTCTTCAGCTTCATGTCTGGGATATGTGAGGCACAGAGAAAGCCCAGAAAACTCACTGCCATGATCCAAGGTGCCCTGCCAGATGGCCTTCTTCACTCCACCTTTGAGTCTTCTTGCATTTGTTTTACATACAATGTCCAGTGTTTGCAACTATACTTAGCAGGATGAATAGAGAGAAGTGTATCTACCCACTCGCTTGTTTTCACATTTAATATTTCCATAGCTAATAATAATGACAATGACTGCCATGTTTTGAGTTGTATCTACATGACCAGCACCATCTAATTCATTTAATTCTCACAGTATTCCTATGAGGAAAGCATAATAGTTACTCTTTCCATTTTATACACAAAGGAACTGAAACTCAGAAATAATCATGTAAACCTTTAGAACAATGTCTAGCACACATACTAATAAAGGTTAGGGAAAATAATAATAATAATTATTAATACTTTAGAGTTGTTAATGTGTCTGATGGACACAACTTTTAAGCAGAGATTTCAAAATCCAATACAGGACAGTCTAAGCTGATGCTCATAAACTCTAGCTTCTAATTTCTCTCAATCCGAGTGCAACCATTTAGATCAAGCAGTTTCTGCTGCATCCCAATTTATATTTTTATCCCTCTCCCTATTTCACTGCCACTATTTTCTTTCTTTCACTTTCTCTAGAGGTACAGTTCCCAAATTTCTCTCCATTTATAGCTTAATAATAAAATAACCAACTTGCATATACTTACGTATAAGGTTGAAAAAGTGATTTTACATTTATTACATTTAATATTTATTTGAAACCTCATAACAATCTCATAGGCAGGTATTAATTATCACTCTACTTTAAAAATGAAGTTCAGAGGAATTCAGGGATTGGCTCAAGGTCACATGGTTAGGGAGTGGTTGAGGTAGGACTCAACCCCAGTGCTATATCTACCATCCTATGCTACATCTGTAGCCACAGCACACTTTCACATCTTCCATGTAGTTCTACGTGCTCATAGCTTACCTCCCTTTGGACCACCTAGCAGAACGTAAAGGTCTTGGGGGAGCGGAGAAGGGAGGGAAAGGGCCCAGCAAATGAAGAGGTGTCTCTATACTTATGGATCTCCTCTAAGGACTATTGGCCCATGAAGACATGTTGGAATTATTGCCATATGTTAATACACCTTTCCCCTGTTGCTTGCATCTCCCATGGAGTCATGTTTTAAGATCTAGTAAAGAATGGAATGGGTGGGTGCATGGAGGAAAGATAGCTGGTTTGGAAACAAATTGGCCACATAGGGGATTCCTGCAATACATGCTAGTCAATAGAAGACAAACAAAGCCAGAGACAGTGAAGATCAAGAACAGGGGATTAGAAGGATATTTAAAAGACATATATGCTAGGTATTGGTTATCAAAATCCAGTGTGTGGGATGTGTGTATTTGAGAGAGAAAGACAGTTAAAGAAGGGAGGGGGACTTATTAATGACAGTGATGCTACCTAGTTTTCTGATTTGAAAAACTGGATGGGTCATTTTGTTCATAATTGAGGTCAAGGAAAAATAGTTTCAAGGAGGATGAAGAGTGCATGGTAGAATGCTAAAAAGAGGACAAGGAAAATAAGGTTGTATCGAAGTAATTGGATTTGAAAATTAGGAGGTAATTAGTGGCTTTAGAACAATACCTGCCATAGGTGGATACAGAAGCAGGCAGAATAGTGGGGTGAGATGAGCATGTTGAGAAATCATATGGAAGCTAGGAGAGACTATTCTTGCAGTGACACTGCAACATGCTCATGGGATTTGGAATCTGAAGATCCAGCTTCAAAACCTGGTACTGCTTACTTGCCGTGTAGCCTTTGAAAATCACTTTACTGAGTCTCTTTCCTAAAGATGAGCAACAGTTTGCTCTGTTCACTTTCCCATGATCTATTTCCTCACTGTGTGTCACAGGATAAATTCAGGAAATTGAGGCTTTTTTTTGCCTCTTAAGTGAATCCACCTGCCCAAAAATGGCACCTTCCAGTCCAGATCAACTGGGATTGATTTGACAGTTGATTGAATCGTGGTTAAATGTTGTGAGAGTAGGTATAGAGTTTTCTATAACTCTGGTTATACACAGAGAGACTGCTTATAAATATAATCTTATTTCCAATTGGCCCCTGGTAGACGGTTAAACCTTGTCACTCAATAAGTTAATGCACATAATTAGTAGGTATGATGTATTTTTACTTTGGCACCTCTTAAAAACTCAAACAAAAGCATGTGTGATTCTTTCCAAAGATATTAAATTAATGTTTCTTATCCCACATTTTCCTACATAGTAAACATTTATTGAGTACTGACAATGTACCAAACCCCATGGATATTAAGAAATCACTTACTTCAAGTTTATCTTGTGCAGAAATATAGGATCAGCTCCCATTAACTTCAGGTCAAAACACTATGCAGAAACTATATTTTGTATTTCTTCTCTACCCCTATTTCATTTTAATTCAGGGATAGTAAAACTTGCCACCATTTATTTATTTATTTTTGCACCACAACCTTAGGCATAATTATCTCCATTTTAACAGATGAGAAGCCTAGCTTTAAAAAAAATGGCAAAACAAACTTAAATGCCCATTATAGAGCTAAACTTAGTAGCTGCTGAATAAATATGTGCTCATACTGTAACAGGGTCTTCACTATTTTAAGATTAGTAGGGAACCAAGTGTGCTCTCAACTGCCAGCATGCAAATAAGCATAAACCAGCAACCATGCAATAAAAGTTTTGTGGGCTTTCCTAAATCTCTGTCTTATTTCTCCCATTTGTTCACTTATTCATCCATTTATTTATTCAGCAAACTAGTTACTATGTTTGAGAACAAACTAGTCGCTATGGTAATTCATACGTCTGTTAGTCCACATGTTTCATGACTACTTATGTACAATATATTCTGACTGTACTTGCAAGACTCTAATCTCTGGTTGCCAACACATAACTGCAAACAATAGTAGGCACACTTAAAAAATTGGAGTGGCAGTAGGTCCTAGGCCTGAGATATCCTGGAATCCTCTGAATGACTTCGATAATAGAACAAAATCCATGTTACTAATTAGATCCTAGTTCATCAGGTCTCAAGAATGCCAGACTTTATCCTTAGGATCTCAAATGCTGTGGAGGGTTCTTCTCCCTCTCTTTGGCAGCTGCACATTAGGGTACCACCAAAGGTTCACCCCTCTGAAAGGCCCTGCCAACCCATATTGTGACCTGAAGTAAGAGGAAAAAAATCTGTGATACTGATCCTGTCTTTGTTTATGTTAAGATTGGATTAGGGTAGACATTAACTAGATTTTGAATTTAAGGCACCCCCTTAAATTTGTTCCTGAAGTTAGTGCCTCACTTGCCTCATCCTTGTCCGCACCTTGCCCTTCTGCAAGGGGATTAATAATGACTTGGTCCACACGAGCACAGGAAATGACACAGTTCCATACATGTTCTTGAACTGATCCTCACCACATAGTCTGCATAGGAAATAAAGTCCATCTGGGGTCTTTCTTTACTCAATGTGCTCAACCTTCAGTGATCTATATTCCTCTCCTTTGGATTTCAAAACGCCTCTTAATCCCTATAGATGGAGACTGATATTGTCCAGAGGAAATAATGTAAAATGGCCTCACTGGTTTAAATATTGAGAAAATAAATCCAGACAACTAATGTGTAACGTTGGCTTCTAGAGGCTGACTAGAAGCAGATCTGCTGAACAGATGCTAAACCTTCACCTCTGTAGCGTTCATTTCAGAAGTAACATTCACACACGTTGGAAGGTTCACCTAAACCTCCATTTAATTTCTTCCGAT
>NW_006777671.1:1211697-1252418 GCF_000442215.2 Lipotes vexillifer
TTTAAGTTGTTCCGATCCTCCCCGGAAGTGACCCAATGTCTTCCGGGTCTGCCTGCGCTTCTGTCAGGTGAGCGTGGGCAGCCTTTTCATCCCAGGCTCAGTTTCCCTCTTGGTGCTAAAAAACAACAAAACAACAGAACCTTGAAGGGAGGCCTTTCTTGTGAGTTTCCATCCATTCCAGAAAACACGGCAGCTGTCTCAGAGACTGTTTACTAGACTTAATTATTGGAAGGAAGCGATCTGAATTTTATAACCAGTGATCAATTATCATATTAATGGGAATATGAGTAGATAAAAGAATCCCATAGATACTCCAAAGTTCCCAATTGTGCCAGCAAATTTGCTTTTTAAAAATTCTCTCTTTTTTGCCCAACTCTTTGTTGGATCTGATGATAGGTAGCAAAAGAAAACTGGTGATTTGGACTTGACATTCCCAAGGGGAAGAAACCCTTCCAACATTTCCACCTCTCAGTTCTTACTCTCAAGTCTCAACTCAAAAGCTGAATGCTTTATGAAGGATTCCTCAATCAACCCCTATCTGAATTACTTCCTCATTCCTTGGTGCTCACATAGCACTTTTCTTGGATATGCTAAAACATCTATTTCTCCTTTGGTTTATGGTTATACTTTACCACTTTTTAACAGCTGAATTTAGGTAATTTGCTTAATCCCTCTACCTCAGTTTTCTTATTTGTAAATGGGGATAACAATTATTTTGTCAAGTTATTGTGAGAAACCTGGACTCAAATTATGAATCCCCAGTTTCCAGGTCTGCCTTGGAGGTGTTATTTAACTCCTCTACACCCGTTGTATAAATCTGTGAAATGGGAATAGAGATTGCATCTCCCACAGAAGTTCCTAGGAAAATTCAAAGTGATAAAGCATGTTAAAAAAGTAACTATTATAATTTTATTGGCATCGTTGTTTTCTTGATTAGATTGTTTACTTCTTAGAAGAAAGAAGTCTCATTTTGTTCGTCTTCCTATCACTTATAGATATTCTTAGCTGGTGGTCGATAAGTGTTTGATAGATGCTGAATATTTTCTGTACTTCTATCTCAATTAGTTTATATTATCTGTAAAGCCTTTATCATGTTCAGCTTTGTATAAGGATTTGTTTATCTTCTTTTTTGTGATGTACTTTATGCAAAACAGGCACTCAGAAAATACCACTTAAATAAATGGAATAATACCAATGAATTCAAGGGTTCGTCACAACATAGCATCATAAAATCTTTCCTGATAACTGACTGAAATGCTGCATTTAAGATAAACAAGTTAAATTTCCCCCTTTGAAATGCAATACTTTTCAAAAAATTTGCAATCACCAAATGAGCAAATCATGAGCAGAAGCCTTTTTCTGTATAACATGGACATATGTCCTTATGCTGCCCTGACAGGCCATGTGCAAGCCGCATCTTTGAGTGCCACAGTCCTGCCCTCTCCTTCTGAAGAAACAAAGCTGGCAGTTAGAAACAGGTTTCTCTTTGTTTCAGATGATGTCATTTAGGTCCAGCACGAAGGATTTGCTGTCTGTTCTCATTTTTTCTGCTCTGAGGAGCTCTCTTTGCTTCCCTTGACACTGGCACAACAGAGAAGGCTGAGGGGTGGGAGGGAGATTGAAAGGGCTGATATATCACCAGTTCTAGAAACACATGACAGCAGAAAGCTGGGCTATTACTAATGCTGATCAGCTCAAAGGCAATGCAATCAAAACCTTCAATTACACCTGGGTGATTTAATCAACTCCCTGTCAAACTTGGGCTGGAACTCCTCTGGTACTGTACAAATACAGTAATTACCATGCCAGCTTGCAATAAGATACCATTTCAGTGGATTAGAAAACACACTCTGTTGTCAATTACCCACAGTCAATTTATAGGCCCTGAAACAAGCAATATTTTTTAATTGCTGCCTTTGTGTCATTATCACAAAATTACTTTTCTTATGAGGCATTAAATCATCTCAGCAATGTTGGGAGTGGGGCAGGGAGATTGAAAAGTTTTCACTCTGTTCTTTCCTGATAAAATAGGAATAGAAGCATAAAACTTGTATCCCGCCGTGTTGGATTTTGAAATAAAAAACAATCAAAATCCCCAGAGAGTCTCAACTATGCAAACAATCATAAACAAATCCCACAGCTACATGAACAGATCAGAGTGTAGGAAACCAGAAGTCAGATTTATTTTGACCTGTGTGTTTTCTGTACCCCTGGCCTCATTTGTCTCCCCTTTGCCTATCTTCCAAGCTTCATTTTGTAGAGGTATTTCTTTTAAGGATATGTTCCAGCTGATATCAGATGTGGCCACTGCCACTGGAGATCTGCAGATTTAAAAGATTTGAAATTTTCCTACTGTATCCATCCCCTCCCAAGCCCATTTGGCCAGTCTAAAGAGTAACAGCCATTCAACCTTGCCAGCTCCACTAAGCTCCCGCCTCTGATTCTTCTCTTCTTATGCAAAGGGAACATCAGACATGCCCCTGCTGACTCCCTCCACCTACCCCATTCCAGCCACCACATAGCTTGCTTGAGTTAGTTCTAAAAGGAGGCACTTTTATTCTTCCAGATGATAGTCCATAGAA
This sequence comes from Lipotes vexillifer, assembly GCF_000442215.2. Classification (NCBI taxonomy): domain Eukaryota; kingdom Metazoa; phylum Chordata; class Mammalia; order Artiodactyla; family Lipotidae; genus Lipotes; species Lipotes vexillifer. The sequence goes on from NW_006777671.1 coordinate 1,214,280, forward strand.
CAAATTTTATTACTATTATTATTGTTGTTGTTGTTATTGTTATTATCATTGTTAATAGCAAACATTTTATTGCATTTACAATATCCCAGGCACTGTTCTAAATGCTTTACAAATATTATACCAACCCTATAAGGTATGTATTAGTATTATTCTCATTTCAAAAATGAGGAACTAATGCACTGAATGTTTAAAGTTTTTGGCCACAGTGATGTAATGGAAAGAACATAGGATGTGTCTCAAGAAGAGCTGAGTTTGAATCTTGCCACTGCCACTTAATAGCTGTGTCATATTCAGCCAGTTATGTACCCACTCTTAGCTTTCATTTCCTTACCTTTGAAAAGGAGAAAATAGTAACAATAATATTTATTATGTCATGCATTCTTTTACATGTACTGACTCATTGAATTTTCACAATGCCTCTGAGGTAAAAGCTATAGTTATTGCTATTTTACAGATAATGAAACTCAGATATATAGAGGTAAAGTAACTTGCCCAAAGTTACAAAGCAAGGAAACATTGGTGCTCTGGAGGTACCTCTTTTAACCATTATCCTATATTGCCTCTTAAGTTAGCCATTCCTCCTATACTATTGATACTATAATACTAAACTATACTATAGTATACCACCTACAGTCACATTCTCTCTATTTAAGATCCAAATCTATATTGCCAATTTCCTACTGTAGGTCACCACTTGGACAATGTCACAGCCAACTCAAAGTCCACATGTCCCAAGTTGAAGCCATCATATCTGGGCCCCACCTTCCAAACTGCCTATTTTTCAGTCCTTCCTATTTCCTAGGATGAATACCTCCATCTACCTGGTTGTCCAAGCCAAAAACCTGGGCATAATTTTTAGTCAACACCTCACACTTAGATAATTGCTATTATTTCCAACTGGTATTTCTGATCTAGTCATGTCACTTTCAATTACATACAGATACCTCACCAACCACTCTCTGTTCCTGGTGTGTCAGTGACTATATCACTTCTCTATCTTCAGGGGCTTGAAATTATTATCAACATAAACTCTTATAATGGAGAACGGTATGGAAGTTCTGTAAAAAACTAAAACTAGACCTACCAGACACTGGTGGGGGACCACGGACACCTAAGGGGATTGGAGGAACCCCCAGAAACCAGGTAGGATGTGGGGGGGAGTGAGGGGGGAGGAGAAGTGGAGGTGGGATGGGACCAGGGCCCCTGAGGAACGGCTGGGGGTGGGGAGTAGTTCCTACACCTGGCAAGACCCACCCACGGTTAGGGGCCCAGCGGCATGGGGGAGACCCTCCAGGGACGGAGGAACAGAAGGGAGCATTGCTAGCACTTTCCCTGCCCACTTGGGCACCAGGGAGCCTGTTGAGCTCTCAGGCCTAATCCTCTGCCCTCAAAGCCTCCCTCCTGCCACACAGAGCCCAAGCCCTGCCCCTACACTCACACACAGATCCCTACCTCTACACGTGGTACTTGACACTCAGAGACCCCTCTGAGACCCCCTCCCACCATGATGGGCCTAAACCCCACTGAAACACCCTCATTGAGGACCTTACCTCCAAATTCCGGGACTCCACACTCCAGAAGGCCCCCTCTTGATACGCTGCCTCCCCCCTTCCTATCAGGTCCTAAGCCTAGGCCCCGCCCCCAAGGGCTTCTCTGGCTGTGTGGGTGCTGAGCCTAGGCCCCATGCCACCCTAAACCCCACACCTACCTAAGCCCACTCCCCTCCCCCCCACCCCCCACCCCTGGCCATGCCTAAGATCTGCTGCCCCATAGCCAAGACCTTCTCTGGATTTTTTTTTTCTTCTTTTAGGTTGGGGTTCTGTTTTACCTTGTTGTTGATTTATTTATATTTTATTTTTTTCTAATAAATCTTTTATTTTTCTAATTTTATTTTATTCTTCATAATTTGTTATTCTGCTCCTTATGGATTGTTCTCTTTTTTTTCTTTCATTTTTCTGTTGTGGTTTCGCTTTACTTTGTTGCAGTTGTTTCAATTATATTTTTAATTTTCCTAATATATTTTTTACCTTTCTAATTTTATATTATTTTTTATTCTTTGTTGTTGTACTGCTCCTTTTTTTTCTTTTCTTTTGCCATGCTGTGTGGCTTGAGAAACCCTGGTTCCCAGGCTGAGAGTTGGGCTTGAGCTCCTGTGGTGGGAGTGTCAAGTCCAAACCACTGGACTAACAGAGAACCTCAGATCCCAGGAAATATTAATTGGAGTGAGGCCTCCCATAGGTCCTCAGCTCAGCACCAAGACCCAGCTCTACCCAACTGCCTGCAAACTCCAGTGCTGGACACCTCAGGCCAAACAACCAGTAAGGCAGGAATACTGCCTCACACATAAAAAAAAAAATATGTTACAGATGAAGGAGCAAGGTAAAAACCTACAAGACCAAATAAATGAAGATGAAATAGGCAACTTAACTGAAAAAGAATTCAGACTAATGATGGTAAAGATCATCCAAAATATTGGAAACAGAATGGAGAAAATACAAGAAACCTTTAACAAGGACCTAGAAGAACTAAAGAGCAAACAAACAATGATGAACAACACAATAAATGAAATTAAAAATACTCTAGGGGGAATTAATAGAAGAATAACTGAGGCAGAAGAATGGATAAGTGACCTGGAAGATAAAACAGTGGAACTAAATACCATGGAGCAGAATAAAGAAAAAAGAATGAAAAGACTTGAGGACAGTCTCAGAGACCACTGGGACAACATTAAATGCACCAACATTTGAATTATAGGGGTCCCAGAAGTGGAAGAGAAAGAAAAAGGGTCTGAGAAAATATTTAAACAGATTAGAGTCGAAAACTTCTCTAACATAGGAAAGGAAATAGCCACTGAAGTACAGGAAGCACAGAGACTCCTATATAGGATAAACCCTAGGAGAAACACACCAACCCACATATTAATTAAACTAACAAAAATTAAATTCAAAGAAAATATATTAAAAACAGCATGGGAAAAGCAAAAAATAACATACAAGGGAATCCCCATAAGGTTATCAGCTGATTACTCAGCAGAAACTCTATAGGCCAGAAGGGAGTGGCAGGATATATTTAAAGTGATGAAAGGGAAAAACCTACAACCAAGATTAATCTACCCAGCAAGGATCTCATTCAGATTCAACAGAAAAATTAAAAGCTTTGCAGACAAGAAAAAGCTACAATAATTCAGCACTACAAAACCAGCTTTACAACAAATGCTAAAGGAACTTCTCTAAGTGGGAAACACAGGAGAAGACCCACAAAAACAAACGCAAATCAATTAAGAAAGTGGTAATAGGAACATACATATCAATAATCACCTTGAATGTAAATGAATTAAATTCTCAAACCAAAAGACACAGACTGGCTGAATGGATACAAAAACAACATCCTTATATATGCTGTCTGCAAGAAACCCACTTCAGACCTTGGGACATGTACAGACTGAAGTGAGGGGATGGAAAAAGATATTTCATGCAAATGGAAATCATAAGAAAGCTGGAATACCAATACTAATATCAGATAAAATAGACTTTAAAATAAAGACTGTTATAAGAGATAAGGAAGGACACTACATTATGATCAAGGGATCAATCCAAGATGAAAACATGACAATTATATATATTTATGCACTCAATATAGGAGCACGTCAATACATAAGGCAAATGCTAGCAGCCATAAAAGGAGAAATGGAGGGTAACACAATGAAAGTGGGGGCCTGTAACACCCCACTTATACCAATAGACAGATCATCCAGACAGAAAATAAATAAGCAAACACTAGCTTTAAATGACACAAAATACCAGATAGATTTAATTGATATTTATAGGACATTTGATCCAAACCCAGCAGATTAGGCTTTCTTCTCAAGTGAACATGGAACGTTCTCCAGAATAGATCACATCTTGGGTCATAACTCAAGCCTTGGGAAATTTAAGAAAATTGAATTATATCAAGCATTTTTTTCTGAAAACAACACTATGAGATTAGAAATCAATTACAGGAAAAAAAAACTGTAAAAAGCACAAATACACAGAGGCTAAACAGTGTGCTGCTAAATAACCAAGAGATCACTGAAGAAATCAAAGAAGAAATACAAAAAAATACCTAGAAAAAAATAAGAATGAAAACACAACAATCCAAAACCTATGGGATGCAGCAAAAGCAGTTGTAAGAAGGAAGTTTATAGCAATACAATCCTACCTCAAGAAACAAGTAAATATAATCTAACCTTATACCTAAAGGAACTCATAAAAGAACAAAGAAAACCCAAAGTTAGTAGAAGGAAAGAAATCATAATGATCAGAGCAGAAATAAATGAAATAGAAACGAAGAAAACAATAGCAAAGGTCAATAAAGCTAAAAGTTGGTTCTTTGAGAAGATAAACGCAACTGATAAACCTTTAGCCAGATTCATTGAGAAAAAAAGGGAGAGGATCCAAATCAATAAAATTAGAAATGAAAAAGGAGAGATTACAACTGACACTGTAGAAATACAAAGAATCATAAGAGACTGCTACAACCAATATATGCCAATAAAATAGACAACCTGGAAGAAATGGGCAAATTCTTGGAAAGGTACAACATTCCAACATTGAAACAGGAAAAATTAGAAAATATCAACAGACAAATCACAAGTAATGAAATTGAAACTGTAATTAAAAATCTTCGAACAAAGTCCAGGACCAGATGGCTTCACAGGTGAACCCTATCAAACATTTATAGAAGAGCTAACACCTCTCCTTCTCAAACTCTTCCAAAAAATTGCAGAGGGTGGAACACTCCCAAACTCATTCTACGAGGCCACCATCACCCTGATACCAAAACAAGACAAAAATATTACAAACAAAGAAAATTACAGACTAATATCACTGATGAACATAGATGCAAAAATCCTCAAAAAAATACTAGCAAACAGAATCCAACAACACATCAAAAATATCATACGCCTGGGCTTCCCTGGTGGCGCAGTCATTGGGAGTCGGCCTGCCGATGCTGGGGACGCAGGTTCGTGCCCCGGTCCGTGAGGATCCCACATGCCATGCAGCGGCTGGGCCCGTGAGCCATGGCCACTGAGCCTGGGCATTCAGAGCCTGTGTTCCACAGCGGGAGAGGCCACAGCAGTGAGAGGCCTGCGTACTACAAAAAAAAAAAAAAACATACACCAGAGAGGAGCTTCAAGATGGAGGAAGAGTAAGATGTGGAGATCACCTTCCTCCCCACAAATACATCAGAAATACATCTACATGTGGAACAACTCCTACAGAACACCTACTGAACACTAGCAGAAGACCTCAGACCTCCAAAAAGGCAAGAAACTCCCCACGTACCTGGGTAGGGCAAAAGAAAAAACAGAGACAAAAGAAAGGGACAGGACCTGCTCCAGTGGGAGGGAGCTGTGAAGGAGGAAATGTTTCCACACACTAGGAAGCCCCTTTGCAGAGGGAGACTGCAGGTGGCAGAGGGGGGAAGCTTCGGAGCCTCGGAGGAGAGCGCAGCAACACGGGTGCGGAGGGCAAAGCGGGGAGATCCCCGCACAGAGGATCGGTGCCGACCGGCACTCACCAGCCCGAGAGGCCTGTGTGCTCGCCCGCCGGTGCAAGCGGGGGCTGGGAGCTGAGGCTCCGGCTTTGGTCAGATCCCAGGGAGAGGACTGGAGTTGGCTGCATGAACACAGCCTGAAGGGGACTAGTGCACCAGAGCTAGCCAGGAGGGAGTCCGGGAAAAGTCTGGGGCTGCTGAAGAGGCAAGAGAATTTTTCTTGCCTTTTTGTTTCCTGGTGCGCAAGGAGAGGGGATTAAGAGTGGCGCTTAAACGAGCTCGAGATGGGCACAAGCTGTGGCTATTAGTGTGGACCCCAGAGACGGGCATGAAAGGCTCAGGCTGCTGCTGCAGCCACCAAGAAGCCTGTGTGCAAGCACAGGTCACTATCCACACCGACATCCCAGGAGCCTGTGCAGGCCTCCACTGCCAGGGTCCCGTGATCCAGGGACAATTTCCCCAGAAGAACACATGGCGCGCGTCACGCTGGTGCATCGTCATGCCAGGCTCTGCTGCCTCAGGCTCACCCCACACTCCATACCCCTCCCTCCCCCCGGCCTGAGTGAGCCAGAGCCCCCACATCAGCTGCTCTTTTAACCCCGTCCTGTCTGAGTAAAGAACAGACGCCCTCAGACGACCTGTATTCAGAGGCGGGACCAAATCCAAAGCTGAACCCCAGGAGCTGTGTGAACAAAGAACAGAATGGGGAATTTCTCCCAGCAGCCTCAGGAGCAGTGGATTAAATCTCCACAATCAACTTGATGTACCCCGCAACTGTGGAATACCTGAATAGACAACGAATCATTCCAAACTGAGGAGGTGGATATTGGGAGTAATGATATATATATATATATTTTTTTTTTTTTTTCCTCTTTTTTCTCTTTTTCCGTGTGGATGACAGGCTCTTGGTGCACTAGTCAGATGTCAGTGCTGTGCCTCTGAGGTGGGAGAGCCAAGTACAGGACATAGGTCCACCAGAGACCTCCCAGCTCCACATAATATCAAACGGTGAAAATCTCCCAGAGATCTCCATTAACACAAAGACCCAGCTCCACTCAATGATGAGCAAGCTACAGTGCTGGACACCCTATGCCACACAACTAGCAGGACAGAAACACAACCCCACCCATTAGCAGAGAGGCTGCCTAAAATCATAAGAAGGTCACAGACACCCCAAAACACAACACCAGATGTAGACCTGCCCACCAGAAAGACAAGATGCAGCCCTATCCACCAGAGCACAGGCACTGGTCCCCTCCACCAGGAAGCCTACACAACCCACTGAAACAACTTTAGCCACTGGGGCAGACACCAAAAACAATGGGAACTACGAACCTGCAGCCTGCGAAAAGGAGACCCCAAACACAGTGAGTTAAGTAAAATGAGAAGACATAGAAACACACAGCAGATGAAGGAGAAATGTAAAAACCCACCAGACATAACAAATGAAGATGAAAGAGGCAGTCTACCTGAAAACTAATTCAGAATAATGATAGGAAAGTTGATCCAAAATCTTGGAAATAGAATGGAGAAAATACAAGAAATGTTTAACAAGGACCTAGAAGAACTAAAGAGCAAAAAAAAGTGATGAACAACACAATAAATGAAATTAAAAATTCTCTTGAAGGGATCAATAGCAGAATAACTGAGGTGGAAGAACAGATAAGTGACATGGAAGATAAAATAGTGGAAATAAACACTGCAGAGCAAATAAAGAGAAAAGAATGAAAAGAATTGAGGACAGTCTCAGAGACCTGTGGGAGAACATTAAACACACCAACATTTGAATTATAGAGGTCCCAGAAGAATAAGAGAAAAAGAAAGGGACTGAGAAAATATTTGAAGAGATTATAGTTGAAAACTTCCCTAATAGGGGAAAAGAAATAGTTAATCAAGCCCAGGAAGAACAGAGAGTCTCATACAGGATAAATCCAAGGAGAAACACACCAAGATACATATTAATCAAGCTATCAAATATTAAATACAAAGAAAAAATATTAAAAACAGCAAGGGAAAAACAACAAATAACACACAAGGGAATCCCCATAAGGTTAACAGTTGATCTTTCTGCAGAAACTCTGCAAGCCAGAAGGGAGAGGCAGGACATATTTAGTGATGAAGGGGAAAAACCTTCAACCAAGATTACTGTACCCAGCAAGGATCTCATTCAAATTTGACAGAGAAATTAAAACCTTTACAGACAAGTAAAAGCTAAGAGAATTCAGCACCACCAAACAAACTTTACAACAAATGCTAAAGGAACTTCACCAGGCAGGAAATAAAAGAGAAGGAAAAGACCTACAAAAACAAAGCCAAAACAATTAAGAAAATGGTAATAGGTACATACATATTGATAATTACCTTAAATGTAAATGGATTAAATGCTCTAACAAAAAGACATAGACTGGCTGAATGGATACAAAAACAAGACCCATATATATTCTGTCTACAAGAGATTCACTTCAGACCTAGGGACACATACAGACTGAAAGTGATGGAATGGAAAAAGGTATTCCATGCAAGTGGGAATCAAAGGAAAGCTGGAGTAGCAATTCTCATATCAGACAAAACAGACTTTAAAACAAAGACTATTACAAGAGACAAAGAAGGACACTACATAATGATCAAGGGATCAATCCAAGAAGAAGATATAAAAATTGTAAACATTTAGGAACCCAACATAGGAGCACCTCAATACATAAGGCAAATATTAACAGCCATAAAAGGGGAAATCAACAGTAACGCAATCATAGTATGGGACTTTAACACACCATTCTCATGAATGGACAGATCATCCAAAATGAAAATACATAAGGAAACACAATGATACATTAAACAAGAGAGACTTAATTGATATTTATAGGACATTCCATCCAAAAACAACAGAATACATTTCCTTCTCAAGAGCTCAGGGAATATTCTCCAGGATAGATCATATCTTGGGTCACGAATCAAGCCTTGGTAAATTTAAGAAAACTGAATTCATATCAAGTATGTCTTCTGACCACAAAGTTATGAGACAAGACATCAATTACAGGGAAAAAAATCTGTAAAATACAAACACATGGATGCTAAACAATACACTACTTAAACACCTAGAGATCACTGAAGAAATCAAAGAGGAAATCAAAGAATACCTAGGAACAAATGACAATGAAAACACGATGACCCTAAACCTAGGGGATGCAGCAAAAGCAGTTCTAAGAGGGAAATTTATAGCAATACAATCCTACCTTAAGAAACAAGAAACATCTCAAATAAACAACCTAACCTTGCACCTAAAGCAGTTAGAAAAAGAAGAACAATAAAACCCCATAGTTAGCAGAAGGAAAGAAATAATAAAGATCAGATCAGAAATAAATGAAAAAGAAATGAAGAAAATGAAAGCAAAGATCAATAAAACTAAAATCTTATTTTTTTGAGAAGATAAAAAAAAGACAAATCATTTGCCAGACTCATCAAGAAAGGAAGGGAGAAGACTCAAATCAACACAATTAGAAATGAAGAGAGAAGTAACAACTACCACTGCATAACTAAAAAGGATCATGAGAGATTACTACAAGCAAGTACATGCCAATAAAATGCACCTCCCAGAAGAAATGAACAAATTCTTAGAAGTGCACAAACTTCTGAGACTGAACCAGGATGAAATAGAAAATACGAACAGACGAATCACAAGCACTGAAATTGAAACTGTGATTAAAAATCTTCCAACAAACAAAAGGCCAGGACCAGATGGCTTCACAGGCGAATTCTATCAAACATTTAGAGAAGAGCTAACACCTATCCTTCTCAAACTCTTCCAAAGTATTGCAGAAGGAGGAACACTCCCAAACTCTTTCTATGAGTCCACCATCACTCTGATACCAAAACCAGACAAAGATGTCACAAAGAAAGAAAACTACAGGCCAATATCACTGATGAACATAGATGTGAAAATCCTCAATAAAATACTAGCAAACACAATCCAACAGCACATTAAAAAGATTATACACCACGATCAAGTGAAGTTTATCACAGGAATGCAAGGATTCTTCAATATATGCATATCAATCAATGTGACACACCATATTAACAAATTGAAGGAGAAAACCATATGATCGTCTCAATAGATGTGGAGAAATCTTTCAACAAAATTCAACACCCATTTATGATAAAAACCCTGCAGAAAGTAGGCATAGAGGGAACTTATCTCAACATAATAAAGGCCATATATGACAAACACTCAGCTAACATCGCCCTCAATGGTGAAAAACTGAAACCATTTCCACTAACATCAGGAACAAGACAAGGTTGCCCACTCTCACCACTATTATTCAACATAGTTTTGGAAGTCTTAGCCACAGCAATCAGTGAAGAAAAAGAAATAAAAGGAATCTAAATCAGAAAAGAAGAAGTAAAGCTCTCACTGTTTGCAAATGACAAGATACTATACATAGAGAATCCTAAAGATGCTACCAGAAAACTACTAGAGCTAATCAATGAATTTGGTAACATAGCAGGATACAAAGTTAATGCACAGAAATCTCTTGCATTCCTATACACTAATGATGAAAAATCTGAAAGTGAAATTAAGAAAACACTCGCATTTACCATTGCAACAAAAGGAATAAAATACCTAGGAATAAACCTACATAAGGAGACAAAACACCTGTGTGCAGAAAATTATAAGACACTGATGAAAGAAATTAAAGATGATAAAAATATATGGAGTTATATACCATATTCTTGGATTGGTGGAATCAACATTCTGTAAATGGCTATACTACCCAAAGCAATCTACAGATGCAATGAAATCCTTATCAAATTACCAATGACATTTTTCACAGAACTAGAACAAAAACTTTTACAATTTGCATAGAAACACAAAAGACCCCGAATAGCCAAAGAAATCTTAAAAAAGAAAAAACGGAGCTGGAGGAATCAGGCTCCCAGACTTCAGACTATACTACAAAGCTACAGTAATAAAGACAGTACGGTACTGGCACAAAACCAGAAATATAGATCAATGGAACAGGATAGAAAATCCAGAGGTAAGCCCCCACATATATGGTCACCTTATCTTTGATAAAGAAGGAAGAATATACTATGGAGAAAAGACAGCCTCTTCAACAAGTGGTGCTGGGAAATCTGGACAGCTATGTGTAAAAGAATGAAATTAGAGTGCTTCCTAATGCCATATACAAAAATAAACTCAAAATGGATTAAAGACCTAAATGTAAGGCCAGACACTGTAAAACTCTTAGAGGAAAACATAGGAAGAACACTCTATGACATAAATCACAGCAAGATTCTTTTTGACCCACCTCCTAGAGAAATTAAAACAAAAATAAACAAATGGGACCTAATGAAACTTAAAAGCCTTTGCCCAGCAAAGGAAACCATAAACAAGACGAAAAGACAACCCTCAGAATGGGAGAAAATATTTGCAACTAAGAAACTGACAAAGCATTAATCTCCAAAATTTACAAGCAGCCCATGCAGCTCCACATCAAAAAAAAACACAACCCAACCCCAAAATGGGCAGAAGACCTAAATAGACATTTCCCTAAAGAAGATATACAGATTGCCACTAAACACATGAAAGGATGCTCACTATCACTAATCATTAGAAAAATGCAAATCAAAACTACAATGAGGTATCACCCAACACCAGTCAGAATGGCCAACATCAAAACGTCTACAAACAATAAATGCTGGAGAGGTTGTGGAGAAAAGGGAACCCTTTTGCACTCTTGCTGGGAAAGTAAATTAATACAGCCACTATGGAGAACAGTATGGAGTTTCCTTTAAAAACTAAACAAAAAACGACCATATGACCCAGCAATCACACTACTGGGCATATACCCTGAGAAAGCCATAATTCAAAAAGAGTCATGTACCAAAATGTTCATTGCAGCTCGATTTACAGTACCTAGGACACAGAAGCAACCTAAATGTCCATTGACAAATGATTGGATAAGGAGGATATGGCACATGTATACAATGGAATATTACTCAGCCAGAAAAAGAAACGAAATTGAGTTATTTGTAGTGAGGTGGATGGACCTCGAATCTGTCATACAGAGTGAAGTAAGTCAGAAAGAGAAAAACAAATACCATATGCTAACACATATATATGGAATCTAAAAAAATAAAAAAGGTCATGAAGGACCTAGGGGCTAGATGGTAATAAAGACACAGAACTACTAGAGTATGGACTTGAGGACCCAGGTAGTCTGAAGGGTAAGCTGGGACAAAGTGAGAGAGTGGACTGGACATATATACACTACCAAATGTAAAACTGATAGCTAGTTGGAAGCAGCTGCATAGCACAGGGAGATCAGCTTGGTGCCTTGGGACCACCTAGATGAGTGGGATAGAGAGGGTGGAAGGGAGGGAGACACAAGAGGGAAGAGATATGGGGATATATGTATATGTATAACTGATACACTTTGTTATAAAGCAGCAACTAACACACCATTGTAAAGCAATTATACTCCAATAAAGATGTTAAAAAACAAAATAATAAAATAATAATATAAAAATATATATCATATGCCATGATCAAGTGGGATTTATCCCAGGGATGCAAGGATTCTTCAATATCTACAAAACAATCCATGTGGTACACCATAATTACAAGTTAAAGAATAAAAACCATATGATCATCTCAATAGATGCAGAAAAATGTTTTGACAAAGTTCAAACCCATTTATGATAAAAACTCTCCAGAAAGTGGGCATAGAGGGAACCTACCTCAACATAATAAAGGCCATATACATCAAAGCCACAGCCAACATCATTCTCAATTGTGAATAACTGAAAGCATTTCCTCTAAGACTAGGAATAAGACAAGGATGTCCACTCTTGCCACTATTATTCAACACAGTATTGGAAGTCCTAGCCACAGCAATCAGAGAAGAAAAAGAAATATAAGGAATACAAATTGAAAAAAAAAAAGTAAAACTGTCATGTTTGCCAATGACATGATACTATACATAGAAAGTCTTAAAGATGCCAACAGAAAACTACTAGAACTAATCAATGAATTTGTTGAATTTGCAGCATAAAAAATTAATGCACAGAAATCTCTTTCATTCCTATACAATAACAATGAAAGATCAGAAAGATAAATTAAGGAAACAATCCCATTTACTATTGCAAGAAAAAGAATAAAATACCTAGGAACAAACCTACCTAAGGAGGCAAAAGACCTGTGCTCAGAAAACTGTAAGACACTGATGAATCAAAGATGACATAAGCAGGTGGAGAGATACACCTTGCTCCTGGATTGAAAGAATCAATATCATGAAAATGACTATACTGCCCAAAGCAGTCTATAGGTTCAATGCAGTCCCTATCAAATTACCAATGAGATTGTTAACAGAACTAGAACCAGAAATTTTACAATTTGTATGGAAACACAAAAGGCCCTGAATAACCGAAGCAATCTTGAGAAAGAAAAACGGAGCTGGACCAATCAGGCTCCCTGACTTCAGACTATACTACAAAGTTACAGTAATCAAAACAATATGGTACTGGCACACAAAGAAAAATATAGATCAGTGGTACAGGATAGAAAGCCCAGAGATAAACCTACACACATATGGTCACCTTGTCTTTGATAAAGGAGGCAAGAATATACAATGGAGAATAGACAGCCCCTTCAATAAGTGGTGCTGGGAAAACTGGACAACTACATGTAAAAGAATGGAATTAGAGCACTTTCTAACACCATACACAAAAATAAACTCAAAATGGATTAAAGACCTAAATGTAAGGCCAGTCACTATCAAACTCTTAGAGGAAAACATAGGAAGAACACTCTTTGACATAAATCACAGCAAGATCCTTTTTGACACACCTCCTAGAGTAATGGAAATAAAAACAAAAATAAACAAATGGGACCTAAAGAGACTTAAAAGCCTTTGTACAGCAGAGGAAACCATAAACAAGATGAGAAGACAACCTTCAGAATTGGAGAAAATATTTGCAAACAAAGGTACTGACAAAGGATTAATCTCGAAAATATAGAAGCATCTCATGCAGCTCAACATCAAGAAAACAAACACCCCAATCCAAAAATGGGTGGAAGATCTAAATAGACATTGCTCCAAAGACACACAGATGGTCAACAAATATGTGAAAAGATGCTCAACGTCACTAATCATTAGAGAAATGCAAATCAAAACTACAATGAGGTATCACCACACACCAGTCAGAATGGTCATCATCAAAACATCTAGAAATAATAAATGCTGGAGAGGGTGTGGAGAAAAGGGAACCTTCTTGCACTCTTGGTGGTAATGTACATTGATACAGCCACTATGGACAACAGTATGGATGTTCCTTAAAAAACTAAAAATAGAACTACCTTATCACCCAGGAATCTCACTACTGGGCATATACCCTGAGAAAACCATAATTCAAAAAGATACATGTACCACAATGTTCATTGCAACACTATTTACAATAGCCAGGACATGGAAGAAACCTAAATGTCCATCAACAGATGAATGGGTAAAGAAAATGTGGCACATATATTCAATGGAATATTACTCAGCCATAAAAGGGAATGAAATTGATTTATTTGTAGTGAGGTGGATGGACCTAGAGTCTGTCACAGAGTGAAGTACGTCAGAAAGAGAAAAACAAATACTGTATGCTAACACACATATATATGGAAACTAAAAATGCGGTACTGATGAACCTAGTGACAGGGGTGGAATAAAGGTGCAGATGTAGAGAATGGACTTGAGGGCACAGTGTGGGAAGGGGAAGCTGGGATGAAGTGAGAGAGTAGCATTGACATATATACACTACCAAATGTAAAATGGATAGCTAGTGGGAAGCTGCTGCATAGAACAGGGAGATCAACTTGATGCTCTGTGGTGACCTAGAGGAATGGGAGAGGGAGGGTATGAGGGAGGCTCAAGAGGGAGGGGACATGGGGATATATGTGTACATATGGCTGATTCACTTTGTTGTACAGCAGAAACTGACACAACATTGTGAAGCAATTATACACCAATTTAGATGTGGAAAAAAAAACAAAAAAAAAACGTGATCCAGCAATCCCACTCCTGGGCATATATCCAGAGAAAACCACCATCTGAAAAGATATATGCTCCCCAATTTCATAGCAGCACTATTTACAATAGCCAACACATGGAAGCAACCTAAATGTCCATCGACAGATGAATGGATAAAGAAGATGTGATATATGTATATCATATGACATATATATAATGGAATATTACTCAGTCATAATAAAGAATGAAATAATGCCATCTGCAGTAACATGAGCAGATCTAGAGATTACCTGAAGTAAGCTAAAGACAAATATGTGCTATCACTTATATGTGGAATCTTAAAAAAAATATGATACAAATGAACTTATAAACAAAATAAAAACAGACTCACAGACATAGAAAACAAATTCATGCTTACCTAAGGGGGGAGGGGTAAATTAGGATTTGAGATTAACATATACACACTAGTATATATAAAATAGCTAAACAACAAGGACCTACTGTATAGCACAGGGAACTATACTCAGTATTTTGTAATAACATTACAAAAGGCATCTGAAAGAGAATATATGTGTTTATATGTATATATATACACATATATATGAATATCTTTGCTGTACACTTGAAACTAACACAGTATTGTAAATCAAATATACTCCAATTTTAAAAATGATAAACTCTTATAATCTAAAACCCTTGCAGAGCAATTTACTCACTAAAAAAAAAAAAATGGTCTTACCTTTTCTTTAGGTTTCTGCATCATCTTCTTGGTTTGGTACTATGTATATCCCTCAGGATTTTATCATTCTCTTCATTGTCTACTTCCCTTTCTTATAGTTAGAAGGCACTCAGGAAAGTAGAAAACTACCATCCACTGGATATTATCTCAGCTTACGTTCTGACTTAATCAGGCACTATTCAACCAGGGTTTTAAAGCACTGAAAAGTAGGGGATTTCAACGATTAGTATTAGAAAGAATGGGCAATAGAATTTTAAACTTGGTAAAGACCATATAGTTCTTATCATCAAATTCCCTCTTTATTCAAAGTTTAAACAGTATCACTAAGGTCAGTATAGGGCGAAAGTGATAGGTAAAGTCCATGGGATGTCAAAGTTTGCAAAAACAGTAATGAATAAATACATAACAAAGAAGCTAAGTCCAGGGTCTGCTTTGGGGACACACTTCTCTCATTAGAGACATAGATCTCTGCTCTGGGTCTTAGCCATGTAGAGTGTCATTTCCCAAGTGGTGTTCCTCAAGATACATTTTGGAAAGAAACAAAATCTCTCCTGTGGTTAGATATTGTTGTAAAATTGGCCTATAGCATCTCCTTCTGAGAAAGACATCATGAACATTGACATGTTGAAGTCTCTTATAAATTGTGCTGTAGAAAACAATTTTAAAAGCCAGATGTCTCAAACTCAGACCATGGATCCCCACTTTAGTTTTGGAGTTTAATACTAGTCAAAACCTTACAAAATTGAAATTAAGCAGAATGTGATGATTTAGTCACTAGTCATATTCACTTCTCAGTAACTATATATGGGCTAGTGGTCAGTGTATTGGGCAACACAGATTTAGATAATTAAGCCAACTAAACTAATTAGTTAGATGATAAAAAATAGCACTGTTTTGCTACTATTTCCATATAGCAATTTTACTTATTTATAGGTCTTTCAATGCCATATCCCAAAGGATGGATTATCATGGAGGATAATTTAGACACTGGCCCATGTGGGAAATATTTGGGATAGAGCCTGTGAGTGAATCTTTAATTCGACCAGATAGGTCCTCAACAAACATATGGATTTGGACATCCCAGTGTGGCTTATTTACATTAAAAATAGCATCTCACTTGCTCACACCCAGTTTCTGCAATCTGCCCTGGTTATTGGTTGCGCAAATAGCTGATTCCATCAGTCATGTTTACATCATACCAGGGAGCTGGCAAGGGCAAAACATGCTACTCCTTGCCCGAGGATGATGGAGTTAGATTTGTCACTGTGGACCCTGGCCAATTCTGTGAAATACGCCCTTGAAAGTACGCCTCTCTATAGGGAAGGAATGAGAGAGAACAAAAATAAATAGCACTAGGTGGACTCATAAACCTTGTCAAAAATCTTTTGAGCATGGCATATGTGATGATTAATGGGGTTTGCAAAGCACTACCAGATTCAGACAAGAAACGTCATGCAGAGCAGCACTTCCATAGCTTCAGGACCCTGTGTGGCAATGTAATCCTAGTGTGGATGGCATAGTTGGGAGACTGTATGCTCCCCTGCACCACCACCACTCACACCATCTTAAGGCAGGACAGTGCTCATCAGTGAAAGTTATTGGTTCCACCTTATTCTTTCTCCAGAAACAAAGACTTTATAAACTCTCTCTGGAAATCTTTTGAGAAATAATTTGCTAAATTTCTCTCCCTGTGGATGGAGCCCCTTTTCTCTCATGCGGTCGTCAGCGGGAAGGCAGAAGCACTGATTCATCCGCCCACTTATTCTAACCCTTCACAGTTTCAGAGACAGTTGTAATAAAGCAATTTTCCTTGTGCTGTCTCCTTTCTGTGATTTGAATGTTAACCCCTTTATCCATACACAGCTAAAATTCACTGTCTTTCCACTCTCTGCACATTCTCACTCAATATGATACTGTCACCTTTCTGATCTGTGACCAGTCACTGCGCATAATTAACCAATGGAAAAAAACAAGTCCACTTCACATCCAGGGCTAGTCTGAGATGATTCCTGGAGAAAGGGATTAATCAGCCCCTGAATTCCGCCTAATCAGCTGCTAGAGGAAGACATCACTTTGATGGGCCCGGGGCTGCCAGAACGAGAAATTATTCTTCATCTACGACTACATATTCGACTACAGTGTGTGCTGGTGTCTTGGGTGCAAGCTACAGTCCTGCCTACAACCCAATCCCCCACCCCAAATTATCGTCTACATTGTTACAGAAAAAAAGATTTTCTAGTTTGTTTTGCTTTGCATAAATATTTATTGCTTGCCTATAATGCACCAGGCACTGTGATAGGAACTGAAGAGAAAATGATGAACAAAACAGAGTCCTTGCCCTTGATTGTAGTCTGGTGAAAGAGACAGAGAGTAATCAAGGAGTCACAGATACACATGTGGACATAGTAGGGGATTAGATCTATGGGAGTGGGGATCAGGAAAAGCTTTTTTAAGAAATAATGATTCAATTGACATCTGAAGGAGGAGAAGTTAATTAAGCAAAGGGGAAAGGTTTCTGGAAGAGGAAACAACCTGTAGAAAGGTCCTGTGGTGCGTGGTGGTGTGTTGTGATAACAGAAGATAGTGAGGCCCACATGCAGCAAGTGGGGGTGAGGGGGTTAAAATAAGGCTGAAGAGATAGGTGGGGGCCAGACATTGCCAGTCTTTAGAATCCATGCTAAAAACTTTGTTCTTTATCTCCTGAGTAATGACGAGCCCTTGAAGTGTTTTAGGCAATGGGAAGCCATTGGAATACTTTCAGCTAAAAACTGCTAATGACTTATCATAGCCTACAGAATAATTTACACCTTCTACCATATTATTAGAATCTTCTGGGTTTGGGAATTCCCTGGTGGTACAGTGGTTAAGAATCTGCCTGCAAATGCAGGGAACATGGGTTCGAGCCCTGGTCCAGGACGATCCCACATGCCACGGAGCAGCTAAGCCTGTGTGCCGCAGCTACTGAGCCTGCGCTCTAGAGCCCACAAGCCACAACTACTGAGCCTGCGTGCCACAACTATTGAAGCCCATACGCCTAGAGCCCATGCTCTGCAACAAGCGAAGCCACCACAATGAGAAGCCCACACACCACAAAGAAGAGTAGGCCCTGCTCGTCGCAACTAGAGAAAGCCCGCATGCAGCAACAAAGACATAATGCAGCCAAAAGTAAATGAATTAACTAATAATAAATAAAGCCTCTGGGTTTGGTCCCCAGCCTTTTTTCCTGCCTCATCCCCCCTGTACCTTCTTCCCTGTTCCCTTATACAATGGACCTTGAGTCTCAGCCACACTCTTCACTGAACTTGCCACACGCCTTGTGGGCCTCTGTGCCTTTGCTCACATTGTCTCTTCAGCCAGCAAGGGGGATCCTGCGTTGTCCCTGAAGGCAGGAATGATGTCCTATTCATGTGTGTTCCTAGGGCCTAAAACAGAGCCAGCCACACAATGAGATCTCAGTAAATGCTTCTGGAATGGGTGAATGAATGAATGCCTTTACTGCTTATTCATCTGCTGAAATTCTGCCCAGGTTTAAAAGACCTTAATCCAAATTTAACCTCTCTCATGAAATCTTATCTGATCTCCCAGTTAGAATGAATCGTTCTTACCTTGCTCCTACCCCAGGACATTGCTTATACTAATTACATCACTGTCTTTTCTTTTTTAAAAATTATGTTCTGTATCAAAGAGAAGATGCCAGGAAACACAATCTGTGTGTTCACTTCAAGAACTCTGAGAAGTCGAGGCAGACACTTTGAATGAGGGTCTTCAGGTCACTTGAGAGAAAGCGACATGGCTTAGGGACTTTGGAACTGGCAAACAGATCCTTTGACACTAATGAGGTTGTATCTAATCTAACTAACCTCCTTAACCTTGACCTAAATAATGTCTGGTAAGACTAAGACATGTCAGAGCATATTGGATGGGTTGGGTGAATGGCACTGTCAGTAATCTGTTTGCATTAGGCACTATGAGAGAACTTAACCCAAGGGAGAAGTCAGGCTGACAAACTTCATCTAAAGCTCTAGAAGGAATTATCCTTCTTCTCCACGCATAGGATCATACTTCTTACAATGACTTGTCTCCCAGCCCAGTCTCTATCGCTCCTTTTTGAGTTCTGTGGTGGGGAGAGGAGATGTCAGATGTTAGCAAAATCAGCAAGAGCAATTTCTTATAACAGTACTCATTACCAAGAAAAAAGGTCTAAGACGAGATGTTGAGGTTAAGGGTGATTTTGGAGTTGGAGCACAGGTAACAACTTTGTGGGACTGGAGATAAACTTCTTTGATTATTACCTTGGGCCTGATAGGAACCTTGATTTCTCCCATGACCAATGAGACCAATGTGACCAAGTTATTTATTGTCCTTGGCTATTTGATGGATATTTCTTCCACTGGAGGAACCACTTTATTTCATCAAGGAAGGAAGCCTGCTCAGTCTAAATATCTACAAGGCTGAGAGCTCCCATCTGAGCAGGACCCCAACCAACCTCCACAGAGTGCCCCCACCCTTGCTCCTCAGTAATAACTGATTCCTTGAAGGAGTTTTTTGCAATTTTCCTTAAACCGGTCTGTTCATCGTGGTCAGCACATGGTATCAGCTCAGCCTCTCTGTCCTGCTCTAGTTCCCTTTTGTCCGCCATTGGCTACCTGCAAATCAGCAAGAAAAAGACTTTCTAGACCCACTGCCCACCGTAAGAGTACCAATATCTGCTCCTGAGCTGCTCCCCCAAGACATTCTCAACACTCCCCATTCTCAAGGTGCTGGAGTGTTGCTTGATTTGATTGCACCTACAGCCGAGGAGAGTGATGGCATGAGACAGAAGATGTTTCTTCCAAAATCTGTGCCACAATTTGTTGCCCAGGCCTCAAAACAGCTGCACTTGAAAGTTGCATGATGAAATTTCTCTTGAACAGTCAAGTCGGTTTCTCCTTCTGGCTCCTTTCCACTTGAGGCTCAGAACCACCCATAATGAACGGGGGAAAGCTCCTTTGTGGGAGGGCTGCTATGTTGAATCTACTGGCAATGAACTAATTACTCTTTAGTTTATTTCTTCTAGATTTTTAAAATAATAGAACTACGAATAGTTCTTCTTGGTTACATGGCATAAAAATGGAAGGAAAAGACTTTATGAAGTTTCTTTCCCTAGAAAGGAGTTTTGTGGTCAAGTCATCATTACGGTTTAATGGTGAAGTCACACCATGTGTTTTTAAAGTGACCAGTGTTGCCCACCCATGTCCAGGCTTCTTCATACATTAAAAGTTTATTAACACATACACATGCATGCCACCTTGCCTTATACAGAGAAAGAAAACGGGCATTAGTCTATCTCCTTAATATTCTGCATCATTTTTCTTTCCCCTGATACATAAAAGAGTGGCTCTTTTTGCAAGCATCTAAAAAGAGATAAGCAGATACTGGACTGAGTATGTGTTGCGGAGTGCTACATTTTAGTGCCTACAGATTCATATCAGATAATTTGCACATCATTATGCTTGTGTGGCAGGGGGTGGGGATGTGGCAGGTAGTGGGAGAGAGTCTATCCATAGATGTTTTTGAATTATGCATCAGTTAGGGAATGGGTTAGGATGACTAAGTTAGGTAGTTGTGGCTCAGTACAAAAGGCAATCTTTCATATCCTTCAGAGTGTTTTGGAACTATATAAGATATATTACATTGGTAAAATCCCAGAAAATTGCCTGGCATAATGCAGGTACTCAATGGACATTAGTTCCCTTTCCCTTCCAATCTTCTCCCTTTTATAAATAGACTTTTATCTATATCACAGCATTTCCATTCTGTTCAATTTTTCAACTCTCCCTTACTTCAAGGTCTTTGTGATTTCTTTTCCCTATTTAAAAAAATAGCTCTTAGGAAAAAAGATCCTATATTAATTCAAATCTTGGTATGAACATACACTACCCATGCTCCCTTTGTTGGACTGAATTTTAAGCCCTATATCAAATTGTAGAAGAGAGGACTAAATCTTCTGTGAAAGGCATTTCAGGAGTCAGAATGAAATTGCAGAAGTTATTTTGGAAAGAAAAGGGCTCTTCCTCTATGTTTGTAAATTATGCCAATTTAAGTGTTTGCCTCTCCCCCCATGAGTAAAAGAGATGTTCTTCTGGATGTGCAATGGGTGCAGGTGTTTATGTGTGCATTCTGTGTGGGAACAAGGCCTAGACACCACTGGCTGACAACAAAATACAGCTTAAAAGCATGTGCTTTGCATCTCCTCTTAGAAACTAATAAATAGCTTGGCTATAACCCTTCTCCCTATGGAAAGAAATATCACAGAGCCCTTCCATCCATCCTGGTGCTAAGTAGAAAGAAGAATAACTCAGAATTCTTTCATTAAAATAGTCTGGAAATCCAGAATAAGATTTTTTCACATTGCCTATTGTTTCAGTGTATCAGCCCCCTAAATAGTGAACTTTCATACACCTCCAGAACATACTTGTAAAAGTTGGAAAACCATTATTATCTTAGCAGCTTTCTCCAAAATTCTTTTTTGGAAAGGAACTGTTTTATATACAAAAGTGCCTCAGGAAGTCCTGGGGGTTGAAGGGTTGAAAGAGTGGTATCCTGTGCACATACATAAGCAGGAGACAATCAAAAGGAGAGGAAGAAAAGAATGGAAGAAGAAACCTTCAGGATGGTGGAGGAGTGAGACGTGGAAATCGCCTTCCTCCCCTCAAATATATCAGAAATACATCTACATGTGGAACAACTCCTACAGAACACCTACTGAATGCTGGCAGAAGACCTCAGACTTCCCCAAAGGCAAAAACTCCCCATGTACCTGTGTAGGGGAAAAGAAAAAAGCAAAAACAGAGACAAAAGCATAGGGACAGGACCTGTACCACTGGGAGGGAGCTGTGAAGGAGGAAAAGTTTCCACACTGGGAAGCACCTTCACTGGTAGAGATGAGGATTGGCAGGCAGGGGGAAGCATAGGATCCACGGAGGAAAGCGCAGCAATAGGGGTGCGGAGGGCAAAGAGGAGAGATTCCCGCACAGAGGATCAGTGCCGACCAGCACTCACCAGCCTCAGAGGCTTGTCTGCTCACCCGCTGGGGTAGATGAGGGCTGGGAGCTGAGGCTTGGGCTTGGGAGGTCAGATCCCAGGGAGAGGACTGGGGTTGGCTGCGTGAACACAGCCTGAAGGGGGCTACTGCATCACAGCTAGCTGGGAGGGAGTCCGGAAAAAAGTCTGGAGCTGCCGAAGAGGCAAGAGACCATTGTTTTGGGGTGCACGAAGAGAGGGGATTCAGAGCACTGCCTAAACGAGCTCCAGAGATGGGCACAAGCCGTGGTCACCAGCGTTGACACCAGAGATGGGCATGAAATGCTAAGGCTGCTGCTGCAGCCACCAAGAAGCCTGTGTACAAGCACAGGTCACTATCCACACCTCCCTTCCCAGGAACCTGTGCAGCCCACCACAGCCAGGGTCCCGTGATCCAGGGACAACTTCCCCCGGAGAACACACGGAACACCTCAGGCTGCTGCAATGTCACACCAGTCTCTGTCACCGCAGGCTCGCCCCTCATTCCATACCCCTCCCTCCCCTCAGCCTGAGTGAGCCAGAGCCCCCTAATCAGCTACTACTTTAACCCCGTTTTCTCTGGGCAGAAAACAGAGGCTCTCAGGCAACCTACATGCATAGGCGGGGCAAAATCCGTAGCTGAACTCCAGGAGCTGTGCGAACAAAGAAGAGAAAGGGAAATCTCTCCCAGCAGCCTCAGGAGCAGCAATTAAATCTCCACAATCAACTTGATGTACTCTGCATCAGTGGAATACCTGGATAGACAACAAATCATCCCAAAATTGAGGCAGTGGGCTTTGGGAACAATGATATATATATATATATATATATATATATATATATATATGTGTGCATGTGTATGCTTCTGTGTGTGATTTTGTCTGTATAGCTTTGCTTTTACCATTTGTCCTAGGGTACTGTCTGTCCGTTTTTGTTTGTTTGTTTGTTTTTTAGTATAGTTTTTAGCAATTATCAGTGGTGGATTTGTTTTTTGGTTTGGTTGCTCTCCTTTTTCTTTCTTTTTTGTTCTTTTTTTCACTACATTTTAATTTTTAATAATTATTTTTTAAATTTTTATTTTAATAGCTTTATTTTATATTACTTTCATTTTTTCTTTCTTTTTTTCTCCCTTTTCTTCTGAGCCGTGTGTCTGACAGTGTCTTGGTGCTCCAGCCGGGTGTCAGGCCTGTGCCTCTGAGGTGGGAGAGCCAAGTTCAGGTCATTAGTCCACAAGAGACCTCCCGGTTCCATGTAATATCAAACAGTGAAAGCTCTTTCAGAGATCTCCATCTCAGCGCCAAGAGCCAGCTCCACTCAACAACAAGCCAGCTACAGTGCTGGACACCCAATGCCAAACAACTAGCAAGAGGAACACAACCCCACCCATTAGCAGAGAGGCTGCCTAAAATCATAATAAGGTCACAGACACCCCAAAACACACTACCAGACATGGTCCTGCCCACCAGAAAGACAAGATCCAGTCTCATCCTCTAGAATGCAGGCAACATCCACCAGAAAGCCTACACAACCCACTACACAACCAGAAAGTCTACACAACCCACAAACTAAGCCACTGGGGGCAGACACCAAAAACAATGGGAGCTATGAACCTGCAGCCTGTGAAAATGAGACCCCAAAGCACAGTAAGTTAAGCAAAATGAGAAGACAGAGAAACACACAGCAGATGAAGGAGAAAGGAAAAAAGCCACCAGACCTAACAAACAAAGAGGAAATAAGCAGTCTACCTGAAAAAGAATTCAGAATAATGATAGTAAAGATGATCCAAAATTTGGAAATAGAAAGGAGAAAATAGAAGAAACGTTTAACAAAGACCTAGAAGAACTAAAGAGCAAACAAACAATGATGAAGAACACAATAAATGAAATTAAAAATTCTCTAGAAGGAATCAATAGCAGAAGAGCTGAGGCAGAAGAACCGATAAGTGACCTGGAAGAGACAATAATGGAAAAAACAACTGCAGAGCAGAATAAAGAAAAAAGAATGAAAAGAATTGAGGACAGTCTCAGAGACCTCTGGGAGAACATTAAACGCACCAACATTCGAATAATAGGGTCCCAGAAGAAGAAGAGAAAAAGAAAGGGACTGAAGAAATATTTGAAGAGATTATAGTTGAAAACTTCCCTAATATGGGAAAGGAAATTGTTTATCAACTCCAGGAAGTGCAGAGAGTCCCATACAGGATAAATCCAAGGAGAAACATGCCAAAACACATATTAATCAAACTATCAAAAATAAAATACAAAGAAAAAATATTAAAAGCAGCAAGGGAAAAACAACAAATAACACACAAGGGAATCCCCATAACGTTAATAGTGGACCTTTCAGCAAAAACTCCACAAGCCAGAAGGGGGTGGCAGGACATATTTAAGTGATGGAAGGGAAAAACCTACAACCAAGATTACTCTATCTAGCAAGGATCTCATTCAGATTTGACTGAGAAATTAAAGCCTTTAGAGACAAGCAAAAGCTAAAAGAATTCAGCACCACCAAACCAGCTTTACAAAAAATGAAAAAGGAACTTCTCTAAGCATGAAACACCAAAGAAGGATAAGACCTACAATAACAAACCCAAAACAAGAAAATGGTAATAGGAACATACATATCGATAATTACCTTAAATGTAAATGGATTAAATGTTCCAACCAAAAGACACAGGCCCACTGAATGGATACAAAAACAAGACCCATATATATGAAGTCTACAAGATACCCACTTCAGACCTAGGGACACATACAGACTGAAAGTGAGTGGATGGAACAAGATATTCCATGAAAAGGGAAATCAAAAGAAACCTCAAGTAGCATTTCTCATATCAGACAAAATAGACTTTAAAATAAAAGTATTACAAGAGACAAAGAAGGACACTACATAATGATCAAGGGATCAATCCAACAAGAAGATATCACAATTGTAAATATTTATGCAGCCAACAGAGGAGCACCTCAATACATAAGGCAAATGCTAACAGCTATAAAAGGGGAACTCAACAGTAACACAATCATAGTAGGGTACTTTAACACCACACTTTCACCAATGGACAGATCATCCAAAATGAAAATGAATAAGGAAACACAAGCTTTAAATGACACATTAAACAAGATGGAGTTAATTGATATTTAGAGGACATTCTATCCAAAAACAACAGAACACACTTTCTTCTCAAGTGCTCAGTGAACATTCTCCAGGATAGACAATATCTTGGGTCACAAATCAAGCCTTGGTAAACTTAAGAAAATTGAAATCATATCAAGTATCTTTTCTGACCACAACACTATGAGACTACACATCAATTACAGGAAGAAATCTGTAAAAAATACAAACACATGGAGGCTACACAATACACTACTTAATAACCAAGAGATCACTGAAGAAATCAAAGGGAAATTAAAAATAACCTAGAAAAAAATGACAATGAAAACATGATGCCCCAAAACCTATGGGATGCAGCAAAAGCAGTTCTAAGAGAGAAGTTTATAACAATACAATCCTACCTTAAGAAACAAGAAACATCTCAAATAAACAACCTAACATTACACCAAAAGCAATTAGAGAAAGAACAAACAAAAAAACCCCAAATTAGCAGAAGGAAAGAAACCAAAAATTTCAGATCAGAAATAAATGAAAAAGAAATGAAGGAAACAATAGCGGAGATCAATAAAACAAAAAGCTGGTTCTTTGAGAAGATAAACAAAATTGATAAACCATTAGCCAGACTCATCAAGAAAAAAAGGGAGAAGACTCAAATCAATAGAATTAGAAATGAAAAAGGAGAAGTAACAACTGACACTGCAGAAACACAAAGGGTCATGAGGGATTACTACAAGCAACTCTATGCCAATAAAATTGACAACCTGAAAGAAATGAACATGTTCTTAGAAAAGCACAACCTTCAGAGAGTGAACCAGGAAGAAATAGAAAATATAAACAGACCAATCACAAGCACTGAAATTGAAACTGTGATTAAAATTCTTCCAAAAACCAAAAGCCCAGGACCAGATGGTTTCACAGGCGAATTTTATCAAATATTTGGGGAAGAGCTAACACCTATCCTTCTCAAACTCTTCCAAAATATACCAGAGGGAGAAACACTCCCAAACTAATGCTATAAGGCCACCATCACACTGATGCCAAAACTGGACAAAGATGTCACGGAGAAAGAAAACTACGGGCCAATATCACTGATGAAGATGGATGCAAATTTCCTCAACAAAATACTAGCAAACAGAATTCAACAACTCATTAAAAGGATCATACACCATGATCAAGTGGGGTTTATCCCAGGAATGCAAGGATTCTTCAATATACACAAATCAATCAATGTGATACACCATATTAAGAAACTGAAGGATAAACACCATATGATCATCTAAATACATGCAGAAAAAGCTTTCGACAAAATTCAACACCAATTTATGATAAAAAAAAAAAACCCTCAGGAAAGCAGGCATAGAGTGAACTTACCTCAACAGAATAAAGGCCATATATGACAAACCCACAGCCAACATAGTTCTCAATGGTGAAAAACTGAAACCATATCCTCTAAGATCAGGAACAAGACAAGATTGCCCAGTCTCACCACTATTATTTAACATAGTTCTGGAAGTTTTAGCTGCAGCAATCACAGAAGAAAAAGAAATAAAAGGAATCCACATCGGAAAAGAAGAAGTAAAGCTGTCACTGTTTGCTGATGACGTGACACTATACATAGAGAATCCTAAAGACGCTACCAGAAAAGTACTAGAGCCAATCAATGAATGTGGTAGGGTAACAGGATACAAAATTAATGCACAGAAATCTCTTGCATTCCTATACACTAATGATGAAAAATCTGAAAGAGAAATTAAGGAAACACTCCCATTTACCATTGCAACAAAAAGAATAAAATACCTAGGAATAAACCTACCTAAGGAGACAAAAGACCTGTATGCAGAAAACTATAAGAGTGAGGAAAGAAATTAGAGGTGATACAAACAGATGGAGAGATGTACCATGTTCTTGGATTGGAAGAATCAATATTTTGAAAACGACTATACTACCCAAAGCAATCTACAGATTCAATGCAATCCCTATCAAACTACCAATGGCATTTTTCACAGAACTAGAACAAAAAATTTCACAATTTGTGTGGAAACACAAAGACCCTGAATAGCCAAAGGAATCTTGAGAAAGAAAAACAGAGCTGGAGGAATCAGGCTGCTGGACTTCAGACTACTAGAAAGCTACATTAATTGAGACAGTATGGTAGTGGCACAAAAACAGAAATATAGATCAGTGGAGCAGTAGAGAGAGCCCAGAGATAAACCTGCGGACATATGGTCATCTTATCTTTGCTAAAAGAGGCAAGAGTATACAGTGAAGAAAAGACAGCCTCTTCAATAAGTGGTGCTGGGAAAACTGCACAGCTACATGTAAAAGAATGAAATTAGAACACTCCCAAACACCATACACAAAAATAAAGTCAAGGGCTTCCCCGGTGGCACAGTGGTTGAGAGTCCGCCTGCCGATGCAGGGAACACGGGTTCGTGCCCCAGTCCGGGAAGATCCCACGTGCCGTGGAGCGGCTGGGCCAGTGAGCCATGGCCGCTGAGCCTGCGTGTCCTGAGCCTGTGCTCCGCAACAGGAGAAGCCACAACAGGGAGAGGCCCACGTACTGCAAACAAATAAATAAATAAGTAAGTAAGTAAGTAAGTAAATAAATAAATAAATAAGTCAAAATGGATTAGAAACCTAAAGGTAAGGTCAGACACTATAAAACTCTTAGAAGAAAACATAGGCACAGCACTCTATGACATAAATCACAGCAAGATCCTTTTTGACCCACCTCCTAGAGTAATGGCAATAAAAACAAAAATAAACAAATGGGACCTAATGAAACTTAAAAGCTTTTTCACAGCAAAGGAAACCATAAACAAGATGAAAAGAGAACCCTAAGAATGGGAGAAAATATTTGCAAATGAAGCTACTGACAAAGGATTTATCTCCAAAATTTACAAGCAACTCTCGCAGCTCAATTTCAAAAAAACGAACAACCCACACACAAACCAATAATGGGCAGAAGACCTAAATACACATTTCTCCAAAGAAGATATACAGATGGCAACAAACACATGAAAGAATGCTCAAAATCACTTATCATTAGAGAAATGCAAATCAAAACTATAATGAGCTATCACCTCAGACCAGTCAGAATGGCCATCATCAAAAAGTCTACAAACAATAAATGCTGGAGAGAGTGTGGAGAAAAGGGAACCCTCTTGCATTGTTGGTGGGAATGGAAATTGATACAGCCACTATGGAGAACTCCATACAGCCAGTATGGAGTTTCCTTAAAAAACTGAAAATAGAACTACCATATGACCCAGCAATTCCACTACTGGGCATATACCCTGAGAAAACCATAATTCAAAAAGAATCATGTACCACAATGTACTTTGCAGCTCTATTTACAATAGCCAGGACATGGAAGCAACCTAAGTGTCCATCGACAGATAAATGGATAAAGAAGATGTGGCACATATATACAATGGAATATTACTCAGCCATAAAAAGCAGTGAAATTGAGTTATTTGTAGTGAGGTGGATGGGCCTAAAGTCTGTCATATAGAGTGCAGTAAGTGAGAAAGGGGAAAAAAAATACTATATGCTGACACATATACATGGAATCTAAAGAAAAAAATGGTCTTGAAGAACCTAGGGGTGGGACAGGAATGAAGATGCAGATGTAGAGAATGCACTTGAGCACATGGGGAGGGGGAATGGTATGCTGGGACAAAGTGAGAGAATGGCATGGACTAATATATACTACCAAATGTAAAATAGATAGCTAGGGAAAGTAGCTGCAAAGCACAGGGAGATCAGCTTGGTGCTTTTTTTTTTTTAATTAATGAATTTATTTTTGCTGTGTTGGGTCTTCATTTCTGTGCTAGGGCTTTCCCTAGTTGTGGCAAGCGGGGGCCACTCTTCATCGCGGTGCGAGGTCCTCTCACTATCGCGGCCTCCCTTGTTGTGGAGCACAGGCTCCAGAAGCGCTGGCTCAGTAGTTGTGGCTCATGGGCCTAGTTGCTCTGCGGCATATGGGATATTCCCAGACCAGGGCTCGAACCCGTATCCTCTGCATTAGCAGGCAGATTCTCAACCACTGCACCACCAGGAAAGCCCAGCTTGGTGCTTTTTGACCATCTAGAGGGGTGGGATAGGGAGGGTGGGAGGGAAACGCAAGAGAGAGGAGATATGGGGATATATATATATATATATATATATATATGTGTGTGTGTGTGTGTGTGTGTGTATAGCTGATTCACTTTGTTTTAAAGCAGAAACTAACATACCATTGTAAAGCAATTATACTCCAATAAAGATGTTTTTAAAAAAAAAAAGAAGAAAGAGAAAAAGAGAGAGAAGGGAGCCTGATAAATTGTCCACTAGAAATGAGTAAGATTGGGGAGGGGGAAGATAGGGGACAGCCTATCAGCATGAGGGGAGGCTGGTGCCGAGGCTGGAGGGTATCTAAAGTACTTCTTTAAAGACATATTTGTCTATTAAGCAAATTTAACGTGTCTATGTTGCTTTACATTTATTTTTCCACTTTTACGAACCTCCAAAAAAGGCCCATGAGAGTGGATTTTTGTAAACATCAGGGATTGTTCCATACCTAGTTCAAAATAGGGTAAGCTTGAGATTCATGGAGTGAACTGGAATTCAGTGTAAATTGCTCATTTCAAAGGTTATCACAAGCATGTAGGTCCCCCGGGGATTTGCAGAATCTTAGGAAGTCATTAGACTTTCTACAGAACACAGATGTTGAAATTAAGTCAGTCATATCTGCATTACCTAAATCATATCTTAAGTTATCATCTGAGCTACAAATCTTTTAAGCAAATGAGGCCCACATATGATGTTTTGAGCTTCCTGTCCCATAATTTGCATTTTCAGACTGACTCTCAATGGTCTTATAAATAAATCTCAAGGAGGCTCTTGGAAGGGCAATCTGATTTTATTAAATAGTTCATTTTACATATACTGGAAAGGCGTGCCTTTGAATGCATTTCTCTGAATGCAATCTATTTTCCAAAGCTCCTGAGGTTTGGGAATGTTTTTTTCTGGCTCCTTTCAACTTCTGCACACAACAGAACAATTCAGGACGTGTCTTCTTTCACTCCACAAATCCTTAAATGAAGATTTGAAGAGGGTGGGGGAGGAAAGACAGTGAAAAGGGAACTGGATACTAACTTATTCCTGCTCGCTTCCAGGATGAAAAGGCTCTGCTCATCCCCAAAAATTCCACAGGGAATTGGAAAGAGGGAGAGAAACAAGATCATATTGTTTGCACAGAGCTGTTCACAAATGTCATATCATGGGGTCAGATTCACATGATGGCTGAATTTTGAAGAAAAATATCCCAAGAGATTCCATAGGATGTGAAAGCAGGCCCCAAACTTGACTTATCCTTTTCTCTCCCGGTGAGACCTGAACATCAACAATTTAAAAACAGGCCAGGGTGGATAGTTAGCACCTCTTGCAAAGCCGTCCTGAATCTAGATCCAACCAAATTCATCTACAATTCTCTGTGGCTGTTTATATCTTCTTATTCAAGACTTTGGGATCTTAAATAAGACATAGATCTAATTTCAGGGAGGTGTGTGAGATCCAGTAGAAACTCTAGAAATGTGCACGAATCCCTATTAGTCTGGTCCTCTCCCCAAGGTCACATAGAGTGGTGTGATTTGTGTGCCTTATTTTTCATAGCTCGAAAAAGACAGATGAAAACCCAGGATAAAATAGAACTGAGTCTGGCTGGGCAGAAGCTAACTAGTAACAAATAATTTCTGCTCAGAGGTCATACCTACTGGGACTAGATGATGATGTTGATGATGGCGAAGGTGATGATGTCCACAGTTTTTGAGTATTTACTCTCTACTAGGCACTACCCAAAAGACTTAATATACATTGTTTCATTAAATTTTCACAATAATCCTATGAGGTAACTGTTATTATTTCTATTGTTAAGATGAAGAAACTGAGGCTCAACAAGTTTAAATCACTTGTTTAAGGTGTTAAGCTAGTAAATGAGCCTGGAATTTGAATTCAGGAGTATTTCGCTTGACCATTGTGCTATACTATTAGGGAACCATTGACCAAAACCACCCACTTTTGCTAAGCGTAATAACCACTTGCATGAATTGTCTCACAACAGGAGGTCCCAATAAGGAATACGGTGCTGCCACAGAAAATTAACTGGGAGAATTTGGGAGGGACCAAAAGGAGGGAGGAGACGCCAGCCCATAATATGCCCTGCTAACCTCCGAGAAACCCTCAGGCTGGAATCCATCTTGGCTGAGAGATGTGCGTGCCACCAGGAAGGACACTGAGTCAGACTACGGGCGCAAGCAAGATGATTGGTCAGAGACAACCCGGAAACTAACCCTACTACCATACAACCTGAGACTGTGAGACATGTGGCAGAGCAGTTCTCCTGGTTTCTCTTACCCTCCTGCTCTCCACCCAGGTGCCCCTTTACAATATAGTTGTTTTCTTTGTCAGTAGGAGTGTCTCCTTAGACAATTCATTTCTGAGTGTTAGACTCAGGGCCCATTGTTGGGCCCTCAGGCCCCCTTCTAGCAACAGTACTGCCTTTCTACTAATAACCTGAATTGTGGCTCCTAGTGGAAGGGGAAGTAAGGCTGGGGATGGAATTGAGGGTGGCCCTCAACAAAGTGATGCAGTATGTAAGGGAACAACCAGTATTTTCCCCATTTCACAAAGATCCCTCCCCACAGAGGAACAAGGATTCTCCTGTTATCTCCATCTTATGTCTCTCATCAAAATTGGCTCTTAAGTAAAAATTTAATTTACTCATTCAAATTATGCAAACTACGATAAAAATGGTTAACTGGCTCATGATGAGATTTGGAATCTCTATAAGGAGCAAAATCTTGAGGCTGGCAAATTAATCTATAGCAGCAGATTTTCAGACTTAAGTAGAATTGAAGTGTTTTCAAATTGGAATATGGGGGGCTTCCCTGGTGGTGCAGTGGTTGAGAGTCTGCCTGCCAATACAGGGGACACGGGTTCGTGCCCCGGTCCGGGAAGATCTCACATGCCGTGGAGTGGCTGGGCCCGTGAGCCATGGCCACTGAGCCTGTGCTCCGCAACAGGAGAGGCCACAACAGTGAGAGGCCTGTGTACCGCAAAAAAAAAAAAAATTGGAATATGGGGAACAGGAGGGATTTTTTTTCCCCATCAAATCAACTCAATCAATGAGCTTTTTATGCACCTATTGTGACCTCTAAAAAATACTGGTAGGCCCATCCTGAGGTTCCAGTGTACCTACTATAAAAATTGCCTGACTTCTTTGCCAAAAAGGTGAAAAGTGTTTCATATACATCTGGGTACTGTCCAGACCCATGACCTCTCCAAAATAGCCTTTGAAATCTATTAGAAAGCATGAAAAATGATCTTTGGGGTATTTGGGTCTTTGTCTTGCAGATTTCATCCCCAGACATCCTGAAGGGGGTGGGGAAATGGTTTAGTCATCCAGAGTTCTTATGCCCTGGGAATTCTAGTATTTTGAGGGGATTTTAAAGAAATTTTTTAGATGTTTGTTTAGATTTCTTTCAAGCTCAGAAACCAAATGAAAGGGGAAAGTTTTGAAATACCATTTCCTGTCTATTCTGGATGCCTTGACCAGGCTTAAAGACCTTTGCTCATAAAATTGCTGTATTTTTTTTCTTCCAGGTTTTATAGTGACTCGTTTAGTTTTAGGTCATAAGCCAGAGAAGAGGTAAATGCCCCATGGATTTAATATGCAAAGGATGTCTGCTCTTGGTCCCCATCTCCTCAACCTCAAGAAAACTTGTCAACCTAAAAGAAAACAAAAGGAAAAGAAAGAGCTACTATCTCTGTGGGGTGAAGGTAGAATGATTTTGAATTCCTAATGTCTTAAACAAACTTTAGGTCCAATATATTTGTGCAGAAATTAAAACTTAGAACTATCATTGGTTGACCATTCCACTGTTTTGTAAATAGCTTTAATCCACTTTCCTATTCTTCTGGTTGCTCTAAATTTGTGTTCCTGTATTTCAAGGCCCATCATTTTCATGAGTCACACAGTCACGGAGAATGCAAGTGTTTAGAGGCTGGGATCCAACCAAACAATGCCTGGGTTCCTTAGTACCTTCACAGACTTCTCTGGCCAGTATGGTAATCACTGTCTTATTTCCTTATGGGATAAGCTATAAAGGTTTGGGTTAAAGAGGGACAGTAACTAACATCTATTGAGAATCTACTCTGTGCCAGACATACTGCTTCACATCTTAAACTTCAGTCCTTACCACAACCGTATGTGGTAAATATTATTAATGTCTTTTTTCAGATGAGGAAACCAGGTCTTAGAGGTTTGATATAATTAGCATGAGGAAATAAAAGCTAAGGTAAGGTCAAGGTTGAATACAGGTCTCCATCTCCTAAACTTTGCTCATCCTACACCAACACACTGCTTCCCCAAGCTGCAAAGCCTCAGCCAAACACAGTTTTAGGAAAAAATGAATCATAGGAAAGGGCTCTGCCTGACCACGATCTTCATATTTTTCACCACCTAACTAGCTAACGATACCCAGAGCATGTGTCAACTGAGCCCTGCATTGGTATAATGTTTCTGGGCTTATTTACAGTATGGAGTTCATTCTTGATTCATGAGCCGACTCTGTGCTGTGTCCTCCAGGCTGGAGTTCCCTCTGGCACTGCAGGGTCTCTGCTCCTTCTTTTGACACTTGGTCTCACTGGATACTGACTCCTTCCAAAAGAAATCTACTAAAAGAAATTTCTAAAACCAGTGATTGAAAATCCATCAGCTGCACAAAATTTGGAGAGAGAATTCTTCCATTACCTAACTGGAGTTCAAGTAATAGAGGCAAGGTAACAATAATAAGCAAATGATAATAACCAAAAGCTACTGATCAATTTTCTTTAGCCTACTATTTATAATAACCAAAAAAGAATCAGCAACCCTAACATTCAAATCACTGGCAGAGTGCTCTGTTACTATGCCTAGTGCATGTGAAATCTTTGGCTGCTACAGAGCAGAAGTGGGGGTGAGATGATATCATTAATTCAATTAAAAATTAATAGTTATTTAAGCTAGTGCACACACTCGGCAGGTGACAAGGGAGAGGATAAAGAACTAGTTTTAATTTAGTCCCTTCTATGATCTAGGAATTTTGCTGAGCATATTCATATATCTATATTATTCTTACATTCTCATAAAAACTGTACAAGATAGGCACTGTGGTTCTCACTTACAGAGGACATAGATATTCACAATATTTTTAAGTAACTTATTCCATTGTGAGTCCAATCATTTAAAACTCTGTTGATATCATATAGTTTTTAGTAAAAAAAACAACTCAGCAGGATCAGTGATGCATTTCCCTTTTTTCAATGGGGTATCTGTCACATTTGTGCTATATGAAACTTTTATTAATTCATTAAATGTTTATTTTATCAAGAATTTTTGAATATACCTTTCAAGGTTTGACATTTGAATGAAAGGAAGTTTTTTATATATGTGTGTGTGTGTGTGTGTATATATATATATATATATATATATATATATATATATTACATCTTTATTGGAGTATAATTGCTTTACAACAGTGTGTTAGTTTCTGCTTTGAGGATATTTTTTAAAAAAGCAAAAAATCTTCGACAATGAAATGAATAGGCAAAGGATGAGAGATTTCAATGAATCTGTAGGTTACAGAAAGTGGAAGGAACACCATCAACTAAGGAAACAATGGGAAGAAGACACAGCCTTGAATGTGAGGGGGATACTGCAGCACACCAGGTAGGTAGCCAGCAAAATCAAGAGAGGCTCTGGATTCAAAAAGATGGGAGTGGAAAAGTCACACTGCAGTAGAAGGTCTATGTATAGATCAAGTGGCCTCAGCCACACCTTTCCCTCCCTTCCACATGCAATACAAATCCAGGTCTTTGCCTACAAGTGAAATTATCAGAGACCTCTTTTCTAACAGAACAGGATGAACTTCAGGTGGGAAAAACTAGGGTGGCCAGTGTGGGTGTTTGTGACCCACAGTAAGGTCTTCCTCACTCATTTCCTAGGGCTCTCTGCCTTTATCACAGGCCCTAGAGCGTCCAGCTTGGAGAAAACCTGCCACTTGATGCATCCTGAGGGCTCACCCAGAGATCGTGGGAGGTCTGCTTATTGCTAATTCTGACATCTAGAGAGACAACCAAAAATCACTAGACATTTGAGAAAGTCAGCAAAAAAAGAGAAACACCAAGATAAACAGACACGTCAGCTGCTCCCAAGAGGAATAAGAGAGTTTAGGAAATAGATGAGAACTTACAGAATAAAACTAATTTAATATAGTCAGAAGTACTCAAGAATATTTGGCATAGATAAAACAAGAATAGAATCTTATATTTAAAAGAATAAGGAATTTTTTGGAAGTTAAAAATATAATTCCAAAATCGAATATTCAGTAGATGGGATATAAGGCCAGGTTGAAGAAAGCTCCTAGAAAATAGAATGAAAGTAGTTAGGAAGAAAATGTGAGCAAAAATTAAGAGACATTAACTATCAGTCCTAGGAGAGCTAACATTTCATTAACAAGAATTCTAGAGAGAACAGAGATAAAAGAGGGCAGGAAATTATCAAAAACATAATATAAAACAAAAATTTCACAGTTTGAGTCAGGTACCACCATGTTCATTGCAGCTCTATTTACAATAGCCAGGACATGGAAGCAACCTGAGTGTCCACTGACAGATGAATGGATAAAGAAGATGTGGCACATATATACAATGGAATATTACTCAGCCAGAAAAAGAAACGAAATTGAGTTATTTGTAGTGAGGTGGATGGACCTAGAGACTGTCATACAGAGTGAAGTAAGGCAGAAAGAGAAAAACAAATACTGTATGCTAACACATATATATGGAATCTAAAAAAAAAAAAGGTTCTGAAGAATCTAGGGGCAGGACAGGAATAGAGACACAGATGTAGAGAATGGACTTGAGGACACGAGGAGGGAGAAGGGTCAGCTGGGACGAAGTGAGAGAGTGGCATGGACATATGTACACTACCAAATGTAGAATGGATGGCTGGTGGGGGGCAGCCACATGGCACAGGGAGATCATCTCTCAGTGCTTTGTGACCACCTAGAGTGGTGGGATAGGAAGGATGGGAGGGAGATGCAAGAGGGAGGAGATATGCGGATATGTGTATATGTATAGCTGATTCACTTTGTTATAAAGCAGAAACTAACACACCATTGTAAAGCAATTATACTCCAATAAAGATGTTTAAAAAAAAATGTAGTGATAATTATGTGATGGTAATACAATGGTGATAGTCATATTGCAATAAATAAATATATCAACTCAGCATGGTGTACACCTTACACTTACACAGTGTTATATGTCAATTACATCTCAATAAAAAAGTTAAAGAAGGAAAATGTTCACAGCTTTGGATTTGCAGATACAAACTACTATATATAAAATAGATAAAGAACAAGGCCCTACTATATAGCACAGGGAACTATATTCAGTATCTTGTAATAAAACATAATGGAAAAGAATATGAAAAAGAATTATGTGTGTGTGTGTGTGTGTGTGTGTGTGTAACTGAATCGCTTTGCTGCACACCAGAAACTAACACAACTTTGTAAATCAACTATACTTCAATTAAAAAAAATTTCCAGAATTGATGGGAGAGTATCTTTAAATATAAAGGGCTCACTCAGTGCCCAGCATAATAAACAAAGACAGATACCCCTCAACACAATATAGTGAAATTTCAGAACACTGACGGTTAAAAGAATATCCTAAAGATTTCCAGAGAGAGAGATAGGGAAAAACAGTAGCTAAATTCTCATAGATCACAGTACGAAGCTAATAGCTAAATGTCTAAAGTCTACAAAAGCAGAAACAACAATATAAACATGTTATTTAGGATAACCACCAAAGTACCCCCAAACTGAAATCATTACAGATTGGTTTTCTCTGAGGAGCAGGACTGATGGAGGTGAGTCAGGGGCCATGGGTGGGATTGTGACATTTTATTGTTAGCATGCAAGTATTACTTTGGATGGAATATACATACACACACACATATATATATGCACACACACACACACATACACATATATATGCATGTCACATATACTATATTAGATATAGTCAATACACACTAGAGCCAAAATATACTATAGTCTATATATTATATAAAATACTGTATGTAGTTAACATATATATTATTATCCTCTGTGTATGAAAGTAATACTTTCAGCCTGTATGTTTATTACCCTTTTAGTACAAATACATCAAGCAATGTCTCTTATACCATAACACTTAAACGAGGTTTATTCTTGCTTATATGTATTGCAGTGCACACATAATTACCTTTGGATTTGATACAGAGCCATAAAATCATATCCCACAAGGTCTAGTGGCCTGGAAAATAAACAAGCCTCCTACCAACACAACTTCCAAATAGTCAGTGGCTTAGGCTGAGCCAACAGGATATAAAAAATCAGTTGGTTGAGAAGTGGAAACTTCAAGTTGAAAAACATTTGGGATTTTCGGATCTCAACTGAATGTTTTTTTAAAAACTGAATTTCGTCAAACCTGTTTGTGTATATGGGGAGCCAGCCATAGGCACTAAGCAACATTTGACTCTTCCTGCTGCTAAACATGCTGGGAGAAAGAAACTTCTGGAAGCTGGTCAAATTATTTTGAGCCACAGTGAATTCCTTAAGGGAAAGA
>NW_006777671.1:1252428-1371755 GCF_000442215.2 Lipotes vexillifer
ATAGTTTCCTAACTGGTCCCTTTGCAGCATAAAGGATTGGTTTCATGTGGGAGATGACCACCAAGTAACGAATTGGAGTACTTGCTTCATGGAGGAAATTAGAAAGAGTCAGGTTTGTGGGACCTAAAACATTTGGCAAACTGAAGTCTAGAGGTAATGTGGAAAGAAGAGAGAGTTCAAGTGAATGTATGAGAGAGGGGCAAAAAGCAGGAGTAAGAAAGATGAAATGTGAGAAATGCTATACAATCCCAGGGAGCACTGTATTCATTAGGCTACACCAGCAGCTGTTTGGGGCTTAAGTTGCCATTGGTGGTGTTTTTCTTAGCCTGGTACCTTTTCAATTGACTATGCGGAAAGCATTCCTCAGAGTTAGGGCACGGTGCAGACTGTGCTATCTCACTCACAGCTGGTAATTTCCCTAGAGGAAGGTGAGATTCAGGGAGACAAAACCAAGGACTCACAAGAAAAATTGCATTAGTGGAGAAATGAAGAGCACAAAGGGACTGAGTAGGCAAAGCTGGCCAGTAATATAATAATTCAAAGACTGCAGGTAAAAACAGTTCCCTGGGATGGGGCAGTTTGTCATGCACTCAATCAAGGAAAGAAAACAAGAAGCCAAAAATTGTGGTGAAATTGTTTTCCTGAAAGAGGAGCTGCTATAAATATAGATGCCGTGGGATAGAAGGAATAGCAAGCATAACAGCAAGGCTGCATTCAGAATGAGATGCAGATTCCAGCTCCAAGTAAGAAGGTCCTCAATGCTACTCTGCCAGGTATTGAGGAGAAAGTCACCAAGGTGATGGAAGCTTCAGAAGATCTAAATGCCTTGTTATTCTAAGATGATTAATTCAAGTTTATGTATTAGGCAGAATCTTAGACTCAGTGATGCCAATGTGTTTTTGATCTGAAGACTTTTCCCTAGGAGTGGAAGACAAAGATATAATTTAGAGGAGGATGTTAGGGGTAGTGACCTAGGCACAATATTGAAAATGGGTTGCTGGACAGGTCTTAGGGTACCCCCTGTAATTCCCCCCTCTTTGTGTCTCTCCTGTTGAGTGTAGGTGGGACACACTCCCACCTGTAACTTGCTTCTAGGCAATAGACATGGGAAGGGTGATGGGATGTCACTCCCAGGATTACTTTATGTTATATAGGACTCCATTTTAGCAGACTGGGTTATGAAACTCTCCTTGCTGGCTTGATAAAGTAAATGGCCATGTTGATGAAGTCCATGAGGTAAGGAAGGATGGTTGACCCCTGGGAGCTGTGGCAAAGTTCTAGGACCTGAGGTCAGCCCTTAGCCTACAGCCAGCAGAAGGTGGTGGCACTTGGTCATACAGCCACAAGAAAATGAATTCTGCCAGCAACCTGAATGAGTTTAGAAGTGAACTCTTCCCCAGTTGAACTCCAGATGAGAATGCAGCCCAGCTGACACCCTGACTTGAGTCTTGTGAGACCCTGAGAAGAGGACTCAGCTCAGCTCAGCCCAATGTACAAACTCCTGACCCCTGGAAATTGTGAGATAATAAATATGTGTTGTTTTAAGTTGCTAAATTGGTGGTAATTTGTTACACAGCCATAGAAAATAAACACAGTGGGGGAGGAATATGTGAAAGGAATTGAAGAATGATGTCAGATAACTTCTAAACAGGAAGTAGCAAAGCATCCACAGGCCAGGTGTTCATTTCATCATATTAAATAACATTTAGGCTTCCCTGGTGTCCACTGCCCCATGGTCTAATACTAGGCTTTTATCACCTCTGAGTTGTTCCCTCTTTCCTTGAGGTAGAATCTATATGTTGTACTATTGGCCAAAGGGTGACGAAATGTATTGCTCCTAGTTTTTCAGTATAGGAAGTCTGGCCCTGTGCAAAGTTGTGAGATGGGAAAGTGTGCTCCTCTACTCTTTGGATAGTCTTCTGCTCTCATGAAGAACCCTTCCCCCAAAGAGCACAAATAGCCTCTTCTTACTACCCTTCACCTTTCTTACCCCATGCTCCATATATTTTTGAATTTCCTTCTTTCTATTAAATTTTGTCCGTTTCTGTGTTCTATTCCTCAGACCTTGCTTGGTATCATTGAATTCATCTGATATCACCTTAACGAATCATCTTACTGTGATAACATTTGTGCTTTTTAACTAAAAGCTGTCTTCAAAAACTTGAACCAGTAGGGAACTTAAGAAACTGGTGAGTGGGTATATTGTCCAGCCAAGACTTCCACAGGCCCACAAGCCATACCAATTAGGAAGAGTGGAAAACAGCTTTCCTGTCTGCTCCAGTAGACTGCCCCACATTTCCTTCCCACTGGGGGCCTCTTGTTGGTTGGGGCCTACGTTAAGTGATCATACTGTATTTATTCCAGAAGCAGTAAAAGCAGCATCTGTTGAGTGTCTGGCAGGTGTCAGACTCTACCGGCCCCCACCATATGGAAATGGGGATGGACAGCTTGCCTTATGCTCATCACAAATATATTACTCATATCTTCTGAGATTTTTCAGTAGTCACCTTTACTGCATATATTTCTGAGCTGCAGAGAAATGTGCCTTCCTTATTGGAGCAATGGGAAAGAAACCAGGACATGGAACCCAACATAGGTTTGCTGAGCTTCCATGAAGAAGTGGATTCTCCACTCCAGGGAAAGCCCCCTGCTTCCTTCTACGAGGAAGATTCAGAAAAGGTGTATATCCCCAAGGAGACTCAGAGACACTCTCCACCTAGACTGTACTGTCTTGGTCTCTAAGCCCTTTTGCAACCCATACCATCTGTCTGAAATGCCCTTCTCTTATCCTACTTGAATCCACAGTTAGCTTAGTGGTATGCACACGTACAATATTGCCTTAACTGACTTTAGGGTGATTAGGCTGCCTATTTTGGGCCCTCATAAGAGCAGCAATCATGACATTTAAGACACTGTCCAGGAATTGTCTTAATTGTCTGTCTCCCTAACCAGACAGTAGGCTTTTTGAAGATATGGGCTGTGTCTTATTATTGTCTTTTTTCTTCAGAGCCTAGCTCAGTGTCTAGCCCTAAATAACTGAGTTGTGGATGAGAGAATGAATGAATGGCCAAACAGGAAGCAAGGATCCGATCTGTTCAAACTGAAAATAAGAAAAAGAAAGGAAAAGGAGATGGTGATTCCACAAGGGCAGGAATTGACAAGGACGTGAAGTTGTTAGGTGTTCTGCATTAAAATCAGGCCACAAGACATCTGTCCCATCCTGTCCTGTGTAATTATTGGGCAGCCAAGGTACTTTATGACACTTTCCAAAAGCGTGTCTGTGAAAACCACTCAGCTGAGGCAGGAAGGCGGGGCTTTATTAAGAAATGTTGTGGTTGAGAAAGTATTATGAAAGAGTGCAATAAGGGGGTTTTAGTTTCATGGCAATTTCTGATTATTTTCTGTAGTCAGAGTATTTTATAAATATTTCTCTATTATATGTTTACAAGTTGATGTTGATGAGACCTAATTTTTTCCCATATTAGACTTAAGAGGGGAGACGGAAACTTCTTTTTTTAAACATCTTTATTGGAGTATAATTGCTTTACAATTGTGTGTTAGTTTCTGCTTTATAACAAAGTGAATCAGCTTTACATATACATATATCCCCATACCTTTTCCCTCTTGCAATTTCCTCCTTCCCACCCTCCTTCCCACCCTCCATTTCCCACCACTCTAGGTGGTCACAAAGCACCGAGCTGATCTCCCTGTGCTATGCAGTTGCTTTCCACTAGCTAGCTATTTTACATTTGGTAGTGTATATATGTCCATGCCACTCTCTCACTTTGTCCCAACTTACCCTTCCCCCACCCGAGTCCTCAAGTCCATTCTCTAATAGATCTGTGTCTTTATTCCTGTCCTGCCCCTGGTTGTTCATGATCACTTTAAAAAATTTTTTTTTAGATTCCATATATATGTGTCAGCATACAGTATTTTTTTTCTCTTTCTGACTTACGTCACTCTGTATGACAGACTCGAGGTCCATCCACCTCACTACAAATAACTCAATTTCGTTTCTTTTTCTGGCTGAGTAATATTCCATTGTATATACGTGCCACATCTTCTTTATCCATTCATCTGTCAATGGTCACTTAGGTGGCTCCCATGACCTGGCTATTGTAAATACAGCTGCAGTGAACATTGTGGTACATGACTCTCTTTGAATTATGGTTTTCTCAGGGTATATGCCCAGTAGTGGGATTGTTAGGTCGTATGGTAGTTCTATCTTTAGTTTTCTAAGGAACCTCCATACTGTTCTCAACAGTGGCTGTATCAATTTATGTTCCCACCCACAGTGCAAGAGGGTTCCCTTTTCTCCACACCCTCTGCAACATTTATTGTTTCTAGATATTTTGATGATGGCCGTTCTGACTGGTGTGAGCTGATATCTCATTGGAGTTTTGATTTGCATTTCTCTAATGATTAATGATGTTGGGCATTCTTTCATGTGTTTGTTGGCAATCTGTATATCTTCCTTGGAGAAATGTCTATTTAGGTCTTCTGCCCATTTTTGGATTGGGTTCTTTGTTTTTTTTATATTGAGCTGCATGAGCAGCTTGTACATTTTGGAGATTAATCCTTTGTCAGTTGCTTGGTTTGCAAATATTTTCTCCCATTCTGAGGGTTGTCTTTTCGTCTTGTTTATGGTTTCCTTTGCTGGTCAAAAGCTCTTAACTTTCATTAGGTCCCATTTGTTTAATTTTGTTTTTATTTCCATTTCTCTAGGAGGTGGGTCAAAAAGGGTCTTGCTGTGATTTATGTCATAGAGTGTTCTGCCTATGTTTTACTCTAAGAGTTTTATAGTGTCTGCCTTACATTCAGGTCTTTAATCCATTTTCAGTTTATTTTTGTGTATGGTGTTAGGAAGTGTTCTAATTTCCTTCCTTTACATGTAGCTGTCCAGTTTTCCTAGCACCACTTTTTGAAGAGGCTGTCTTTTCTCCATTGTATATTCTTGCCTCCTTTATCAAAGATAAGGTGACCATAGGTGAGTGGGTTTATCTCTGGGATTTCTATCCTGTTCCACTGATCTATATTTCTGTTTTTGTGCCAGTATAATACTGTCTTGATTACTGTAGCTTTGTAGTATAGTCTGAAGTCCAGGAGCCTGATTCCTACAGCTCAGTTTTTCTTTCTCAAGATTGTTTTGGCTATTCAGGGTCTTTTGTGCTTCCATACAGATTGTGAAATTTTTTGTTCTAGTTCTGTGAAAAATGTCAGCAGTAGTCTGTTGTGGATTGCATTGAATCTGTAGATTGCTTTGGGTAGTATAGTCATTTTCACAATATTGATTCTTCCAGTCCAAAAACATGGTATATCTCTCTGTCTGTTGGTATCATCTTTAATTTCTTTCATCAGTGTCTTACAGTTTTCTGCATACACGTCTTCTGTCTCCTTAGGTAGGTTTATTCCTAGGTATTTTATTCTTTGTGTTGCAATGGTAAATGGCAGTGTTTCCTTAAATTCACTTTCAGATTTTTCATCATTAGTGTTTAGGAATGCAAGAAATTTCTGTGCATTAATTTTGTATTGTGCTACTTTACCACATTCATAGATTAGGTCTAGTAGTTTTCTGGTAGCATCTATAGGATTCTTTATGTATAGTATCATGCCATCTGCAAACAGTGACGGCTTTACTTCTTTTCTGATTTGTATTCCTTTTATTACTTTTTCTTGTTTGATTGCTGTGGCTAAAATTTCCAAAACTATGTTGAATAATAGTGGTGAGAGTGGAAAACCTTGCCTTCTTCCTGATCTTCATGGAAATGGTTTCAGTTTTTCACCATTGAGGATGATGTTGGCTGTGGGTTTGTCATATATGGCCTTTATTATGTTGAGGTAAGTTCCTTCTATGCCTACTTTCTGCAGGGTTTTTATCATAAATAGGTGTTGAATTTTGTCAAAAGCTTTTTCTGCATCTATTGAGATGATCATATGGTTTTTCTCCTTCAATTTGTTAATATGGTGTACCACATTGATTGATTTGCATATACTGAAGAATCCTTTCATTCCTGAGATATACCCCACTTGATCATGGTATATGATCCTTTTAATGTGCTGTTGGATTCTGTTTGCTAGTATTTTGTTGAGGATTTTTGCATCTATGTTCATCAGTGATTTTGGCC
Organism: Lipotes vexillifer; assembly: GCF_000442215.2. NCBI lineage: Eukaryota > Metazoa > Chordata > Mammalia > Artiodactyla > Lipotidae > Lipotes > Lipotes vexillifer. The sequence goes on from NW_006777671.1 coordinate 1,258,554, forward strand.
TGTAGTTTTCTTTCTTTGTGACATCTTTGTCTGGTTTTGGTATCAGGGTGATTGTGGCTTCATAGAATGAGTTTGGGAGTGTTCCTCCCTCTGCTATATTTGGAAGAGTTTCAGAAGGATAGGTGTTAGCTCTTCTCTAAATGTTTGATAGAATTCGCCTGTGAAGCCATCTCTTCCTGGGCTTTTGCTTGTTGGAAGATTTTTAATCACATTTTCAATTTAAGTGCTTGTGATTGGTCTGTTTATATTTTCTATTTCTTCCTGGTTCACTCTTGGGAGGTTGTGCTTTTCTAAGAATGTGTCCATTTCTTTCAGGTTGTCCATTTTATTGGCGTATAGTTGCTTCTAGTAATCTCTCATGATCCTTTTTATTTCTGCAGTGTCACTTGTTATTTCTGCTTTTCATTTCTAATTCTGTTGATTTGAGTCTTCTCCCTTTTTTCTTGATGAGTCTGGCTAATGGTTTATCAATTTTGTTTATCTTCTCAGAGAACCAGCTTTTAGGTTTATTCATCTCTGCTATTGTGTTCTTCATTTCTTTTTCATTTATTTCTGATCTGATCTCTATGATTTCTTTCCTTCTGCTAACTTTGGGGTGTTTTTGTTGTTCCCTCTCTAATCGCTTTAGGGGTAAGCTTAGGTTGTTTATTTGAGGTGTTCCTTTTTTCTTGAAGTAGGGTTGTATTGCTATAAACTTCCTTCTTAGAACTGTTTTGCTGCATCTAATAAGTTTTGGGTTGTTGTGTGTTCATTGTCATTTGTTTCTAGGTATTTTTTGATTTCCTCTTTGATTTCTCCAGTGATCTCTTGGTTATTAAGTAGTGTATTGTTTAACTTCCATGTGATTGTATTTTTACAGATTTTTTCCTGTAATTGATATCTAGTTTCATAGTGTTGTTGTTGGAAAAGATACTCCATACAATTTCAATTTTCTTAAATTTACCAAAGGTTGATTTGTGTTCCAAGATATGATCTATCCTGGAGAATTTTCCCTGAGCACTGAGAAGAAAATATATTCTGTTGTTTTGGGATGGAATGTCCTATAAATATCACTTAAGTTCATCTTGTTTAATGTATCATTTAAAGCTTGTGTTTTCTTATGTATTTTCATTTTGGATGATCTGTCCATTCGTGAAAATGGTGTTTTAAAGTCCCAGACTATGATTGTGTTACTGTTGATTTCCCCTTTTATGTCTGTTAATATTTGCCTTATGTATTGAGGTCCTCCTCTGTTGGGTGCATAAATATTTACAATTGTGATATCTTCTTGTTGGATTGATCCCTTGATCGTTATGTAGTGTCCTTCTTTTTCTTTTGTAATAGTCTTTGTTTTGAAGTCTGTTTTGTCTGATATGAGAATTGCTACTCTAGCTTTCTTTTGATTTCCATTTGCATGGAGTATCTTTTTCCATCCCCTCACTTTCAGCCTCTATGTGTCCCTAGGTCTGAATTGGGTCTCTTGTTGACAGCATATACATAGTTCTTGTTTTTGTATCCATTCAGCCAGTCTGTCTTTTGGTTGGTGCATTTAATCCATTTACATTTAAGTTAAGTATCGATATGTATGTTCCTATTACCATTTTCTTAATTGTTTTGCATTTGTTATTGTAGGTCTTTTCCTTCTCTTGTGTTTCCTGCCTAGAGAAGTTCCTTTAGCATTTGTTGTAAAGCTGGTTTGGTGGTGCTGACGTTTCTTAGCTTTTGCTTGTCTGTAAACCTTTTAATTTCTCTGTCAAATCTTAATGAGATCCTTGCTGGGTAGAGTATCTTGGTTGTAGGTTTTTCCCTTTCATCACTTTAAATATATCCTGCCACTCCCTTATGGCTTGCAGGATTTCTGCTGAGAGATCAGCTGTTAACCTTATGGGGATTCCCTTGTATGTTATTTGTTGTTTTTCCCTTGCTGCTTTTAATGTTTTTTCTTTGTATTTAATTTTTGATAGTTTGATTAATATGTGTCTTTGAGTGTTTCTCCTTGGATTTATACTGTATGGGACTCTGTGTTTCCTGGACTTGATTAACTATTTCCTTTCCCTTAATAGGGAAGTTTTCAACTATAATCTCTTCAAATATTTTCTTAGTCCCTTTCTTTTTCTCTTCTTCTTCTGGGACCCCTATACTTTGAATATTGGGTATTTAATATTGTCCCAGAGGTCTCTGAGACTGTGCTCAATTCTTTTCATTCTTTTTTCTTTATTCTGCTCTGCAGTTGTTTTTTCCAATATCGTCTCTTCCACATCACATCTCCATTCCTCTGCCTCAGCTATTCTGCTATTGATTCCTTCTAGAGAATTTTAAATTTCCTTTATTATGTTGTTCATCATTGTTTGTCTTCTCTTTAGTTCTTCTAGGTCCTTGTTAAATGTTTCTTCTATTTTCTCTATTCTATTTCCAAGATTTTGGATCATCTTTACTATCATTTTTCTGAATTCTTCTTCAGGTAGACTGCCTATTTCCTCTTCATTTGTTAGGTCTGGTGGCTTTTTACCTTGTTCCTTCATCTTCTCTATGTTTCTCTGTCTTCTCATGTTGCTTAACTTACTGTGTATGTGGTCTCCTTTTTTCAGGCTGCAGGCTCCTAGTTCCCATTGTTTTTAGTTTCTGCCACCAGTGGCTCAGATTGTTTCAGTGGGTTGTGTAGGCTTCCTGCTGGACGGGACTACTGCCTGTGTTCTGGTGGATGAGGCTGGATCTTGTTTTTCTGGTGGGCAGGTCCATGTCTGGTGCTGTGTTTTGGGGTGTCTGTGATCTTATTATGATTTTAGGCAGCCTCTCTGCAAATGGGTGGTGTTGTGTTCCTGTCTTGCTAGTTGTTTGGCATAGGGTGTCCAGCACTGTAGCTTGCTGGTCATTGAGTGGAGCTGGGCCTTCCGTTGAGATGGAGATCTCTGGGAGATTTTCACCATTTGGTATCACATGGAGCTGGGAGGTCTCTGGTGGACCAATGTCCTGAACTTGGTTTTCCCACCTCTGAGGCACAGCCCTGATTCCCAGCTAGAGCACCAAGACCCTGTCATCCACATGGCTAGAATAAAAGGGAGAAAAAAAGAAAAGAAAGAAAGAAAGAAAAGAAAAGAAAGTTATTAAAGTAAAAAATAAATATTAAAAATTAAAAAAATAATTTAAGTAATATAAAAAAAGAATGAAAGAAAGAGAGCCCCCAAACCAAAAAACAAATCCACCAGTATAACAGGTGCTAAAAACTATAGTTAAAAAACAAAACAAAGAAAACGGACAGACAGAACCCTAGCACAAATGGTAAAAGCAACGCTATACACACAAAATCACACACAGAAGGATTCACATACACACACACAAAAAAAGAAAAAGGATAAATATATATATATTTTGCTCCCAAAGTCCACCACCTCAATTTGGGATGATTCATTGTCTGTTCAGGTATTCCACAGATGCAGGGTATATCAAGTTGATTGTGGAGATTCACTCCACTGCTCCAGAGGCTGCTGGGAGAGATTTCCTTGTCTCTTCTTTGTTTGCACAGCTCCTGGGGTTCAGCTTTGGATTTGGCCCTGCTTTTGCATGTAGGTCGCCTGAGAGCATCTCTTCTTTGCTCAGACAGGATGGGGTTAAAGTAGCAGTTGATTAGGGGCCTTTGGCTCACTGAGACTGGGGGGATGGAGGGGTACATAGAGCAGGGCGAGCCTGCTGCATCAGAGACCAGCATCACATTGCAACAGCCTGAGGTGTGCCATGTGCTCTCCCAGGGAAGTTGTCCCTGGATCACGGAACCCTGGCAGTGGCGGACTGCACAGGTTCCTGGGAGGAGAGGTGTGGATAGTGACCTGTGCTTGCACACAGTCTTCTTGGTGACTGCAGCAGCAGCCTTAATGTCTCATGCCTGTCTCTGGGGTCCACGCGCATAGCCGCAGCTCACGACCATCTCTGGAGCTCGTTTAAGTGGTACTCTTAATCCCCTTTCCTTGCATACCATGAAACAAAGAGGCAAGAAAAATTCTCTTGCCTCTTTGGCAGCTCCAGACCTTTTCCCGGAGTCTCTTCCGGCTCTCTGTGGTGCACTACCTACCTTCAGACTGTGTTCACGCAGCCAACCCTAGCCCTCTCCCTGGGATCCGACCTCCGAAGCTGGAGCCTCAGCTCCCAGCCACCACCCATCCCAGCGGGTGAGCAGACAAGTCTCTCAGGTTGGTGAGTGCTGGCCGGCACGGATCCTCTGTGCACGAATCTCTCTTTTGCCCTCCGCACCATTATTGCTGCGCTCTCCTTTGTGGCTCCAAAGCTCCCCCGCTCCGCCACCTGCAGTCCTGCAGTCTCCACCTGTGAAGGGGCTTCCTAGTGTGTGGAAACCTTTCCTCCTTCCCAGCTCCCTCTCACTGGTGCAGATGCCATCCCTATTCTTTTGTCTGTTTTTTCTTTTTTCCTTTGCCCTACCCAGGTACATGGGGAGTTTCTTGCCTTTTGGGCTGTCTGAGGTCTTCTGTCAGGGTGTGATCTCCATGTCTTACTCTTCTGGACAGGAATGTGATCTCCATGTCTTACTCTTCTGCCATCTTGAAGCTCTTCCTTTTTTTTTTTTTTTTAATAAGTGAACTTGTTTACTTGTATTAGGTGTATTGACTTGTATTAGAAAGAGGTGATGTTCTGAGGTGTTCTACATTAAAATACGCCCACAAGTCATCTGTTCCATCCTGTCCCATGTAATTAGTGGTCAGCAAAGTTACTTATGACATTTTCTAAAAGGGTGTCTTAGTGAGAGTCATAGTGAATCCACCAGCACATTTATAAGGTCATACACCATGATCAAGTGAGGTTTATCCCAGGAAAGCAAGGATTCCTCAATATACACAAATTGATCAATGTGATAAACCATATTAACAATTGAAGGAGAAAAACCATATGATCATCTCAATAGATGCAGAAAAAACTTTCAGCAAAATTCAACACAAAATTATAGTAAAAACCCTTCAGAAAGTAGGGATAGAGGGAACTTATCTCAACATAATAAAAGCCATATATGACAAACCCACGGCCAACATTGTCCTCAATGGTGAAAAACTGAAACCATTTCCTCTAAGATCAGAAACAAGACAAGGTTGTCCACTCTCACCATTATTATTCAACATAGTTTTGGAAGTTTTAGCTACAGCAATGAGAGAAGAAAAAGAAATAAAAGGAATACAATTGGAAAAGAAGAAATAAAGTTGTCACTGTTTACAGATGACATGATACCATACATAGAGAATCCTAAAGATGCTACCAGAAAGCTACTAGAGCTAATCAATTACTTTGTAAAGTAGCAGGATACAAAATTAATGCACAGAAATCTCTTGCATTTCTATACACTGATGATGAAAAATCTGAAAGAGAAATTAAGGAAATACTGCCATTTACCATTGCAACACAAAGAATAAAATACCTAGGAATAAACCTACCTAAGGAGACCAAAGACCTGTTTGCAGAAAACTGTGACACTGAGGGATGAAATTAAATATGAAACAAACAGATGGAGAGATATACCATGTTCTTGGATTGGAAGAATCAACATTGTGAAAATGACTATACTACCCAAAGAAATCTACAGATTCAATGCAATCCCTATCAAACTACCAATGGCATTTTTTACAGAACTAGAACAAAAAATTTCACAATTTGTATGGAAACACAAAAGATGCCGAATAGCCAAAGGAATCTTGAGAAAGAAAAACCGAGCTGGAGGAATCAGGCTCCCGGACTTCAGACTATACTACAAAGCTACAGTAATCAAAACAGTATGGTACTGGCACAAAAAAAGAAATATAGATCAATGGAACAGGGTAGAAAGCCCAGAGATAAAACCCCACACATATGGTCACCTTATCTTTGTTAAAGGAGGCATGAATATACAATGGAGAAAAGATAGCCTCTCCAATAAGTGATGCTGGGAATACTGGACATGTAAAAGAATGAAATTAGAACACTCCCTATCACCATACACAAACATAAACTCAAAATGGATTGAAGACCTAAAATTAAGTCCAGACACTATAAAACTCTTAGAGTAAAACATAGGCAGAACACTCTATGACATAAATTACAGCAAGATTGTTTTTGACCCAACTCCTAGAGAAATGGAAATAAAAACAAAATTAAACAAATGGGACCTAATGAAAGTTAAGAGCTTTTGACCAGCAAAGGAAATCATAAACAAGACAAAAAGCAACTCTCAGAATGGGAGAATATATTTGCAAACCAAGCAACTGACAAAGGATTAACCTCCAAAATACACATGCAGCTCAATATCAAGAAAACAAACAATCCAATCCAAAAACGGGCAAAAGACCTAAGCAGGTATTTCTCCAAAGAAGATATAAAGATGTCCAAAAAACACATGAAAGGATGCTCAACATCATTAATCACTAGAGAAATGCAACTCAAAACTACAATGAGGTATCACCTCACACCAATCAGAATGGCCATCATCAAAAAATCTGCTAAGAATAAATGCTGGAGAGGGTGTGGAGAAAAGGGGACCCTCTTGCACTGTTGGTGGGAATGTAAATTGATACAGCCACTATGGAGAACAGTATGGAGGTTCCTTAAAAAAATAAAAATAGAAGTACCTTATGAAACAGCTATCTCACTACTGGGCATATACCCTGAGAAAACCATAATTCAAAAAGAGAGCATGTACCACAATGTTCATTTCAGCTCTATTTACAAGAGCCAAGACATGGAAGCAACCTAAGTGTCCATTGATAGATGAATGGATAAAGAAGATGTGGCACATATATACAATGGAATGTTAGCCATAAAAAGAAATGCAATTGAGTTATTTGTAGTGAGGTGGATGGACCTCGAGTCTGTCATACAAAGTGAAGTAAGTCAAAAAGAGAAAAACAAATACTGTATGCTAACACATATATATGGAATCTAAAAAAAAAAGAAAAAAATGGTTCTGAAGAACCTAGGTGAAGGTCAGGAATAAAGACATAGAGGTAGAGAATGGACTTGAGGACACAAGGAGTGGGAAGGGTACGCTGGGACGAAGTGAGAGAGTGGCATGGTCATATATACACTACCAAATGTAAAATAGATAGCTAGTGGGAAGGAACCACATAGCACAGGGAGATCAGCTCAGTGCTCTGTGACAGCCTAGCGAGGTGAGTTAGGGAGGGTTGGAGAGAGATGGAAAAGGGAGGAGATATGGGGATATATGTATATGTATAGCTGATTCACTTTGTTATAAAGCAGAAACTAACACACCATTGTAAAGCAATTTTCCCCAAACTGTTCTTCATCACACTCATCCTCATGATGGCAGCAACACGAGTTGCTGTTTTTCTAATATTTGGTGCATGAAGATGAAAAAAGATGTGGCCTTTGCTCTCAGGAAAATTACAGTGGGCGCTATGGAAAGATCACAGGCTGAATATCCAGGGAGGGACTTCTAACCTTGTCACTTAAGTGACTTGATGTTCTAGGCAAGTTATTTAGCCACTCTGAGCCCTAGTTTCTTTATGTGCAAAAAGTAATACAAATGAATCTATATACCAAACAGAAACAGACTCACAGGTATAGAAAACAAATTTATGTTTACCAAAGTGTAGAGGAAGCAGGGGAGGGACAAATGAGGAGTACGGGATTAGCAGATACAAACAACTATTCATAAAATAGATAAATAACAAAGATTTACTGTATAACACAAAGAATTATACCCAGTATGTTGTGATAACCTATAATGGAATATAATCTTCAAGAAAACTGAATCACTATACTGTATACCTGAAACTAACACAGTACTGTAAATCAGCTCTACTTCAAAAACAAAAATCCTGATAGTATGTGAACTTCAGGGTGGTGATAAGATCTGTAAAGCGCTGGTTCAAACCAGCTCTCCTAAGTAGGAGACATATTCTTACAGCACTTAGCAGCCTGCTTGGTACATAGGAGATGCTTAATAAAAAGAAAATAGTAGCTACTTATACTGAAAGCACTAACACTGTGTAGGGCATGTAGTGAGCACACTATACATGTTAACACTCCACTCCATACATACATGCATGCTTCTACTGAAATGTAAAGATTTATTTCAATCTTTTGCAAGGCCAATCATCTTACCTTGATACTCAGGTCATAACATTTATCACTTGCTCCCCCAAAACAATATAGTTCTGACCAAGTCACTGAAAATGAGACTTATTTTTTGTGTCTGTGGAGACCACAAAGAGTTTATGTTGCCTAACTATATACCCTAGGCATGAGTCCCTCTGCCCCACAGAGCTTACTACCCAGAGGTGAAGAGCTTGGTTCCTTGTTCTCTAACAAGATCTTTCCCCCAACTGTGTGAATATTCTCTCCCCATATCAGAGATTCTCTAGGCGCAATGTCAAAGCTACCATGTCTAGTGAAGTCAACCAAAAAATATAGGCACTGTCAGTAGAAGAAATTCCATTAATCTGGCATCAGACATTTTGGAGTCTGATGTGGAACTATTAGAAGCATCTGACAAGTTCACCCCCCTGGGATGCAATCACAACCCCAAGCTCTAGGAGACTCCTGCTCTCCTGGTTGCTGTACAGAACTCCCAGGACATATCTGCTTTCCCAAAGCAGGGGCTGAGAACCAGAGCCAAGGGAGTAAGTTCCCTGTCCGATGATCATCAATCTCATCTCTGTTCCTATGGAGCAGACTGGCTTGTGCTTGAATCTAAGGTATGTATCTTAGTCTATACCATATCCTCCTACTATTCATGCCTGGTTTGACATTTTCACCCAAACATTTGACTTACTAACCAAACTCCTACTTATGTCCTCTTGCTTGGGCTGGATAGCAAGGCATCAACTCCCAGTCACTGACTTCAACTCCAAGCTTTCCCTCCTTCTCCATGTTGTCTTGGTACTTCATGATGGATCTCAATTTCATTTCCAGGCCACACCATGGTGTTCTTACATTACCCATCCTCTTTTTGCACACTGGACTACCCACCATGGTTCATCAGCTTGCTTTTCTCCAGGCCTCCCCCTGTTCTTGAAGCCACCTGTACCCCATCACTGACCTATTTGATTTGCTTGATACCTATTTCAAGTAGTAACTGTTTTATATGTTATATCTTCCCAGTGAGATTGAAAGAAAGGACCATATCAGATGTTTTTCTTCTATGTTTTATATAAACTGGTGCCGGACAAAGCAAATATAGGCTGTTCCTTTATTTCAATGCAAAATATTCTTTAAAATTGGTTCTTAACATGACTCTTCATAAGGTGAAACAGTGATGACATGTTTGTTGTACTGTTCATCTCTGCACATGTTTGATCTCCTTGACAGAAACTACTAAATAACCAAGTAAAGAGAATGAGAGGGGAGGTATGGGTGTTTATTGAGCAAAGTACTACAAGCAAAGCAGGAAACAGAAGGGATTGCCTATAGGAGGCATTTAACCAAGGATTGTTGAATTAAAATATTCCTGACCTGGGGGGGAAGAAAACATGCCCCTTTCCCTCCATTCATTTCATTCTACTCAGTCCAAAAACTTTTCTCTATACCTGCTGTGATTAGGCAGGATTGCAGCTACTAGAATTTTTGGGAATTCTCATTCTCTACTTAAAGCTTATATTCTCCCTGATGCTTGTTATACTTCTGTTAGTTAACTTTCTAGAAAAGTAATATCCAGGGATCTGGAAAAGGAATAGAAGTTGGAAGTTACAGTGGAAAAGATGCCTTACTCTGTGCTCTATTCACAGACTTCAAACCCCAGATGTGCTCTGGAGACTTCAGAAGCCCAGTAAAGCTTGGTTACTGACTCAAAGAGTTAGGCAACTGTGCTGAGATTCATTTACCTATCCATTCTCTTCTTTTTCTTTTCAGAAAGAAGCCTGATTTTATTTCAGGTGAATATATGCCCAATTAAAGTCTATATTTATCTTTCCTTGCAGCTAGGGGTGGTCAGTGTGATGGGAGTGAAAATTACTCGGTGAGATTCCCTGGAAAGTGCCTCAAAAGGGGGACAGGCAGTGGGCAGGAACTTTAAATTGCTATTCCTCCCTCCCTTCTACTTTTGGATTGAAGTTTCAATAGCCATCTTAAAACATGAGTAACTTGAAAGGAGAAGATACACACTGAGGACAGTGGGATCAATAATGGGAGAAGCATGGCTCTGGATGATTGTGGTACCCCCATGGCTCCCTGGATGGCTGCCTTACATTTTCTTAACATGAGAAATAAACATCTGGTTTTTAAAAGCCATTTATTTGAATTTCCAATATAAGCAGCTAAATCTGCTCCCGATACAGTCTTTCCACCCTTATCCACTCTAACCCTATTCATTATCTCCACTTGAGGGTCTGTGCCAAAGAGTGTTACTAAAGGGATTTAACAACCTAACCTTTCTGTAGCTCTGGATGAAAGCTGGAGACATGGAACTTGGTAAATGGAGCCCCTAATATGTGCTTAGAATTGTGCCATAGCTGTAGGAACATAAAAAGCAATCTACCTTACTTAGTTAAGGTATATCAAGCAGAATCTGTCAAGCTCCACGGGGCTGAATTAAAGGTAAGGAAAGTTCTTGTTATTTCTCTTGCCATCACTGTTGGTTACAGTCTTCTGTTATTTATGAGGTGAAGATATAGAATAGGGAATATATCCCAGAAAGCAGAGAGGCTTCCTCTGGAGCTGGGAAGGTAGTGGCTAAATGGTTCTACAAGTCAGAAAAAGACACAGAAAGTCCTGAGCAGGTTGAAAATTACTCAGACCAGGGATCTCCAGCTACATGTTCTTTATTGTATCACTCTTAGCTTGTGGAAACAATTTCTATAAATTTAACTTGTAGTAAGACACAAAATAAAAATAATACAAGTAAAATTCCTTCTAAGTGTCTGGGGCATAGTAGACACTGGATAAATATTGGTTGAATGAACACATAAATAAATAAATTAATTAATAAATGCCCTCTAATTTCTGGTAACATGGAACTATGTTCTTTCAAGCTTCTGTGCCTTTGCATGTGTAGTTGCTTCTACTTAGAGAGCCGCTCTCCTTTCTTTATCTGATTAAATCCCATACATTCTTCAAAATTTAACTCAAATATTACAGACAACATATGGATGACCATCTCCCCACACCGCCAATGAATTTGTCACTTCCATCACCATGTTCATTCTATTATGCTGTAGATATAACACTGCCTTCAATATTGCACTTGTATTTTATGACAATTGTTTGTGTATATATTTCTCCCTTAAAATCAGAGAAGAAAGAGAAAAGTATCAAACATACCCAGAGAACCTACTGTATACCAGATTCTGGGCAAGGGTGCTTCCTGTCTATTTCTTCACCTGCTCTCTGGAGCCAGCCTGGTTACAGGTAACAGTCATTATTCCAAGTTAACAAAGGAGGGGTGTCTGAGTCATCTTTTGCTGGGGCTTTATTTCTCAGAGCTTTTATGGGCTAAACAATAAATGTAACTCCAGTTCCTTACCATAAAGGAAAAGACCTCAGCAGCTTCTTTTAGAAAATCCCCATTTCCTGATCCACTCCATCACCTCCTAAGCTCTCATCAATAAGGAAAATCATTTTTCAGCACCTTCAGAGAAACCAAACAGATCACTGAGACCAGAAGTTAGAAGTAATAGCCAACAGAGCCTTCCAATTATAGATTTGATCTCTGTTATTCATAGTTTTCCAATAGACCCCATGCATGGCATGATGCATTTAAGACCAGAGTTTGAAGGGCTTGCTCCTTGTTCTACTTATTTATTTCCTTGTCTTTCATCTCTCCACATTAAGAATGTAAGTTCTAGAGGGCAGGGACTTGGCCTGATTCACCTTTTTATCCTCAGCAACCAGAATAGTAACATCTTCCGATTTAAACATCAATTTGGTTAAATATTTTTTCTCTTAATTAAAAAGAAAACCAAGGGATAAAGATTTGTTAGTCATTCATGAATCAATATAAATTGCACAATAAAATAATTTGACCCCAGCAACGATTGCCAGTGGAGACATAGATATGTTGATGGAGTGGAAGAGGAGAGAAACTTTAGAACATGTATCGACTAGAGAGGAAAGGTAGGAGTTTTGAACTGTAAAGGACATCATCTGTTTCTTAGATGACAAAGGAGATAATGACTCAGCACACAGGATGGAGGGCTGGAAAGAGACAGATGGGACCAAAAATCAACCTTTCCTCCTTTGCTATTTTGCTTAAGGTCTTGGGAGGGTCTATGATTTGTTTATGCAGTATGGTAAGCATAGTGATGTAAGGGATGCAGGGGTTATGAGCAAGTTCACTTAAGATCTACAAGGATGCCATCAAAATCATCCCACATGCTGCCTTCAAAAGTGTGGTCCCTCCTTTATCATTCTCAGGTGTGTGATAGCTATTTTCCAAATTGTTTTCAATTTGAGGAAAGCTTTATACCCAATGGCTAAGGAAATGAGACTGTTTCATGGAAGGAATCGTAATTAGTACATTGCATACAAGATTGAATGGCGACATCAGCACCTAAAGGCCATAAGCTTGAGATCAAATTGCATGTGTGCAAAAAAAAAAAATGCCTTTATTCATTTATTCATTCATCAAGCTTTTTAGAACACCTATGCTGTTCCAGGGAACGTGCTCAGCATAAGGCACAAACCAGTAAAGCCCAGTTCCAGCTTTTAAGGAACTTATAGTCTCAAGGAGTGTGTGGGAAAAAGAAATGAGATAAAATGAATAATCACAAAAGCCTCTCCAACACATTGCACTTGGACAGATTTACTCACTTCCTCCAAACATCCTATTCAACATTCCAAAGTAAGACAGGCTCTTTAGCAAGGTATAAAAGTAAAAAGTCCAGATATTATTCTTAATGGTTAAGGATACAAGAGTCAGAGAGATCTGGCTTTAAACCCCAGTTCTGCCACTTGCTGACTGTGTGATCTTAGGCAAACCACCACTTCTGCAACCTATTTTCACATTTGTAATAATATGTAGGTTCTTGTGAGGTGTAAATAAAATAATGTATATAAAGAAACAAGTATAGGAATTGACCTACAAAAGGATTCTAGAATTTTTAGTTATTTTTGTTCTGTATTCTTCATCACTGAGGAGCTGAGCTTATTGGGAAACCTGCAGATAGACAGACTTTGAGAAGGCTGACATCATCTGCATCTAGCAGGTAATTAGCAGGCAGGTGGTTAAGGGAACAATGGTGGGGAATGGTAAGGACACCTAGGCAGGACACACTGATCTGGGTTCTGAGGAATGCAGCACTGATGGGGGTAGTGGGACTTCTAGGCACCAGGAGTGAAGATTGACAAGCAGCCCCAGGAAGCCTGGAGAACATTTATTCTGTGGCAATATGGGTAACCTGGAGACCAGGGCTGAGATTCAATAACAATCAACAAATGCTAGGTGCTAGCAATATAAAGGTGAAGAGGTCTCTGTCCAGGTTCACCAGCTCCTCGTCCACTGGGGAAGAGGAACACAAATACAGATTTGTTTATGCAGTATGGTAAGCATAGTGATGTAAGGGATGCAGGGGTTATGAGCAAGTTCACTCAACCTATTTTTATGCTTGTAAAATGGAATAATAATAATACCACTTACCCTAAAGCAGCGGTCCCCAAACTTTTTGGCAGCAGGGACCGGTTTCATGGATGATTTTTCCACAGACGGGATTGGTTCAGGTGGTAATGTGGGCAATGGGGAGCAGCAGTTGCTCGCTTGCACCCCAGTCACCTCCTGCTGTGCGGTCCAGTTCCTAACAGGCCGCAGACCAGTAGCGCTCCACGGCCCGGGGGTTGGGGACCCCTGCCCTAGAGGATTGCTGTGAGAATTAATTGAGAAGAAATGCATACAAATATATGCGTATATGTAGACATATAGGTATATAAACAGACATATTTATTTATATATAAATATATACAATGCACTCACATACAAGCAATTGTAAATTATATGTAGTGCCATAGAAATATTAATTTATTTCATAATTAATCATTCATGTCTAGCGTAGGCTCTCTGAGGAAAACAATGGGTCTTACATTTCTCTTTATCCTTGAATAATGCTGAGAATAGTGCTAAACACATAGTGAGAAATATTTATTAAGATAAATATAATCAAAGTTCAGACTATCGAGCATTAAAAATCCCCCTCCTTTCTGTCAGTCCCATTTTGCACAGCTCTTGCCCCTTAAGAGCTACTCTTTGCCAAAAAGAAAAAAAAAAATAATTGTCTGGGAAACCTGGTTTTCCATATGCACTGATGAGTGCCTTTCCCACTGGCTTCAACAAAAGCAGTAAGTTCATCCAAAGAATTTGGCCTGAGGCAATTGCAGTGGGCCAAGTTCTCTGCTCTAAAGATCCCCTGTGACCAGAGGACTAGCTGGGTATTAATGACCAGCTGTGAGAAGCTGATTACCAAACCCAACCTAAGAAATACAGGGCACTGTACTTCTGACTCACTTAAAAAAGGACAACCAAGTGAAAAGGACAGCCATCTGAAATCGTAATATTTTTTCCCTAGAATTGGTTATATGAAGAATCAGAAAACATATATAAAGAGAAATCCATACAGTTGGCTCAGGTTTCTGGAGATACATTAGAGGAATTCCACAAAAATAAGCTCTTCTTTCTATAGTGTCTGCATGTAGGCATACATATCTTTATAATGTTTATTTTGACCACATGGTTAACAGTTGTATGGAGGAAAAGTGTTCTCACTTAAAACTAATCATTATAGTTATAGTACAATCAAGTTCTAATCATCTACTCGTAGATTTTTTTAAATTCTGGACATCTGAGGTTGCTTTGTGTCTTGTTTGCCATCTGTGGCCCTGTGGCTACTTTCCTTAATTGTTTAAGTCAAGGCTCTTTTGACCTATTCAACTTACCTCAAGGAATGAGAAAATTTCTGTAAGGATATATCTGCATGGACCCCTGAGAAAAAATGACGCCTTAGTCTCAAGAAGAAGAGATACTGTTTATTAAATTGGGCCTCATGGAAACAAGAGCGGAGAAGCCATCAGTACCGTAGAAAGCTTTAGAGACTGGCTATTCTTTACATCTCTCTCCAATGGTATCTCTATCCTCTCATACTTCAACTTGCTTATCAGGGAGCCATCTGTAATTCATGGTATCACACCCAGTTTCAAACATCCTACCAACTGCCTTGTCCTTCTGAGAGGATCTGGTCAACTGGGTTTATCTTTTATCCCATAGGACACTAGATATCTTAAAGGTTGGTAGCCTTTGGGTCAGATGTGCATCCTTGAAAACACAGATATAGTGGTCAAAGTAAAGCAAGTAAACTGAGTTACATGGTCCAAATATGGCTATCCAAAGGCAGTCTTCTCAGGAAGGACTATGTATAGGCTCCTCAGAAAGTGCCCAGTGAGGTTGAACCTCGCATGCCCGAAGTGGTAAGGAGCTCATTTAATCACCCTTTATTGGTTTCTGTCCTTTCTCTGTTTTAGTTTCCCTACTTCCTCATTTATGCTTCCTGTGATCACCTCCCAAATAAACAATCTAAAAGCAAGTCTTTTTCTTGGATCTGCTTTTGGAGGAACCCAAACTAAGATAAAAGAATTGTAAATATGGGAGACAATCCACTTGTCATACACTAGCTTGTCTTCAGATTCAACTTGAAAGCTTTACAAAAGTGCAGAATTCTGGCCTCCACAGCATGAATCTGAACATTTGGATGTTAAGTCCAGAGTTCTCCATTTGTAAAAGCATTCAAGGAAATTCTAATAGTAAGCCAGCTTAGGAACTACAGTAATACACAACCACAGACTTCCAAAGTTGTTTTGTTTTTTATTACTTCTATGGTTCTGTATCAGCAAACTAGCCATCATTCATAGCTATCAAGGGCTAAGGAACTCCCTTTTGATAAAAAAAAAAGAAAAATATTAGTTGTTGTTAGCAGTGGTGGTGTTTGGTTGATAAACCTGAATGCTTTCCTTCTTTTCTTAGCAACCCACCTTTGCCTGGATATAAATGATAAGAAATTAAACTAGTATTATTTACAAAGCAAGTTACAAGAAAATCTTAGACATAAATTTTACTCACTCAAGTTTCCTCTGAAACCATATTCTACTTACATATCAAGATACAATGCAAATGTCACCTTCTACCATCTCTACCCCTATGTGCCAAAATTAAATTCTTCCACTTAATTCTCCCAGAGCTCTCTACTTAGACATTCATTTACAGCACTTACATTGACATTTTTTATAGCTATTTGTTATAGTCGATAAGACTTATCTGCTTGATTATGAGCTATCTGAGTGCATTTTCTTGTTATTTTAAAAATTTATCTTAGAAACTCCAGTTTCTGACATATAGCAGATGTCCAATAAATATAAAACATGGTTTATAAAAATATAAATCCAAACTAACTAATCCTCTGCTTTAACCCTTCTATGGATCCCTGCTTATTTGGGAAAAAATAGAAGCTTCTTAACATGACTTAAAGGCTTGAGGCTTTCTGGCTTCTGGCTTTCACTTAGGATTTAGAAAACTGGAGAGTCAATCCAACACTGACAAGAAAAAATGGATAATCTACAGAGTCACAACTTTTCTTGAATGCATCGAAGAACTGAAGTCACAAGGCAATCAACTACCCTGAAATCTAAGAAAAGACAGTTATCTCCAAGGAGAGATGAGGAATGGGCTCTTAATTACCGGATGCTGAATACCACACAAGCTAGTAAGAAAAAGCTGGTAAGTTGGAATTTTTGACAAGTTGTGAAAGGCTAAGCACAGACTATCACTAGATTACAGAACCCTTCATAGCTGTAGATACAATAGCAGGTTTTTCCCCACAGACCTTACTGAATGTTCAGACAAGAGATGGGATCGAAGCAAGAGACTGGAGGAAACCTCCCTTGTGGTGAAGGTTTGGGGAAAGGGAACAACATCTACTGCAAGAAAGCACAAAGCCCCTCCCAGACTGTTCTTCCCTATCTCCTCCATGGAACAAAGGCCTTAAACTTCCAGTGGAAGCACAGCAAACCCTGTCACCCTTAGGGCACAGGTGAAGACCCATTACAGCTGGGGAAAGTGCATGGAAAAAATTCTACCTCTGGGGAAATGTTAGGAAAAGATCTTAGCCCAGAACATTAGACATCCTTTTCCACTGAGGCAGGCAGATTCACTGAGAAGCCCCCACCACTGAGACCCAGAAACTCAGTACCTGCCTAAGACAGGACAACAGGAAACTCCTCTACCCTGGCCCTTAAAGAAGACTAGAAAGCAGTGAGTAACATATAACAGCAGCCTACTACTGGGTATGGGACAAGAGTGTGGAGAAAGACTCTCTTTCCAAGGTTCACTGGGAATGTCTAAAGTTGTAAGTAGAATAGGAACATTAAGAAAAATCCTCAAAAAACCATACTGGATCCTAAATAAAAAGTAATTCTAGAGGAATATGAATGCTGTGAGGTGCTGAGGGTAAACATAACAACAACAAAGCCCAAACCCAGCTCAACCTCTGACTAGATTGACTCAACCCTGGATACTTAATATCTAACAAGAGAAGAGGCATGCTCATTTCCAGGAGTAAATAGTATTTGTCTCAGTCTCTACTGTCCCATATAAAATGTCAAGATTTTAACCACAAATTATGATTCACATGAGGAAGCAAGAAAAAATACACTGTCAAGAGACAAAGACATCAATAGAATCGGACTCAGATATGATCTAGATGTTTGAACTATCAGATAGAAATGTAAAAATAAATATGACTAATATGATAAAAGCTGTAGTATACAAGGTGGACATGTATGAACAGAACGGTAGTATCAACCAAGAACTGGAAATCATAAGAAAGAATCAAATGGAAATGCTAACAATGATAAACATGGTAACAGACATGAAGAATGCATTTGATGGGCTCATTGGTCTAATGACCTTGAAGACAGGTCTTTAGAAATTATCAAATTGAACACAAAGGGAAAGGACATTCTTTAGAAACAGAGTATTCTATAACTATGGTATATGAAAACCAAAAAGGAAAAGAAAAAAGAGAGAGAGAGAGCAAGAGAGAGCAAGTGAGCTATGGTACTATATTAAAAAGTCTATACTGGAGAACGGACTTGAGGATATGGGGAGGGGTAAGGGTGAGCTGTGACAGGGCGAGAGAGAGGCATGGACATATATATACTACCAAACGTAAGGTAGATAGCTAGTGGGAAGCAGCCGCATGGCACAGAGATATCGGCTCGGTGCTTTGTGACCGCCTGGAGGGGTGGGATAGGGAGGGTGGGAGGGAGGGAGATGCAAGAGGGAAGAGATATGGGAACATATGTATATGTATAACTGATTCACTTTGTTATAAAGCAGAAACTAACACACCATTGTAAAGCAATTATACCCCAATAAAGATGTTAAAAAAAATAATAAAAAAAAATAAAATAAAATGCCTACCCCACAGCGCTGCTGTGAGGGTTAAATAAGATCATCTTTTGAAAGTTCTTGGCATAAAGTGAGTATGTAATAAAAGGCGCCTATTTATGCTTCACTGAAAAAAAAAAGTCTATATAATTAGAATCCTAGAAGAAGAGAAAGAGAAAGACAGAAGTATTTGAAGATATAAGGGGAGAATTTCCCAAAATCAATGAAAGATACAAAACTACAAATCCAAGAAGTTCAGAAAACACTATGCAGGATAAACTAAAATAGAAAATAAAATGGTACACATAGACATATCATATTCAAACGTCTAAAAGCCAAAGACAAAGGGTCAACCTGGAAATCAGGCAGAAACACACACACATACACACACACATTACATGCAGAGGAACAAAGATGAAAATTATAGATTTCTTGTCAGAACCATTCAAGCCAGAAAACAATGGAGCAGCATCTTTAAAATATGTGGGAAAAAGGACAATCTAGACAAGTTTATACACAATGAAAATATATAAAGATTTTTTCTGATGATAACTGAGATAATTTATTCCCAGAAACTCTGCAGTATAAGGAATGTTAAAAGAAGTTCTTGAGGCAGAAGAAATGTGATCATAGAAATTTGAATCTACATGAAGAAATGAGGAGTATTGTAAATGGAATTAATTAAACTAAATATAAAATTATTTTTTCTCATTTTAATTACTCTAAAAGATGTTGGACTATTCAAGCAAAAGTAGTGGCAATGTATTGTGTATATATACTATGTTTAAACAAAATACTATAGTGTACCTGAAAGTAGCACAAAGGTCGGGAGGGAGAAACGAGAACTACACAGTTGTAACATTTGTACACTATACTTGAAGTGGTAAAGTATTATTCAAAGGTAGACTGTGGTTAATTAAAGTTCTATATTGTAACTCCTAGGGCAACCACTAAAAATGTTATTAAAAGGTATAAGCCAATAGTGGACATAAAATCATAAAAATACTCAATCCAAAAGGAGGTAGTATGAGAGGAATAATAATTTCAAAGATGAAACAAATACAAATCAACTGACAAGATACTCAATTTTGTTCCAACAATATCAGTAATTGTATAAACAGTCTATATATGCCAATTAAAAGACCAAGATTGTCAAATTGAATTAAAAAGCAAACCATGTGCTGTCTGTATAAAAAGCTGTCTTTAAATAAAACAACTAAATATGTTGAAAATAAAGGTGGAAAAACATATACATATAAATGTATACATGCATAGAAACTATTCAAAAGAAAGCTGAAGTGGCTATAACACTATAGCCAGCTAGGGTAAAGAAGAGTATTATATAGTGTTAAAAAGGATCAATTCGCCAAAAAGACATAAAAATCCTAAATGTGTATGTGCCTAAGGACAAAACTTCAAACTACATAAAGTAAAATCTTACAGAATGGGAAGAAGAAAGAGACAAATAGACAAATCCACAAACTTAAGTTGGAGACTTCAAGATTACTTCCATAGTAATCAGTAGAACAAGTAGACAGAAAGTTGGTAAGGATGTAGAAGACCTGAAAGACACTATCAAATAAGTACCTGAAAAGATGTCAATATCATTAGCCATCAGAGAAATGGAAATTAAAAGCACAATGACATACCACTACACACCTATTAGAATGGCTAAAATTTTTAAAGATTAAAGAAAACTGATAATAACTAACATGGGTAAGGATGTGAAGCAACTACAGATTTGTTGCATTGCTGGTAGGAATGCAGAATGGCACAGACACTTTGGAATAGAGTTTGAAAATTTCTTGTAAAGTTAGACATACACTTACCACATGGCCCAGCAATTCTACTCCTAGGTGTCCACCCACATGAAATAAAAATTTATATTCACAAGTAAACCTGCACATGAATATTTATAGTGCCTTTATTCATAATAACACCAAACTAGAAACAATTCACATGTCCTTCAACTGCTGCATGGAATACTTCTCAGCAACAAAAAGCAGCAAACTACTGATACACACAACAACATGAATGAATCTCAAATGCATTACACTAAGTGAAAGAAGCCAGACTCAAAAAGCTACATACGATATACCCCATTTTATACGTTCTTATAAAGGCTAAACTCTAGGGTCAGAAAACACATCAGTAGGTGCCAAAGGAGGGGAGAGAGTTGACTACAAAGGGGCAATAGAGGATTTTCTGATGTTCACAAAACTGTTCTATATCTTGATTGCCATGGTGATTACATGACCATGTGTACATCAACATATGTGTATCAATATATGTGTGTATTAGAACTATACACTCAAACTGGCAGATTTTTCTCTATGTATATTATACCATAATTTCTAAAAAAGAAGGGAAAATGTTCCACAGGATCTGTTTAGGTCCCCAGCTTCACGTGCTATGATTGTCCTTCTGTTTGCTACATTCACTGGGCATCTTTCACTTCTTCAAATGTACCAGGTTATTACTGCATAATGACCTTCACACATACTATTCTTTTGGTCTGACAAACGAACTACCTACTCTTCACCTGGTTAAATCCTACTTATCTTTCAGTCTCAACCTAAATCCTGGGTTCAAATCCATGATCCACCACTTACAGGCTGTGTGACCTTGGACTAATTAATGAATATCTCTGTACGTTTCCTTGTCTATAAAATTGGTGATATGAGTAGTAGTTATTTTATAAAGTTTCCTTGAGGATTATATGAGTAAATATGTATGCCTGGCACAAAGTAACATGATACGATATATAATTTTATATAATATGATTATCATTCCTCAAGATCTTCCATAACTCCCTTGTTATATTGTCCTTCATAATCACAATAAAATCTGTAAGAATATATTCATCATCTGTGTGTTTGTTTAATATCCAACTCCATGGAAATTAGAATACCTTCTTCATAGACTCTATCTACCTACCTATCTGTCTGTCTATCTACCTATGTATCTATACATCCATCCACACTATGTGTGTCTCTGACACAATGTAGGAACTTAATAAATATCTGTTGAATTAATGAATGGTTAGAAGAATGGTGTGAGCATATTTCTCATAACTTGATCTCTCGCTGGGATGCAAATGCCATTGTGATTCTATGTTCACAAAGTGGATGGATCACGAATATTATTGCCACATGGTGGCTCTTTTTAGTAGATGTCACCTTCCACACCACGGAGTTACATGACACTCCTTTTCCTCCTTACCCTACTCTGCCACTTCCCCCCAGCAATGTGTCCTCCCTCTCAGTTTCCTCTTGATGGAGTAGATAAGTCTGGCTCTAACATGCAGACTCAGATGTCTTCAATTCACAAAGAAAAGAGTGAGAGGCCGTGAATTGGTCTCAGATGCCAGTTCCGTTCTCCACTCTACCTTGACCAGAGAGCCATGCATTTTGAAAAGTAAATGCAAGCCTTAGTAAAGCCCATCCTTTGATTCCCTTTGCATCTGAATGTGAGTGTTGGGGGCAGTGGTTCACATATAATATGAGAGTGTGCTTTGTGAAGGAGAAGACTTCTTAAACGAAAGAGAAACTTGTCAGCCAGGGCCCTATACTTCTCTGGTCTGAGATTGTTCCCTGAGGGTGGCTGACACAAGAAATGGAAGTCAGTTCTCTTACTGGGTGGAGAAGTGATCACCAGAAACCCAGATGAAGGCAGCCCAGAGGTAGGTGGCCCAAAGGAGCTCAGCAGCTGCACGGACTGTTGTGCATCCGGACACAGAGCTCAGGGCTCCAGAGTAAGTTGGCAAGCAGTGGGTGCAACACAAATGGACAACAGAGAAGAGGGGTGTTGGTGGTTCCTTGAGTGCAAGCAGTGACCCAGCTTCAATGGGAGGCAGTCCACTCCTAGTTCCCTGAAAGGCTCTTGGAGAAAAGTGGTCTTTCCCATGTCTATAAACTAGTGGGGATCAGGATGCCTTCAGGCTCCACCCTCCTAAAAAGACTCAGAAATATTTAAGGACAAACATCTGAAAAGAACTGGACTATCTATGTGATCAGGTGGGGTAGGCGGTGCAGAGCTATTGAAATTTGGGAAACTTTATTGTAAATGTTAATACTTTTTCTCACCCACCAGCTGGTGAAGCTGGATAGATGTCAGTTACACTTGCTGATTGATTGAGCTGTGATCCTATCATCACGGCCACTGTACAATTCCATCTGGCATTTATATTCTGTGATTGGGATTGTTTGGGAAGATGGCCAAAATGATCATATCTGGCTCCCTGAAGTCTGCTTCAGCAGCTGCATGTAAACACAGTCCATGGTTCAAAATGTATTCATTTAGACAAAACAAATTTTATTTGGGGTTTGATTTAGAAGAGATAATATCAAAGATGGGAACATTTTACATGAATGAGCGAACATAATCAGTGTGCTGAATGATAAAGTTCAACTTCTGATATTTAATAGAAGGCCATTCAGAGTTATGGAAATTCCATATGGAACCATATCTCATGATTATCATACAAACATATAAAACCAAATTACAGTTCATGCTGATAAATCCTGGGTTAGCTAAAGACACTCATAAAATTTAGCAATGTGTGAAATTTGCCAAGGTTACAATGAGGCAGTGGACTTCTTTTGTTTCTTTTAAAAAATAACTTTTACAGACCATGTCACCAAAGGAGCAATTAATAAGAAAGAACACATCATTAAACTCTGTTCTTAGGTAATTTACATGCCACAGTGTTCATTGTTCATAACCCAGCCATTTCTTAGTGAATCATAACATTGTCTTAATTATCACTACCATTCTCCTGTGGTTGGTTTCCTTCTCTCTTATCCAGGAATAGGTTTATAAAACCTTTGAAGTCTTCTGCAAAGCAGGTACCTAAATGTCAGGTGGGTTGTCACCTTAGGAGCAAATTAACTCAAGTTTTCTCTCACAATGTTCTTAGGTAATAAGATATTCTTAGGTTCCTAGATGCCAGGAACAACAATGAAAAAAAATTACTTCTTTTACCACAATTACCATAAACTCTTTAGATATTCAGCTATGTACAGCTTTTTGTTCTGGATTTTGTAGAGAAGTTATTCAAAGATTAACATTTCTGGAGCCCTCAGTAAGGCAGAGTCTCTTGTGAATATGATCTGTCCTGGAACTGTTTCCTTAGACAAATAGGCAGCAACCAGCTGATACAAGGCTGACTACATGCTGAGTTAACATTATGGTGGTAGAGGGCCAGATAGGCGTGGAGTGATCCTTCTGGCCTTGTCTAAAGAAACATGCTGGCTGTAGCTATTCACACAACTACTGTGAATGAGGTCATTTCTTTTGAAATATAGACTTTTTCTTAAAAGAATCGTTGGGGCAACCGTGGTATCAGATAATAGGCTGCCTGAATTGTGCACTTTTCAACCAATTGTTCTCATGTCATATAAATCCATTCAAAAAGAGAAAGGAATAAATTTTACATTAGCTAGTTCTTCCTCAAAGCTGTGAGATGGTCTTAGACAATGGATTTATACTGTTTTTATATTAAATGGATACATTGAAAGGTACCCAGGCAGAGAAGGTGAATATAATGTAAGATCGTACTTCTCAGACCTTAATACGTATACAGATTGCCTGGTGATCTTGTTAAAATGCAGATTGTAACTCAGTGGGTTTGGGGCGGGACTAGGGATACTTCATTTCTAACAAATTCCCAAGTGGTACCAATGCTGCCAGCCTACAGACCTAGTAGTGGGCCCAGTTATCAACACTTTAACTAAATCAAACACAATCTTGACACAGATGAGAACTCTGGATAGTGGTTTAGAGCACGGATTTATAGCTGGAAAGACCTGGGTTTACATTTCAACTCTTCTACTCAACCACCAAGTGACTTAAGTCACTTCAGCCCTCAAAGCCCCATCCGTATGGGGAAAATTACACCGACCCCAGAGGGCTATTGCTGAGCATAGAAATGTATAAATGACATATTTTATTTCAAATGCATAGCTCAGAGATTAGCATAGAGCAAGCGCTCAATAAATGGACTTGAGATCGTTACTCCTGGGGCTAAGCATGGTTATGTGCCCAAGATGTGATTTGGGCTGACACTTCAACTCCAAACTAACAATTGTTCACTTCATTTTTTTCTCTTTCAATTAGAGGATGTGAAAGTTTAACCCTTTGCTTTTCAGAATTTGCAGTTGTTTTATCAATCACAAAAATAAATGAACTTCAGGGGTATACTATATTGATATAAAATATATATGTCACCATAAATAATTTTTAAAATTATGAGTTGCAATAATTTCTCAGTATCATTCTGTGAATATCTTCATGCCCAAAAAAGTGATAAAATAAAGTTTATACCCAGCTGTAGTTTGGAGGCCTATGTCTCACATATGTATCTGGACACACAGGCCCTCATTCTTGCTCTGAGAAGAAGCTGATCCCCCTCCTCTGTGCACCATGGACCCTTCTGTTACTTTTCCAGGCTGGCAGCACCTTAGTAGATCAGGCACTGCTGAGCCTCTATGTCTGTTGGACCCTCGTAGCTCCACCAGCCCCATCACTAACTCTCTGAGTTCTAATGGTACCACAGCTGTCTTATGGCGGGAGTGAGAGGGGGCATTTGGAGAAGAGAGAATGACTTAAGCCTTCTCACTGCATTTTGTTTAAGGTGCCCCCAAGCAGCATGCCAGTCTTCAGATGAGTCATTAAAAATGACTCATTGGGCTTCCCTGGTGGCGCAGTGGTTGAGAGTCTGCCTGCCGATGCAGGGGACACGGGTTCATGCCCCGGTCCAGGAAGATCCCACATGCTGCGGAGCGGCTACACCCGTGAGCCATGGCTGCTGAGCCTGTGCGTCCAGAGCCTGTGCTCAGCAACGGGAGAGGCCACAACAGTGAGAAGCCCGCGTAACTGCAAAAAAAAAAAAAAAATGACTCATTGAATTATTGAAAACCTGTTTTTGCATTTTTTACAGGTTCTTTGTTCTAGGATTCAGACAGAGACTGGGAAAACAGAACAAAACAAAACTGTGATCAACATTTACTGCATCACCCTTCCCTCTTGTGAGCGCTGTGCAGGCCACATGCCTCCACCACCGACCAGAGGTGTAGCAGCTGGTGACTGCAGCTGTACCCCAGACACGCTCAGTTGTGTCTGGTCCCAATGACAGAAAGCTTGCCTTCTTTCCCTGGAAACTCTCTGAACCATGTAAATCAGCATCTAATAACCAGTGTCACCAACTAACTAGACATTTATAGACATTTCTGAATATCCTTTCCCTCAGTCATACTTAGATTCCTTCTTCTATTCTAAACATTGAGGTTCTGAGAAGCTCTCACAAGGAAAATTAGGATAAAGGAAAGAAAAGAAAATAACATGTATTGATTACTTAATATGTGAAAGCACATTGTTGGTTTCTTTACCTATCAATTCTATCCACACAACAATCTAATGAAATAGCTTGGTTTTCTGTCCCTATTGACTAGATAAAGAAATTGAAGCTTTGAGGCAACAAGTAACTTGACAAAAGTTACCATGTTAGTAAGTATCCAAGTTGGCATTTCAGCCCAAGTTTGGTCTCCAAGAACATGCTATTTCTACTACACCATACCACAAAGAACTATAAATCGAGAACAGAAGGGCCCACAGAAAGATAATCTATTAATGTGTTGAATGCTAATGAATATTAGTCAGTTGACGGGCATTAGCTATGACACGTTTGCCAGGAATATGACCCTCTTTTTGCAAAGAGTCTCACTATTTATAGGACATTGAAAATTGCTTCATTGAGTTCTGGCTGCACAATGTATTAATCATATTTTAGTACAATATTACTAGTTACTAAATTCTGATGTTATAATACCCTATTTGCATGATGCCACACAACTGATTAGAAAGTAAAATAATGAAGCCATTTAAACTATTGCTTATTCTGTGATAGCTAAAAGATTTACCATTTCTAAATTCTTAATGGAATTAACTGTTTTTTTAACTAAATAGATTGAATGAACTGGCTGGTTTAGTCATTGACATTCCAAGAACCCAAACTCTTCTTGGTTTTTATGAAGCCTAAAAAAAGGACTAATATCTACATCAATCTTCTTCAACCCTTATGGAAAAAAAAACAAGGATCCTTTAAACTTTTATTTAAAAAAATCAAAACAATACAAGTGCATACTTTTTTTTTTTTTTTAAATCAAGTGGTTCAGAGAAGATTATAGTGAGAACCAGCAGTCTTCCATTTCACTCTTTACAGTTAGAGTACATTTGGGTTTAAGTCTAAGAAACGTAATTAAAAGTAGCTTAAACAATTAAGAAATATATTATCTCACATATCGAAAAGTCTCTATGCAGGGAGGCTCCAGATGTGTGGCTCAGGATTGTGACCCCACTGCTCAGGAACCATCAGCATGTAGCTTTGTCCCCTCATAGTCACAAGATGGCTGCAAGCTGCATCTGTTTCAAGCAGTAGAAGAAAGATTGTCTCCCCAATTAAGGGACAGATGCCCTGCCCTTCTCTTCAGTTTGATTAGGCTCCTCCCCCAGCTACAACTGAAAGTAGCCAATGAAACTTCAGGCACTATTTGTCCATGTCAATAATTCTCTACCTAATCAGATCCAATACCCCTTCTGAACACAAATTTTTCATAATCCTCTCTTTCCTAGCCTGGTAACATGTGATGGATATAGTAACGTATCTACACACACAACCTAAGAAAATACATATATTAACAATGTTTCTCAGACAAGCTCAGTTAGGTTTAGATCCTTGGATGAAAGCTGAATAAAACACACTCCTTCCCAGACCCAGATCCACATAGTTTATATAAGCTTGTGACCTGAATATCCTGTCTCAGCATCTGCTTTGTTTTCTATCTGCCTTGTCCAGTGCTGGGAGGTTCTGTACTGCCATTAGTGTTCAATTTTGCCATCCAAGCCTTAGGGCAGGGCATATCCTACTGAAGGAAAGCTTTTCAGCCCCAAATCCTCTCTTCCTTTCTGTATGACTCATTAGTACTAACTGATTCTTACCGACTTAAATTCAGACCATCGTGATCATTGGAGAAACTGCTGTTCAAGTGAGTGAGATCTCAGGGGTCTCAGATCCAAGATACAAAGTTCAACGTCTTCTTTGTGAGAGTACTCCTCACAGACAGATCTTAGAGACTGAGTAGTTCTGGATTTCTTAAATTCAGCCTTTCCCTGGGTCAAGTTTGCTCTACCTTACTAAAGGGGAGAGAGGGGCAGACAATGAATGTCTATTAAACTCCTGCTGTGTGTCAAGAACAATTTCCATGTGACACACTTTTTAGTTCTCACTAGGATACTCTGAGGCAGCTGTTTCTGCCCTTGATCTACAGATGGCAAGACTGCGTCTCTGTCTCCGATAGGTAGATGGGGTAGAGAGCAGCAATGAAATGTGGGGCTGCAAATTTTCTGAATCCTGTTTGAGTCCAAAGCCCAGCCTCTTTACAGACATCAGTGAAGTCATTCTCACCTTGTCTGCCATCTTGTTTCTACTGTTATTTTAAATCAAAGTGTTATTGGGTTTCCCTAGTCCCAGAAGAATTCAGAGTAATCTAATCTCCACATCTCTAAGTCTAGCCTCCGCATTTATTGCTTAAATTCATTTCCCAGTGGTCACCTGATTCTACTTAAACAATTTCTGTATTAAGAAAGTCTCTGTTCTGGAGGCAGCCCAGTCCATCTTCATATGCAATGGTTGTTACAAAGCTCTTTCAGAACTTGCCTCCCTGAAGCCTGGCCCACTGAAGCCAGTTCTGTTCTCTGCAGCCTCCTTGGATAAGTTAAATTCCATTTCACTTGGTGGCCCTACTAGTATTTGATCCAAAGTCCACTTGACTGTTTTTCATGCACAACGAATGGCTCCACTGCAGATCAGTTCATCAGTACTTGAGGTATTATTTTATTCTTTGGTGCCGAAATCTTTCTGCTTTCCTCCCTGACAGCAAGCCTTGTCTAACATATCCCTTTGCAAATGGTTCCTATTTTCTAGCTTCCTGTGACCTACTTCATCCTTACCCTGGCCTCTGACTAATACTTTTCTCATATTCCTAGGTTTGATTTTTCTTTCAATTAAACTCTGCTGGCTCTGGTCCAATGATTACACATTTACATTTATCAACATGAACATTTCATTGAATATGCATGAACAGAGGCTTGACAGTGGCAGAAAAATATTTACAAAAATCAGTCAATTATTTTTGAGCTTAGCAACAATGCAAAAGAGAAATTTCATGGTAATCATATTTGAGCTCAGGTATGCTATAAACCAGTGGCTCTCAAAGTGTGGTTCATGAACCAGCAGCATCAACATTACATGAAAATTTGTTAGAAATGCAAATTCTTAGGCTGGCCCTTAAGCCCACTGAATCAGTAACTCTGAGATGGGGTCCAGCAATCTGTGTTTTAACAAGCTGTCCAGGTGATTCCGCTGCACACCACAGTTTGAGAATTGATATAAACTAGCTGGGCTTGTGTCCTTGATAAGAACAATTAACATCTTTGGCATTCTTTACATATTTGCAAAGCACTTTCAACAACATTATTCAGACTGTCTCGACTCATCACTTTTCATTGAAAAATAATGAGGGTAAACTAGATCTTGGATGGTAAATAAATTTCGTATTAGTTGCCAGCTCTTATCAATTAGTAGTGATTCCCTGGAGAATGATGGCTTTAGAGTCATAGAGACTTAAGAAAGTTATTTAACTTTTAAAGTTCTGTTTCTTCATCTATAAAGCAGGAATTATATTACTATCTCCACACCCAGGCTCAGTAGGAAACTGCTTATTTGGTTGTTCTGTCACGAGCACAAGAGAAGCAAAGTAGAGGCATTTGTACCATAAAGTTGCTTACCCTGGACTAGAAACTCTCCATCCTAAATTCTCTAGCTGTAATTCCAAGGAGGAAATTTAAGGGAATAAGCCTTTATTTAAACAACAGTCATCCAGTTTAGAGTAGAGAAGAGTTTCCAAGGAAATATTTCATTATATATGGGCCCCAAGAAGATATTGAGTAAACCTGAGGGAGAAAAAAAAATTCTCCTTTTATCACTTCCCCTCTTGGGTTCTAGAAAAAACTAAGTAAAATAAGTAAAAATAGTCAAACAGAATAAAAGTTACCACTTCTTAAAAATACAATTTTCTGATCCCTACAAGTTCTAGCAAATGAAAAAAAGAACTTTATAATGTCACCAATGTTATGATATTAAGATAAAAATTCAGATTCTAAGATAAGTAACCATGGTCCAGTTTAGACAGATTGATGTAAATGTCCAGTCACTTCTCCAGGGATCCTTTCCTTCTGGCTTCC
Source organism: Lipotes vexillifer (assembly GCF_000442215.2). NCBI lineage: Eukaryota > Metazoa > Chordata > Mammalia > Artiodactyla > Lipotidae > Lipotes > Lipotes vexillifer. Next base: position 1,288,186 of record NW_006777671.1, read on the forward strand.
TGTATGTCTTCTGGTGTCATCTATCCCACATCTGGGACCTGAACTAGCTAAAATCTTGTCTTCTTAGTAAAAACACCCCAAACTGAAATACATTTCTCACCCACTTGGACCCTCCCACTTATTCTTTTGCTAGTCTGAGTGATGAGCTTAGCTCATTGTTGACAGAAAGTGAGGTGATGACTGACAGCTTTGAGCCCCAGTGGATGATTTGAGTTTAGCTGGCTCAGATGATCAGGTCTACCGAACACCTGTTGAATGACTTAATGAATGAATCCTTCTTTATAGTCTTCCTCCATGGAACCACACACACACATACAAAGGGAAATAGTTTTGCAGAAGTGTACATATTATACTTTTCCAATACAATGATAGTTGAATCAGTTAATAAAAAGATGGAAAGCAAATCAGTTCACATATAGTAGGAGATTGGGCGTTGTCTAATAATTCCTGTTAGTAATTGCTTGAAATAAGACAATGCAGAGCATCCTGGCAATTTTGAACACATTCTCAAAAGGCACTAAATTAGTTGTCCTCAATATAAAATCACTGACTCCTAGTGAACCATAAGAAACCTTTATATTTTCATGGCTTGATTAATCCAACATAACAGCAGTATGAGTTAGGTAGATAAGAAGAGATCATTGCATTTGCATTTGACCCAAACACCTACCTTCAGTAATTTACTTAATTACTTATAGTCTCAGTTTCCCTATGCCCTTATTCTCAAAGTTGGCACAGAATGGTTCAAGATGGCGACATAGGAGGAGCCTGAACCCATCTTCTCCCACAGACACGCCAAAACAACAGCTCCACGTGGAACAATTTCCTCTGCAAAAAAGCTTAAAAACTTGTTGATCAACTTTTGCACACCATGTGAATGAAAAAAATCCCACATCAAAGCAGATAAAAGAGGCTGAGACACAATCTCACCATAAATCCCACCGCTGGGATGGCAAGCCACAATTAGGAGGGAACTCACAATCCCTAGCTTCTCCCTGAGGAGATGAGGGTTTGAATCCCACATCTGGCACCCTGATGTTTAAGACCTGCACCTGAGAGACGAGCCCCCAAAACATCTATCTTTGAAAGTCAAAGTTGCTTTAGTGTGCTGCTTTTTCATTCCTTAGGTGCTCTGCAGATGATGGTGTTCCATATTGGATCTTTCACTGTAGATATTAGTAAACCCTAAAATAATCTTTTCAAACTAGAGCTACAATAATGTCACTATAAAATGTTCATGAGATATGGATTTTTCTTAAGTTGTTTTTGATAGTTTGGTTCTACTCTGACAAAGCATGAAAATGGGTCTTAAGGCAATTTGCTAATGGGTAGAAAACCATGATAAATTCTACATCAAGAGCATCTTTTCTAGACACTTCTCCACTTAAGCCACACATGGTAACCTGCAGCCCGGCTATTACTCCCCAAGTCATTAGCAAACAGTGAGCTTCAGAACACTGGAATACCCAGTCATGTTAGCCATCCCAGCTCTAGGAATCCTGTACAGAAGAGCAACTCTTGTAATCCCTCCCACCCAGGCAGCAATTTTCACTGCTTGGGCATTCACCAGAGTGCACAGAGGACTCACTAGGCAGAGAGCTGAAGGAGTTGGAAGTGAAGACAGGCGCCTCTCATCTGTTGGCCCCATGCCCAGGGCATCAGGCTACTGTCTGAGTGATATCATTAAAAAGGGGGTAGGATATCCCCACCTGTCTCTAAATAAATCATTCACTGGGCTTGTACCTTATAATTCATTACTCAAATGAGATAATGACATAATGCACATGATATCCATGATATAATTTATATAAAATCCTTAAACACAGTGTCTGGCACATAGTAAGATGTCAATAAATTTAACTCTTAGAAATATTAGTTGTTCGTATGAAGTGAGGCATTAAAACTACTTTAGACACAAGGCAATATATTGAGCCCTGAACATGCATTTATACTCAGTCCAGCAATGGCTCTCTAGATTCAACCTCCAGCCCTGATAGGACCCCTAGGAATAGGACACAGGGAATAGTCATTAGTAATCATACCAATTCTCATACCAATTTGTACTCCATACCAATTATTTTGATTCAACACTAAGCCCTGTTAGGACCCCTAGGAATAGGACACAGGGTGAGGCTCTTTGATTTGAAAGATGTAGAGGGTTGATAAGGGAGGGCAGAGTCAGTAGGGCACTGTGATGGGACCGGATGAGGATGCTAGGGTCCTGTTGGGAAAATTAAGATCTCAAGTGGAGGAGAAAGATGAAAGCTATGTGGAGTAACATAAAGAATCCTGCTCAAGAATCAGGAGACATGGTCCTCATCCAAGCTCAGTCCCCAGCTAGCTGTGTGACTTTCCCAAGTCACTCAACCTCTCTGAGTGTTAGTATTTCAGCTACAAAGTGAAGGGGTGGGGTTAGTCACCTCTTAGAACCCAATTTAATAGCAGTGTTCATCCAATCTTCACAGACCAAGAGGACACTGCTACAGTTTCATTTTTCAGGTATGTGCTTTGAGCTGCTTTGCCAGCCAGGGAGATGGATAGGTTTGCAACCATCTATATACATCCTTTGGCCTCAAAGTAAACACATTTGACTCTGAGCACAAATGTGCAGGCAGCTGTCCAAGGTCAGAAGTATGGTCTGTGGTCCTGGCTCAGATTAAGGTTCATGTATCTTCATGGGGCTGCATCCAACCGATATGCAGTGAGCGATTCTTCTGATTATTCTTCCTAAAATACTTCTTTGATTATTTCATTGCACTAGTCCTTCCATGGTCATAGGATAAAAGATCAATATACAAAAGCAAAATGTATTCTTGTATGCTGCATCAAACAATTGAAAAATTAAAGTTTAAAAAATATTATTCACAGCAACATCAAAAAACTGTTTAATATTTGGGAATCAATCTTGAAAAAGACATTCAAGGCATGAAAATTGTAAAATATGCTGAGAGAAATTAAAGAGAACCTAAGTAAGTGAAATGACATATGCATGAATTAGATTAAATATTGTTAAGATATCAGGTCTCTACAAATTGATCTATAGATTTGTATTAGCCTTGGTTCTCCAGAGAAACCGAATCAATAGACTAGAATCAACACAATCAACTATATATATAGTTGCACTAGTCCTATATATATAGTTGCACTAGTAAAAATTTAGAGTTAATTCTAAAGTTTATATAGAAATATGATGAACCTGAATACAGATAAACCTCATTTTATTGCACTCTTCTATATTGCACTTCACAGATATTGTGTTTTTTACAAATTGAAGGTGTATGGCAGCCATGTGACAGCAAGTCTATTGGTGCCAATTTTTCTAACACTATTGGCTCACTTCATGTCTCTGTGTCACATTTTGGTAATTCTCTCAAATTTCAAACTTTTTCATTATTATTCTATTTGTTATGGTAATCTGTGATCAGTTTTTGTTTTTGTTTTTGTTTTTGCTGTACGCGGGCCTCTCACTGTTGTGGCCTCTCCCGTTGCGGAGCACAGGCTCCGGACGCGCAGGCTCAGCAGCCATGGCTCACGGGCCCAGCCGCTCCGCAGCATGTGGGATCCTCCCGGACCGGGGCATGAACCCGTGTCCCCTGCATCGGCAGGCGGACTCTCAACCACTGCGCCACCAGGGAAGCCCTGTGATCAGTAATTTTTTAATGACACTATTGTAATTGTTTTAGTGCACCATGAATCGTGCCCATATAAGATGGCAAACTTAATAATTGTTATGTGTGTTCTGACTACTACACCAACCGCTGTCTCTGTCCATTTTCTCAGGCCTTCCTGTTCCCTGGGAAACAACAATATTGAAATTAGGCCAATTAATAATTCTACAATGGCCTCCAAGTGTTCAAATGATAGGAAGAGTCACACGTCTCTCACTTTAAATCAAAAGCTAGAAATGATTAAGCTTAGTGAGGAAGGCATGTTGAAAGCTGATTGGCCAAAAACTAAGCCTCTTGTGCCAGTTAGTTGAGCTGTAAATACAAAGAAAAAGCTCTTGGAGGAAATTAAAAATGCTACTCTAATGAACACACAAATGATAAGGAAACAAAACAGCCTAATTGCTCTATAGATAAATTCTTTTGGTCTGGATAGAAGATCAAACCAGCCACAACATTTCCTTAAGCCAAAGCTGAATCCAGAGCAAGGCCCAAACTCTCTTCAATTTTATGAAGGCTGAGAGAGGTAAGGAAGCTGCAGAAGAAAAGTCTGAAGCTAACAGAGGTTGGTTCATGAGGTTCAAGAAAAGAATGTGTTTCCATAACATAAAAGTGCAAGGTGAAGCAGCAAGCACTGATGTAGAAGCAGCAGCAAGTTATTGAGATCCAGCTAAGATAATCAGTGAAGGAGGCTACACTAAACAACAGATTTTCAACATAGACTAAAAGGCTTCATGTTGGAAGATGCCATCTAAGCCTTTCATAGCTAGAGAGGAGAAGTCAATGCTTGGTTTCAAAGCTTCAAAGGAAGGCTGACTCTCTTGTTAGGGGCTAATGCAACTGGTGACTTGAAGTTGAAGACAATGTCCATTTACCATTCCAAAAGTCCTAGGGCCCTTACAAATTATGCTAAATCTACTCTGCCTATGCTCTATAAATGGAACAACAAAAGTCTGTGACAGCACATTGGTTTACAACATGGTTTACTGAGTATTTTAAGTCCACTATTGAGAGTGACTGCACAGAAAAAAATATTCTTTTCAAAATACTGCTGCTCACACCTGGTCACCTGAGAGCTCTCATGGAGATGTACAATGGGATTTAAGTTGTTTTCTTGCCTGCTAGCACAACATCCATTCTGCAGCCCATAGATCAAGGAGTCATTTCAACTTTCAAGTATTATTATTTAATAAATCCATTTTGTAAGCCTATAGCTGCCATATATAGTGATTCCTCTGGTGGACTTGGCAAAGGTCAATTGAAAAGTTTCTGGGAGGGAGTCACCATTCTAGGTGCCATTAAGAACATTCATGATTCATGGGAAGTGGTTGAAATATCAACGTTAATAGCAATTTGGAAGAAGTTGATTTCAACTTTCTTGGATGACTTTAAGAAGTTCAAGATTTCAGTGGAAAAAGTAACTGCAGTTGTGGTAGAAATAGCAAGAGAACTAAAGTTAGAAGTGGAGCCTGAAGGTGTGACTGAAGTGCCACAATTTCATGATACAAATTTAACGGATGAAAGTGGTTTCTTAAAATTGCATCTACTCCCATTGAAGATGCTGTGAAAATTGTTGAAATGACAACAAAAGGATTAAGAACATTAAATAAACTCAGTTGATAAAGCAACAGCAGGGTTTCAGAGGATTAACTCTGATTTGGAAGAAATTCTAATGTGGGTAAAATATTATCAAACAGCATTGCATGCTACAGAGAAGTCATTCATGAATTCTCTGATTTGCTGCAATCAATGAAGCAAACTTCACTGTTGTCTTATTTTAAGAAATTTCTGCAGCATCCCCAACCTTCAGCAACCATCAGTCAGCAGCCATCAACAATGAGGCAAGACCCTCCTCCAGCAGAAAGATTACAACTGGCTGAGGGCTCAGATGATGGTTAGCATTTTGTTAGCAATAAAGTATTTTTCATTTAAGGTATATACATTTTTTTACACTTAATGCTATTGCACACTTAATAGAGTAAAATACCGAGTAAGCATTACTTTTACATGCACTGGGAAACCAAAATATTCATGTGACTTGCTGTATTGTGATACTCACTTTATTGTAGTGGTCTGGAACTGAACTTGCAATATCTCCAAGGGATGCCTTGTAGCCAAAACAATTTTGAAAGTGAATGACAAGTTTGAGGACTCACACTATCTGAATCTGAGAGAAACTATAGTACTATAGAAATCAGGCAGGTTTGGAAGTGGTATTAGTCTAGACAAATATATCAATGGGAAAAATTAAGAGTACAGAAATAGATCCAAACATTAATGGTCAATTTACTTTGAACAAATCTGTAAGTAATTCAATGGAGAAAGGAATGCCATCCTAACAGATAATGCTGGGAAAACTGGATACACACATGGGGGAAAAATAAGTAAGTAGTCATCTATCTCTACCTTACACCACACACAAAAATTAATTCTAAATGAATTACAGATCTAAACATAAGAGCTAAATCTATAAAACTTCCAAAAGAAAAGTCTCAAACTAGAAACAACTTAAATTCTCATCAACAGGAGAATGAATAAATAAACCATGGTATAGTCTTGCAATGAAATACTAGTCAGCAATAAAAAGGGCAAACTACTTACACATACAAAGCACAGATGAACCCCAAAATATTATGCTGAATAAAAAATGGTGGGTTTGAGAAAATATATATCTAATCATATAAACAATGCTCTAAATAAAACATCAAGCATTTTTCCACCATCCCATACCCCCTTCCAGCCAATTTTAACCTCCAAATAGGCAACTAGTTTTGTATTTTCTAACTCCATAAATAAATTTTGTCAGTTCTGGAACTGCATATAAATGGAATTATACAATAAATACTTTTTCATATCTGTAGCCTGATAAAAGTTTAATATATTAATGTGCATGTACTGTGTGAATATACAATGTATGTATGTATATATATATATATATATATATATATATATTTTATATCCCACATCCTATAAAGCACATATGTCACTTTGGTGAAACTAAAAGACCTTTTTATCAATGAAATAATCAAAATTTTTGTTTGAAAATACAAAACAGACCTGCCTAGTTACTTCAACTTTTCAATAATTAATTAGTGTACTCATGGAACATAAAAATGTTTTAGATTTTTCTGGAGGTAGCAAGCACAGTAGAAAGCACACTGGTAGGAAGTTGAGAAATATTTTCCAATATCCTGGCCCTGCTATTGACTACTAATAGTAACTCAGACAAGTCATTCAATCTCTTTGAGCCTCACTTCCTTCAAAGGTTACACTCATTAGTCTTCCACCTTCAAAATTTCATGATAGAACTTCCACTCCATTATGTATTACCAACTAGAAAACATGACCAAGCTATTGCTGATAATAATAAATATCAAAAGATTGATATCATTTAGATCTAGTTCTTTGACCAAAGTGCAATTAATTAAGAAATTAATGACAACAGATTACTAGAAAAAGATCCTCTATTTGTAAATTAAGAAATGTGAGGTGAAAAAAGAGGAAAATTTTTTAAATATTCAGAATGAAACAATAATAAAATATTTTTCAGGACTAATGAGATGTAGCTAAAATGATTTGAGGGGAGTAATTTGTAGCCTTGAAATCATTTATTATAAAGGAAAATCATTGAAAATTAATGAGCTAAGCATCAAAATTGAAAATTAGAAAAAGGAAATCAGAATAAACACAAAGAAAATAGAAGAACAAAAATAATAAAGATGAGGGCAGAAATGAAGTGAGGAGCTGCAAAGCAAAAATTTAGCCTTTCTGAAGGCAAATCATTGGCAAGACCAATCAATAAAAAAATGGTACCTGATAAAGGAGTCTACCCACAGATTTTATAGGATTAAAAATGTAAGATGATATGAACAACTCTGTGTCAAAAATTTGAAAACTTAGATAAAAAGGAAAAGTTCCCAGGAAAATATAATTTACCAAAACTTGCTTAAGAGGAATTAAAAATATGAGCCTATAACCATTAAAAATCATTAAAAAAAAATCTTCCCACACAAATAAAGCAGGCTGGAAAAGCTTTCTCCAAACATTAAAAGAAAAAATAATTAGAAACATATGCAAACTAGTCTAGTGCCCAGAAAAGAGGAACATTCTCTAATTCAGAGCTAGCACAGTCTGGAGAGTTAAACTTGACAATGACAATATGAAAAAGATAATATGACGAGCCAATCTCCTTCATTCAATTAGTTCCAAGAAATCCTAAATGAAATACTGGCAAACTCTATTTAGCAACATATAACAATCTTTAAAAAGATGATACATCAAGACTAAATTTGTTTTTTCCCACTTATTGATTAGGGTCAGCAAATTGTCATAATAAATTCTAAAATGTATACTGACTCATATAATAGAAGTTTACTTTTTACTCATGAAAAGTCCAAATCAGTTGATTTGCCTCCATAAGAGGATTGAGAGACCCAGGAACCTCCCATCTTTATGGCAGAGACGGCTCCCATCTTTAAGGTAGAGACAGCTCTACCATCTTTAGTAATTGTCTTCCAAGAACCCACACTAAGGCCCATTAAGATGTGGAAGAGAAATATGGAGGGTTGATAGCACATGGGAGATTGTATTAGGCCAGGCCTGGAAGTGGTACATACCACTCAGTCCATTGGCCTGGTCTCAGTCACATGTGCCACCTGACAGCAAGGGTGGCCGGTAGCATACCTTCTCTGCATGCCCAGAGAGAAGAAAAATGGGTGGAGAGAACTGCTAGCCAGTATCTGCAGCATCCCAATGACACCACATCATTTCTCACATGAGTCTGTAAAAGGAGAGAGCGTATACAGTCATTTCAAGAGATGTAGAAAGTAATCATTTAAGATGTGTCATGTGTTCATGAAAAAAATGTATCAAACTAGGAAGAAAACTGTCTTAACCTGGTATAGAGTAGCTGCAAAATAAAAGTAACTGCAAACATCCCACTTAATGGTAAAACATTGAAATTTTTCCTCATGGGAACAAAAAAATATATATATAACTGGGAGGTGATAGATGTATTAATTAACTTGATTGTGGTAATCATTTCACCCTGTATATATGTTAAATCATCATGTTGCACATTTTAAAAGAATCACATGTACAAACTAAATATATACAATTTTTATTTGCCAAGCATACTTCAGTAAAACTGGTGGGGAAAAGATGAAGGTAAGGATTCTCATTATCACTATTCATAGTAAATGCCGTATTGGAGGTCGTAGTCAATACATAAATAACAAAAATAAATAAATAAATAACATGTAAAAGATCAGAAAGCAAGTAACAAAACTAGTATTTTTATGAATTATATGATTGGCTACATAATAAACCTAAGGGTTTATTTTCCTCTAATTTAGAGAAAAACATCATAATGAATTAGAGAATTTAGTAGGCTTTGAGGATAAAAAACTAACATTAAAATATATCAATTGAATTTTACGTACCAGCCATACAAACCAAAATATATAATTTAAAATGCCACTTGTAATATCTTCAAAAATTTATATTTATTAGATTTTCCTGGGATATATCTAATAAATTATGTGAGAACTTTGTGGAGAAAATTATAAACTTCATTAAAAGAAGAGCTAAATAAATGTATAAGGAAGACTTACTATCACAAAGATGTCGATTCTCCTTAGTGAATCTACAGATTTAATGCAATCCCAATTAAAATCCTAATAGGATGTTCATAGACCTTGACATAATTATAAAATTTAAATGGTAAAACAGAAGGGAAAGACATTCCCAAAAGTCCTTTAGAAGAATATGAGGTAGGGAGGGACAGCCCTACCGTATATCACTAGTCCTTATTAAAATATTAAAATGAAACAAAGTGGTATTGGCCAAGTGAGAGACAAACAGTTCAGTGGAGAGAGCCCAGAGCAGACCTGCATGTACAGGTCCTCCTTCTACATAACAGAGGGGTAATTGCAAATCAGTGGAGAAAGGAGAGACTAGTCAATACATAGTAGAGGGGCAATGAGGTATCCTACAGAAAAGAATAAAACTGAATTCCCATCTAACTTAATCAGTTCTGAATGGATTAGGGCATAAAGGTAAAAGGCAAAATATAACATTTTAGAATGATATGTAGGAGAATATATTTATGATTTCAGTTTTAGGAAGAATTTGCTTTAATATACACTAACCATAAAAGAAGATTGATAAGTTCAACTAAAGTTAAAAAATTTGTTCCATAATGAACAGAATGTCTTCTTGTTTGTGACAAGGCAATATAAAGGAAATGGAAAGAAAATCAGAGGCTAAAATAAATATCTGCAGCATATAACTAATAAAAGATTACTATTTATAAAAGACAGAAAGGAGATCCTAAATTCCTCATATTAGAATAAAACAGATATTATAATAAGAAACGGACACGTAGATAACAGAAGGGGAAACATAAATGGCAAATAAACATATGAAAATGTTCTCAGCCTCATTAGTAAAATTGCAGTGAGGTGCCAGTTTATACTCATCAGTTTGGAAAAATATTAAGAAGCCAGAGAATACGTAGTTGGGAAGAGTGAAGAACAATAGCAACCCTAATATACTGTTAGTAGGGGTTGAAATTGGCACAATAACCCTGGAACCTATATGGCATTATATAGAAAAACTGAATATGTCATACACTGAGACATGGCAGTTTCATTACTGGGACTAAAATCTAGAAAATCTCCTGCTCATATGTATCAGAAGACATGGACAAGAATGTTTAAAATAGTGTTGTTTATAATGGTAAAAATGGAAAACAACCCAAATTTTCACCAGTAAGAAAATGGTAACCAAACTGCAACACAGTATATAACGCAGCACTGCAAGGGATTGAAAATATCTGAAGTCAGTTTACATGCATCCACATAGATAAACCTCACAAATGTGAAACTGCACATAACAAGCAGGTTGCAAAATTATACCCTCAACCTGAGTCCACTTAGAAAAAGTTAGGGGATATTATCATATTTGGTTTTAAAATAAGCCCTGGGATAGATAAACACAATGTCCACCATTATGGTTAAGTATGGGGAGGGAGAGGGATTGCAACAGGGAGGGCTTAATGGGGCCTTCCAATGACCTACTGGTAATAATCTCTTCCTTTCTTACACTGCAGAGGTGAGTGTGCAGATGTTCATTTTTGTCTTTTTTAAATATACTTTATTTGTATGCTATAAATATTCTTCTGTGTATGTAAATATTTAATTTAAGCATTTAAAAAATTCTCTGATTTTCTGTGCTAGTTAAGTGCTAGAGACTTAAGGGAAGTCACCTAGTTATACAACAAAAAAAGAATATTCCTTTTAGCATATTTCCCTGGTAATTAGAAATTTCTTCTCATTTTCCTCCTTGTTTTGACAAAGGATAAAACAAATGTTCTTTAGGGAAAACCAGGGATCATTCTAGTACCACCTCATATTTTGAGATGTCTTTGCCCTTTATTTAAATGATAAATCAGTATTAACCTTTGGGCCTTACTCTGAACTAAAAGAAAGTGAACTGCAAAGTGAAGGATCAGGTCCCAGCCAGGAGGAAACAAGACCAGCTGCAAAATGCCTCTTACTTTTGCAAGAGCTTTTACACTGTTAGGACACGATTATTATATATTGGATTGGCCAAAAAGTTTGTTCGGGTTTTAACATAACATCTTACAGAAAAACCTGAATGAAATTTTTGGCCAACCCAATACATTTATCAGTGAGGTTTAAGAGGAACATGGAAGAGAAACAACATGGACAGAATTAAAAGCCCTTCATGAGAGAATCAAGGTGGAGATTCAATTTTCCTGATTCCTAGTTCTACATTCTTTTACATTCTTTTTTTTTTTTTTTTTTTTTTTTTTTTTTTGCAGTACGCAGGCCTCTCACTGTTGTGGCCTCTCCCATTGTGCAGCACAGGCTCTGGACGCACAGGCTCAGTGGCCATAGCTCACGGGCCCAGCTGCTCCGCGGCATGTGGGATCCTCCTGGACCGGGGCATGAACCTGTGTCCTCTGCATCTGCAGGGGGACTCTCAACCACTGCGCCACCAGGAAAGACCCCACATTTTTTTTTTTTAAATACACATTATGGAGCTTCCCTGGTAGTGCAGTGGTTGAAAATCTGCCTGCCGATGCAGGGGACACGGGTTCGAGTCCCAGTCTGGGAAGATCCCACATGCCACGGAGCAGCTGGGCCCGTGAGCCACAACTACTGAGCCTGCGCATCTGGAGCCTGTGCTCCACAACAAGAGAGGCCGTGATAGTGAGAGGCCCGCGCATCGCGATGAAGAGTGGCCCCCGCTCACCACAACTAGAGAAAGCCCTCGCACAGAAATGAAGACTCAACACAGCCAAAAATAAATAAATAAATTTATTTTAAAAACCCAACAAAAACAAACCAAAAAACCACACATTACATTATATATGAAGGATAAATTCATAAATATTAAAAAAAATTTTAGGCAGTTGACAGGCCAAGAGATTTTTTAAAATTGAAATGTAGTTGATTTACAATGTTTCAGGTGTACATCCAAGTCATTCAGTTATAGCTATATGTCTATTCTTTTTCAGACTCTTTTCCATTATAATTTATTACAAGATATTGAATATAGTTCCCTGTCCTATACAGTAGGATCTTGTTGGTTATCTATTTTATATATAGTCATGTGTGTCTGTTAATCCTAAATTCCAAATTTAACCATCCTCCCCATTTCCCCTTTGGTGACCATGAGTTTGTTTTTCTGTCTGATTCTATTTCTATTTTGTATCATTTTTTAGATTCCACATGTAAATGATATCATATGATATTTGTCTCTCTCTGTCTGACTTACTTCACTTAGTATGATAATCCCTAGGTCCATCCACGTTGCTGCAAATGGCATTATTTCATTCTTTTTTATGGCTGAGTAATATTCCATTGTATATATGTACCATATCTTCTTTATCCATTCATCTGTCGATAGACATTTAGCTTGCTTCTACGTCCTGGTTATTGTAAATAATGCTACTAAGAACATTGGGGTGCATGTATGTTTTCAAGTTATAGTTTTCTCCAGTTATATGCCTAGGAGTGAGACTGCAGGATCATATGGTAACTCTGAGAAATATTTTTAGATGAGGGATATTTGCCAAGCCCACCCAAATGTAAATATTATTATTTTTCCTCTCTTTCTCTTTCTCTCTCTCTCTCTCTTTCTCCCCTTTCTCCTCTCTCTTTTTTCACACACACAGTGGAGGTATCTCTGTCCACACATCATTTTGACATAGAGAAATGGAACTTTAACTACTAGACATAGGTGTTTGCTTGAATTTCTAGAACTATACAGATCTGCTTCACATGGCCAGTGAGGATGACCAGGCCCCTGACTGCCTCTGCCATCAGAAGGCCTCATCCACTTTGTACCACCAGGCCTTTCTGATACAGTCTCGTATCTCTTACCCTAGTCTTCTTAGCAAGCTAATGCTTTTTTCCTCTTTCCTTGGAAAAACAATTTAGTGTGAGCCCCTTTTGTGGCTTCCAAATAATAAAAATATTACCTAATAATATCACAAGGTTGTTAATTACAGGACATTGAGTGTCCCAATAGGGACCATTAAAGGCCATGGGGGTAAAAAATAGAGAGAGGCTGAGATGAGGTACCAGGGGACTTTTGGGGATGAAGGAAATGCTCTATATCTTGATTATGGCAGTGGCTACACAGGCATATATATTTTCAAATGCACACTTAAACAAATATTTAAAATGGGTTCATTTGATTGTATGTAAATTACTCCCAAATAAGTTGACTAAAAAGGGAGAGTATGTCTTGAATAATTCAAGCCATTTGCCTCCACGCACCCCTCCCCCCACACCCCACCTTTGGTTTTCCAAGAGAAGGCAAAATCAGTCTAGGAAGATTCAGCTAATAGCACTGCCTCTAGTCACCCACCTTGGTCTACACACAGAGTGAATGGGGCGAAAGGAGAAGGAAGGAAATGGGGGTCAGATCTGGGTGGAGTCTGTAGCCTTGTGTACATTCAGTGGTAAGGGGTAGGGGCAGGGTACAGAGGTATCCTTCCCACAAAGCCAAGGGAAGCACTGAAGTTCTCAGAGAATCACCCACAGATCCAGGAGTATGTGGAGTAGGGGAACCTGGTATCTTGTGGCCCTGTCAGATTCTTGCTGAGATGTGGAATCTACAAGCCTGCTTAGGATTGCCACAGGAGGTAAGCTGGGCATGATGTGGATGTTCTTGGGAGAGTCTGCCATGTATACCCCAAAGTTTTGAGTTGTAAATAAACGTAGGGAATGGATGCCACTTATTTCTAGAGATTTCTGAAGGAGGAAGTCTTGTTGGAGCACTTCAGTGGGGTAAGAAGGGACCCTGGATTATTGTGCCTGAGAAAAATATGGAGGAGGCCACCAATATATCCAGTTCTCACAGTCATTGGGGAGTTAGAAAGATGACCCTGATGGTTCTCCTGATCCATGGAGGGTGTCCATGGGTCAAAACAAGGAACAGAAGTCACTGAGTGGCCAAATGAGGCAAAGCCCTACATGGAAAAGGGGCAGGAATGTAGATCACTGGTAGAGTAGATAGAAGCACAGGCCCTCTCTCTGAAGGGTCCTTGATGATGAAGGGGGTCAAGGTGAAGTGCTCTTCCATCTCACCCTCAGGAAAACTACTTATGTCTCCTACATCATACCAGTGGAGTCTCCAGGAGCAGCAGAACCAGACCAAGCCACTGTGGGGCCTGGGACACTTGGTCACCACCCTATGGCCAGTTGTAGAAGATTCCACCTCAGTTCTCATCTCTTGCCCCATCCTCACCAGGAGGTTGGGCCTTGAGGTGCAGCTGGTGAGGAAACATCCCAAAGTCAAGGCATAACCTGCCAGCCCCTGCCTTTGCCCCGAGAAGCCAATGCTGGAGGGAGAAGACAAAAGTTTTGAGTTTTGAGCCTGAGCTTAAAGTTTGAAACTATACAGAGCTTTGGATAACAAAAAGGGACCCCAAAATATAGCTTGCACCCAACATATCATCAAGGAATTGGAAGTTATGGTCAACATAGCCCTGTTAGAAATAGTGATTTAAATATAATAATAAATTCATTTCATGTATACAGCCTACTGAGATGAGATGAGATGGTTATGTAAGGAAAAGAGATAATATTTAGTAAGTCCTTAACCAAGCACCTGGTAAGTGGATGATTACCATTATTTATCCAGGTAGCCATTAAAAATGATTTTTACTTTTTAATTTTATTTTATAAATTGTAAATCCATCCATTTTTCTACTCACTGAGCAACTATTTATTGAGCCTCCAGTATGCTCTGGGGCAGTAAGAGAAATGTGGTCCCCGCTTCACAGAGCGTGCTGTGTGCCCGGGCCCAGGAGGCTCCATGAGGTCCCATGAGGACCCATGCTGACCAGTTTCAACAGGGTCATCTGCTCCCGCTGCATCTCTCAGACCCAACCTCTCTCATCCCATCTCACCTCTGGGATTCTTTCTGCTCACATTGCTTTGCCCAATAGAAGTCTCAGGCTTCCCAGTAAGACAATTCTTCCCATTTAAAATAATGCCTTGAAAACATAAAACTTCCCCTGCATATGGCAAAGGGCACGGGATCCACGTCACATTGGGTTCTGAGTGGGGACTCAATCCCTGTCCCAGCGGTACCTCTTTCTAGATAAATAAGTTGACAGTGGGTTGGCACCTCCCCCAGCCTCAGTGTTCCTAGGGAGAATAGCATCTCTACCTCGTAACAGGCTGTGAGCTTTAAATGAGACAGTGTATGCAAAGCACTTAAGTAAATTATATTTATTATTATCATAACACAGGGAATTCGAGCAAATTGCTTAACCTCACTGAACCTTGGTGCCCTCACTTTTAAAACAAAGTTATTAATAACAGACTTGTCTACCTCATGAGGATGGTGTCAGACCCATTGAGGTAATAGATGTGAAAGACATTTTATATATTATAAAGAGTTATTCAGTGGTAAACTATTGTTAGCATTTTCAATGATACACTGAGCTGAAATTTTCTTTTTAAGAGACTCCAAAGAAAAGCGAAAAAAGAGGGAATACAGCCATCGTGTTGCGACTGCCTTTCTATGACATTTATAAGCAATTTGGAAATCATCCAACTCCGTGAGTTAATTTGATTCCCCTTTGAATCACACAACTATGGTTGGCACATTGCATTCTGGTTTGCCTGCCTCGGCCTCAGCCTTCACTTGACATGCCCAGAGTCAACCAAGAAGATGCCAGGTTTGGAATGGATTAGGGCCTCTTCATCCAACGCTCTCTGCAGCAGGGCTTCTGCTAGCTTTTCTTGGACCTCACCCTGGAAGGCTCCACCTGCTTCCAAGGGTTTTGAATCCTCCCATGGGAGAAACATCAGCTATCAGGAAATAAGACCTGAGAGTGAGCATTGTTCTACTGGATTCTGGAAGTGGTCCCATAGAGCAGACGTGGGTGCCTTTGCCCTGGAAACTGTCATGCTACTGATTGTTCAAGAGAGAGGCAATTATCCCCCATTGGAAAGACTCTTCCCTGGTAGGGCCTCCTCACCAATGGAAACATGTTTCAGGAGGTGGGAGGATGTGCCCAGTCTGTGTTACATTCCTGAAAGCCTTATTTACTCAGTCACTGGTCTAAACCTGTTGATTCCCAGGACAGCAGACCAGTCCTTCACTCTCTCAGATTCCAGGGTGAGTGGAGGTAATATTTGCCCTGTGGGTTACAAAGTGTAACTGTAAAAAAATATATATATGAAATGCTTAGGATAATGTCTGATGTATACTAAGAACACAAAAGATGTAGGATAACCATATAATTCATCAACTTCTATAATTTATCAGGACACTTTTGAGAGTGAAAGGGGCACTGCACAGATTGGGTGTTGGGACAACAGTGTAAAGAAGACTGTCACAAGCAAACCAGGATGGCTAGCACATAAGGATATGGTATTAACTAATATTGGTTGCAGGGATGGGTATGCAGACACCAGTGGCTGGGAATTGCTTACTGTGTGTGTGCCTGTGACTGGCTGCCTGGGTCCCCAAGAGCTGCTGAGCCCTGCCTGAGGCTCAAGCGGAGTTGTTTCTGCTGATCCTCCCACCCCCATAGGGACAGTGTGAAGAACAGTTCTCAAGAGTGGGCTCTCTCTGTTGTCCTTGGGGAGTCATCCTCCAGCATCCGAGCTCTATCACAGGTTTCCCTAAAGACTGGGGCTAAGAAAGCCCCAGTGTCACAGAGTCCCTCTTTCTCCCATTGATATTGTACAAGCACAGGCCAAAAAAAACCTTTTATTATGCCCAGTCCAGTTGCCAACTGGTTGAGGGGAGAGTAAAAATTAGTGCACTGTGATCCACATAAGGAATCTTTCCCTTCTCAGTACATCCTGCCAAATTGAGAGGTTGATATGGGGAGTAGGTGAGAAGCTTCTATATCCCCCAAACCACACCCATCTTGGTCATAACTTTCAATGGCCGTTAAAGCATTTGGTGTGAACACCTCCTTTTGCAATCTACTGCCATCCCCACCCGCCATATTCATTTGCTTGCTCATTCATTCATTCAGCAATTCCTATAGACACTTTCATTCTAAGCATTGAGGATACACTAGTGAATAAGATACAAAAGTCCTTACTCTCCTTACTCTTATTACATTCTAGAACTAGGTTGTTCAGTATAACATATGATAGCTACATGAGGCTATTTAAATTTTGAGCAATTAAAATTAAATTTTAAATAAAATTAGAAGTTCAATTTTCTAAGTCGCCATTGCCACATTTCAGGTGCTCGATAGTCACAAGTGGCTCACGGACGCTGTACTGGACAGCTTAGGAAAAGAACATTTCCATCATTAGAGAAACTTCTATTGAATGACACTGTTCTAGAGGGAGAAGAAGAGCAGAAATGTAATAAAAGAGTAAATAGACAAATAGATCAGATGGTGATAAAAGTGCTTTGGAGGGATATTAAGTAAAACAATGTGTCTAAATAGTGCACTGGGGTAAGGGAGATAAGGGATGGGTAGTGAGGGAACATCTTCCTGATAGTCAGAGCTGACCTCTGTTAAAATATTAAAATAGTTCCTACCAATTGGTAAACAAGCATGGCCTGAAGCCCATCTGCTGTTGCTCATGCCACCAGGTTGGCTATCCTGGCCCCTCTTTTGGAACACTTCCCACAATCCAGCTATTAAAAGACAAATTCATAGCTCAGCAAGGGACAACCAGAACCCTGATCCTGCTCTGTGCCCTTGACTATTCTGATTGGTCAAAATTCATGCCATAATGTTTAAAAAACATTTTGAATATCACCCTTGCTGAGACGTCATTCAAGCAGGCCTCAAAATAAATCTCCACAGGGATATGGAGAGCAAAGCATTCCAGGCAGAGGAAATAGCAAGTGCAAAGGCTCTGAGGCTGGAGCATAGTTGGTATAGTCCGGGAAAAGCAAGGAGGTCACTGTGGCTGGGACCATGGTGAACAAGACTTCCAGAAAGTAGTAGAAGATGGAGTCAGAAAAATAACGGAAGTTGTGGATCACCAAGGACCTTGTAGGTCATTTGTATCATTTTTTTATTGCCACAAAAATGTTGCATAAAAACAACCACAAAACCCAGTGGCTTAAATCAATAAGCTGCTTCTACTGCTCATGAGTCTATGTTTCAGCTGGGCTCTGATGATCTTGGCCAGTCTGGGCTTACCTCAGCTGGACTTGCTCATTGACAGTCAGGTGGTAGCTTGGCCCAAGGCTGGCTATTCTGGGATGGCCTTATTCTCTTGTCTGACTGTTGACATGCTGCCAGCTGGGGAAGGAGGCGACTGGACCACACATCTTTCACCATCCTGCAGGCTAGCCTGGGCTTGTATACATGGGCACTGCGGGGTTCCAAGAAGGCCTCAGGCTCAGAGGTGGCACGTCATCCTGTACACGGCATTCTGCCAAAGCAAATCGCAGGGCCAGCCCAGATTCAAGGGGTGGGGAAATTGTTTCCACCTCTTACTGAGACGAGCTGTAGAGTTGCTTTGTAAAGGAGGCAGATACAGGGAGAGCTGGAGAACTGTGACCATTTATGCAATCAACTTACTACCCCATTGTAAAGGCTTTGATTTTGAGTATCAAGGGATGCCATTAAGGTTTAAAGGGGAAGAGAGATGTCACATTATTCAATTTATGTTTTAAAGTGATCCTTCTGGTAGCTGTCCTGAGAATAGATGGTAGGGGACAAGGGCAGAGGCAGAAAGACCAGGTAGAAAGGGTTGCAAGAAACCAGGAGAGAGATAATAGTGACCTGGAAAATGATACTAGTGGTGGAATTATAAGAAATGGGAGATTCTGAATTAGATTCACATCAAATCAGTGGATTACATGTGAATTGTAGAAAGAAAGGTGTCAAAGATGGCTTCAAGTTTGTTGCCAGAGCAGCTGGAAGAGTAGAGAAAGCTGTAGAAAAAGCAGGTTTGTGAAGAAAGATTAGGAGTTTCTGTTAGACTCTTAAGCTTGATGTCTCAAACATCAGAGTTTTGATGCTGGTTAAACAGTCAGATACACTAGCCTGGATTTGGGATACAGGGGTTATTGGCATATAGATGGTATTTAATTTTTTTAATTGAAGTTCAGTTGATTTACAATGTTGTGTTAATTACTGCTGTACAGCAAAGTGATTTAGCTCTACAAGTATATATATACATTCTTTTTTCTTTATTCTTTTCTATAATGGTTATGATAGGATATTGAATATAATTCTCTGTGCTATACAATAGGACCTTGTTTATCCATTCTATATATAAAACTTACATCTTCTAACCCCAGCCTCTCACTCCACCCCTCCCCCAACACCTTCCCCCTTGGCAACTACCCGTCTGTTCTCTATGTCCCTGATTCTGTTTCTATTTCATATATAGATTCATTTCTGTCATATTTCCACTTATAAGTAATATCATATGGTATTATATTTGTCTTTCTCTTTATGACTTAATTCACTTGGTATGATAATCTCTGGTTGCAACCATGTTGCTGCAAATGCATTATTTTGTCCTTTTTTATGGCTGAGTAGTATTCCATTGTGTATATATACATATATATCACATCTTCTTTATCCATTCATGTATATGGTATTTAAATACATGAGATTGGATGGGACCACCAAGAGAGTGAGTGTAGTTAGAGAAGAAAAGATGACAAAGGACTGAGGGCAGAAACCTGAGAAGGACCAACCAGTGAAGCAGAGGGAAAACCAGGTGATCTAGAAGCCATGTGTGGGAAGCATATAAAGGAGGAGGGGGCAGATCAGCTGTGTCACCACCACCTCCAGCTTCCATCTGAGTTCTTGGAAGATGGGGGGTTTTGGAGTGTTCTCTGGAATGAAAATATGTTTCCTCCATCTTACGTATGTTAATAGAAGAATATGTGGCCTTGGTCTTTGCCTGAGGCCGTCAGTGACAATGGGGAGCTTGAGCTGTTGCAGGGCAGGAACCCACTTAACTTCTGTTGCTAGAATTCTCCAAAAGGCTGTCTCTGGATCCCAGGACAGAAACATCCACCCTGCGGCTGTGCAGGCACCCACAGTCCCCCCACAGAAAGCCAAGGCAAGAGAAGCACCACTGTCTAGAGTGTTTTAGACACCAAGAAATGTTGGATGAAGAGTGAGTGAATGAATGAGGGAAAAAATGGGTAAATGGAGAACAACTGCTGTCAGAAACTACAGTTAGCGAACAAGAAAATGACCGTAACAGGCAAATCCTGAGGCCTGGGAAAGAAAAAACAGGAGGGACTTGAACCAAGAGGTTTCCTGTGAGATTTGCATTGATCATAGCCCTGGCATCTGCCCCTGCATAGCTTTTCACCCCTCCACTCACCCTGGGAGACACAGGTCCCTACTTCCCCTTCCTCACTCTACAAACTTCCCATCACTTCCTGAGAGGTAGAGAGACATGGAGTAATACTGCCTAGATTTGAGGCCCAGTTCTACCAGGTATTAGCTGAATTAATATCTGAGTTTCATCGGATTGTTGTGAAGATTTTTTTTCTTTTTTAAATGAAGCTTGTAAACTGTAAAGTGCTATCCACATGGAGGGTAATTTATATTCCACAGAACTAACTGGGGAAAGGCACACTGTCAAATAGTGTCAGAGCAGAAAAGAGTTAAAAGATAGCTCCTCACTGAAAGAAATGTGAGAAGGTGGCAGTGCAGACCTATGAGAAGGTGTCAAAGCAAAACGAGGGTAGTGAATTACAAGATGGTGGCAGGTAGTTGTCTTAGGATCACGTCATCACCCCCCAAGGCTTTAGTGAACTTTCTGCATTTCTGAGATACTTTGCACCAATGGATTTTATTTCCCCCCAAGGAAATCAGCAGCTTTGAGTTAAATGATGTAGATAGAGGAGGCCACAGTCTCCAGAGGGGAGACCTTGAAAAGCCTGAGGAAGTAAAATTGGGAGCTGCAGACCGCACAGCAAAGGGCTTATTTATTTATTTATTTATTAAACATCTTTATCAGAGTATAATTGCTTTACAGTGGTGTGTTAGTTTCTGCTTCATAACAAAGTGAATCAGCTATACATATACTTATATCCCCATAACTCCTCCCTCTTGCATTTCCCTCCCACCCTCCTTATCCCACACCTCTAGGCGGTACCAAACCACTGAGCTGATCTCCCTATGCTATGCAGCTCCTTCCCACTAGCTATCTATTTTACATTTGGTAGTGTATATCTGTCCATGCCACTCTCTCACTTCATGTCAGCTTACCGTTCCCATTCCCCATGTTCTCAAATCCATTCTCTACGTCTGCATCTTTATTCCTGTCCTGCCCCTAGGTTCTTCAGAACCATTTTTATTTATTTATTTATTTTTAGATTCCATATATATGTGTCAGCATACAGTATTTGTTTTACGCTTTATGACTTACTTCACTCTGTATGACAGTCTCTAGGTCCATCCACCTCACTACAAATAACGCAATCTCATTTTTTTATGCCTGAGTAATATTCCATTGTATATATGTGACACATCTTCTTTATCCATTCATCTGTCGATGGACACTTATGTTGCTTCCATGTCCTGGCTATTGTAAATAGAGCTGCAATGAATATTGGGTACATGTGTCTTTTTTGTGTGTGTGGTACACGGGCCTCTCACTGTTGTGGCCTCTCTCGTTGCGGAGCACAGGCTCTGGATGTGCAGGCTCAGCAGCCATGGCTCACGGGCCTAGCCGCTCCGCGGCATGTGGGATCTTCCGGAACCAGTGCATAAACCCGTGTCCCCTGCATCAGCAGGCAGACTCTCAACCACTGCGCCACCAGGGAAGCCCCCATGTGTCTTTTTGAATTATGGTTTTCTCAGAGAGTATATGCCCAGTAGTGGGATTGCTGGGTCTTAAGGTAGTTCTATTTTTAGGTTTTTAAGGAACTTCCATACTGTTCTCCATAGTGGCTGTAACAATTTACATTCCCACCCACAGTGCAAGAGGGTTCCCTTTTCTCCACACCCTCTCCAGCATTTATTGTTTGTAGATATTTGATGATGGCCATTCTGACTGGTGTGAGGTGATACCTCATTGTAGTTTTGATTTGCATTTCTCTAATAATTAGTGATGTTGAGCATCCTTTCATGTGTTTTTTGGCCATTTTTATATCTTCTTTGGAGAAATATCTATTTAGGTCTTCTGCCCAGTTTTGGATAGCGTTGTTTGTTTTTTTGATATTGAGCTGCATGAGCTGCTTGTAAATTTTGGAGATTAATCCTTTGTCAGTTGCTTCATCTTCAAATATTTTCTCCCATTCTGAGGGTTGTCTTTTCATCTTGTTTATAGTTTCCTTTGCTGTGCAAAACTTTTGAGTTTCATTAGGTCCCATTTGTTTATTTTTATTTTTATTTCCATTCCTCTAGGAGGTGGGTCAAAAAGGATCTTGCTGTGATTTATGTCATAGAGTGTTCTGCCTATGTTTTCTTCTAAGACTTTTATAGTCTCTGAACTTACATTTAGGTCTTTAATCCATTTTGAGTTTACTTTTGTGTATGGTGTTAAGGAGTGTTCTAATTTCATTCTTTTGCATGTAGCTGTCCAGTTTTCCCCAGCACCACTTATTGAAGAGATTCTCTTTTCTCCATTGTATATTCTTGTTTCCTTTAACAAAAATAAGGTGACCATATGTGCGTGGGTTTATCTCTGGGCTTTCTATCCTGTTCCATTGATCTATATTTCTGCTTTTGTGCCAGTACCATACTGTCATGATCACTGTAGCTTTGTAGTATAGTCTGAAGGCCAGGAACCGGATTCCTCCAGGTCCGTTTTTCATTCTCAAGATTGCTTTGGCTATTCAGGGTCTTTTGTCTTTCCATACAAATTGTGAAATTTTTTGTTCTAGTTCTGTGAAATATGCCATTGGTAATTTGATAGGGATTGCATTGAATCTGTAGATTGCTTTGGGTAGTATATTCATTTTCACAATGTCGATTCTTCCAATCCAAGAACATGGTACATCTCTCCATCTGTTTGTATCATCTTTAATTTCTTTCCTCACTGTCTTATAGTTTTCGGCATACAGGTATTTTGTCTCTGTAGGTAGGTTTATTGATATTTTATTCTTTTTTTTTGCAGTGGTAAATGGGAGTGTTTCCTTAATTTATCTTTCAGATTTTTCATCATTAGTGTACATGAATGCAAGAGATTTCTGTGCATTAATTTTGTAATGTGCTAGGTTACCAAATTCATTGATTAGCTCTAGTAGTTTTCTGGTAGCATCTTTAGGATTCTCTATGTATACATAGAGAATCTGAAAACAGTGACAGCTTTACTTCTTCTTTTCCAATTTGGATTCCTTTTATTTCTTTTTCTTCTTTGAGTCCTGTGGCTAAAACTTCCGAAAGTATGTTTAATGATAGTGGTGAGCATGGGCAACGTTGTCTTGGTCCTGATCTTAGTGGAAATGGTTTCAGCTTTTCACCACTGAGAACAATGTTGGCTGTGGGTTTGTCATATATGACCTTTATTATGTTGAGGTAAGTTCCCTCTATGCCTACTTTCTGCAGGGTTTTTATCACAAATATGTGTTGAATTTTCTCAAAAGCTTTTTCTGCATCTATTGAGATGAACATGTGGTTTTTATCCTTCAGTTTTTTAATATAGTGTATCACATTGACTGATTTGCGTATACTGAAGGATCCTTGCATTCCTGGGATAAACCCCACTTGATCATGGTGTACGATCCTTTTAATATGCTGTTGGATTCTGGTTGCTAGTATTTTGTTGAGGATTTTTGCATCTATATTCATCAGTGATTTGGGCCTGTAGTTTTCTTTCTTTGTGACATCTTTGTCTGGTTTTGGTACCAGGGTGATGGTGGGCTTGTAGAATGAGTTTGGGAGTGTTCCTCCCTCTGCTATATTTTGGAAGAGTTTTAGAAGGATAGGTGTTATCTCTTCTCTATATGTTTGATAAAATTCGCCTAGGAAGCCATCTGGTCTTGGGCTTTTGTTTTCTGGAAGATTTTTCAGCACAGTTTCAATTTCAGTGCTTGCAATTGGTCTGTTTATATTTTCTATTTCTTCCTGGTTCAGTCCTGGAAGGTTGTGCTTTTCTAAGAATGTGTCCATTTCTTCCAGGTTGTCCATTTTATTGGCATAGAGTTGCTTGTAGTAATCTCTCATGATCCTTTGTATTTCTGCAGTGTCAGTTGCTTCTTCTCCTTTTTCCTTTCTAATTCTATTGATTTGATTCTTCCCCCTTTTCTTCTTGATGAGTCTAGCTAAGGGTTTCTCTATTTTGTTTATCTTCTCAAAGAACCAGCTTTTAGTTTTATTGATCTTTGCTGTTGTTTCCTTCATTTCTTTTTCATTTATTTCTGATCTGATCTTTATGCTTTCTTCCCTTCTGGTAACTCTGGGTTTTTTTTTTCTTCCTTCTGTAATTGCTTTAGGTATAAGGTTTGGTTGTTTATTTGAGATGTTTCTTGTTTCTTAAGGTAGGATTGTATTGCTATAAAGTTCCCTCTTAGAATGGCTTTTGCTGCATCCCATAGGTTTTGGGTCGTTGTGTTTTCATTGTCATCTGTTTCTAGGTATTTTTTGATTTCCTCTTTGATTTCTTCAGTGATATCTTGGTTATTAAGTAGTGTACTGTTTATTCTCCATGTGTTTGTATTTTTTACAGTTTTTTTGTGTAATTGATATCTAGTCTCATAGCATTGTGGTTGGAAAAGTTACTTGATACGATTTCAATTTTCTTAAATTTACCAAGGCTTGATTTGTGACCCAAGATATGATCTATCCTGGAGAATGTCCAATGAGCACCTGAGAAGAAAGTGTATTCTGTTGTTTTTGGATGGAATGTCCTATAAATATAAATTCAATCCATCTCGCTTAATGTGTCATTTAAAGCTTGTGTTTTCTTATTTATTTTCATTTTGGTTGATCTGTCCATTGGTGAAAGTGGGGTGTTAAAGTTCCCTACTATGATTGTGTTACTGTTGATTTCCCCTTTCATGGTTGTTAGCATTTGCCTTATGTATTGAGGTTCTCCTATATTGGGTGCATAAATATTTTCAATTGTTATATCTTCTTCTTGGATTGATCCCATTATCATTATGTAGTGTCCTTCTTTGTCTCTTGTAATAGTCTTTATTTTCAAGTCTATTTTATCTGATATGAAAATTGCTATGCCAGCTTTGTTTTGATTTCCATTTGCATGGAATATCTTTTTCCATCCCCTCATTTTCAGTCTGTATGTGTCCCTAGGTCTGAAGTGGTCTCTTGTAGGTAGCATATATATGGGTATTGTTTTTGTATCCATTCAGCCAGTCTATGTCTTTTGGTTGGAGCATTTAATCCATTTACATTTATGGCAATTATCAATATGTATGTTCCTTTTACCCTTTTCTTAATTGTTTGGGGTTTGTTATTGCAGGTTTTTTCCTTCTCTTGTGTTTCCTACATAGAGAAGTTCCTTTATCATTTGTTGTAAAGCTGGTTTGATACTGCTGAATTCTCTTAGCTTTTGCTTGTCTCTGAAGGTTTTAATTTCTGCTTTGAATCTGAATGAGATCCTTGCCAGGTAGAGTAATCTTGGTTGTAGGCTCTTCCCCTTCATCACTTTAAATATGTCCTGACCCTCCCTTCTGGTTTGCAGAGTTTCTCCTGAGAGATCAGCTGTTAACCTTATGGGGATTCCATTGTATATTATTTGTTGTTTTTCCCTTGCTGCTTTTAATATTTTTTCTTTGTATTTAAGTTTTGATAGTTTGATCAATATCTGTCTTGGCATGTTTCTCCTTGGATTTATCCTGTATGGACTCTCTGTGCTTCCTGGACTTGATTAACTATTTCCTTTCCCATATTAGGGAAGTTTTCAACTATAATCTCTTCAAATATTTTCTCAGTCCCTTTCTTTTTCTATTCTTCTTCTGGGACCCCTGTACTTCGAATGTTGATGCATTTAATGTTGTCCAAGAGGTCTCTGAGACGGTCCTCCATTCTTTCATTCTTTTTTCTTTATTCTGCTCTGCAGTAGTTATTTCCACCATGTTATCTTCCAGGTCACTTATATGTTCTTCTTTCTCAGTTATTCTGATATTGATTGCTTTTAGAGAATTTTTAAATTCATTTATTGTTTTTTTCATCATTGTTTGTTTGCTCTTTAGTTCTTCTAGGTCCTTGTTAAACATTTTTTGTGTTCTCTCCACTCTATTTCCAAGATTTTGGATCATCTTTACTATCATTACTCTGAATTCTTTTTCAGGTAGACTGCCTATTTCCTCTTATTTGTTTGGTCTGGTGGGTTTTAACCTTGCTGCTTCATCTGCTGTGTGTTTCTCTGTCTTCTCATTTTACTTCACTTATTGTGTTTGGGTTCTCCTTTTTGCAGGCTGCAGGTTCATAGTTCCCATTGTTTTTGGTGTCTGTCCCCAGTGGCTATGGTTTGTTCAGTGGGTTGTTTAGGCTTCCCGGGGGAGGGGACTAGTGCCTGTGTTCTGGTGGATGAGGCTGGATTCTGTCTTTCTGGTGCACAGGACCATGTCTGGTGGTGTGTTTTGGGGTGTCTGTGACCTTATTATGATTTTAGGCAGCCTCTCTGCTAATGGGTGGGGTTGTGTTCCTGTTTTGCTAGTTGTTTGGCATAGGGTGTTCAGCATTGTAGCTTGCTGGTCGTTGAGTGCAGCTGGGTCTTAGCATTGAGTTGGAGATCTCTGGGAGAGCTTTCGCTGTTTGATATGATGTGGAGCTGGGAGGTCTATGGTGGACCAGTGTGCTGAACTCTGGTTCCTCCCAGACACCCGGCCAGAGCACGAAGACTTTGTCAGCCACACGGCTGAGTAGAAAAGGGAGAAGGAAAGAAAGAAAGAGAGAAAGAGAGAAAGAAAGAAAGAAAGAAAAA
This sequence comes from Lipotes vexillifer, assembly GCF_000442215.2. NCBI lineage: Eukaryota > Metazoa > Chordata > Mammalia > Artiodactyla > Lipotidae > Lipotes > Lipotes vexillifer. The sequence continues at coordinate 1,315,196 of NW_006777671.1, forward strand.
ATAAAGTTATTAAAGTAAAAAATAATTATTAAAAATTAAAGAAATTAAAAAGTAATAAAAAAGAAAGAAAGAAGAGAGCACCGAAACCAAAAACCAAATCCACCAATGAGAACAAGTGCTAAAACCTATACAAAAAAAAAAAAAAAAGGACAGACAAAACCCTAGGACAAATGGTAAAAGCAAAGCTATACAGACAAAATCACACAAAGAAGCATACACATACACACTTACGAAAAGAGAAAAAGGAAAATTGTATATATGTATTGTTGCTCCTAAAGTCCACCGCCCCAATTTTGCAATGATTCGTCGTCTATTCCGGTATTCCACAGCTGCAGGGTACATCGAGTTGATTTTGGAGGTTTAATCCGCTGCTCCTGAGGCTGCTGGCAGAGATTTCCCTTTCTCTTCTTTGTTCGCACAGCTCCCGGGGTTCAGCTTTGGATTTGGCCCCGCCTCTGCGTGTAGGTTGCCTGAGGGTGTCTGTTCTTCCCTCAGATGGGAGGGCATTAAAGCTGCAGCTGATTCGGGGGCTCTGGCTCACTCAGGCCGGGGCGAGGGAGGGGTACAGATTGCAGGGCGAGCCTGCAGCGGCAGAGGCCAGCATGACTTTGCCCCAACCTGAGGCGCGCCGTGTGTTCTCCCGGGGAAGTTGTCCCTGGATCACGGGACCCTGGCAATGGCGGGCTGCACAGGCTCTCAGAAGGGGAGGTGTGGATAGTGACCTGTGCTTGCACACACGTTTCTTCGTGGCGGCAGCAGCAGCCGTAGCGTCTCATGCCCATCTCTGGTGTCTGCGGTGATAGCCGCGGCTCGCGCCCATCTCTGGAGCTCATTTAGGTGGTGCTTTGAATCCCCTCTCCTCTCGCACCGCAAAACAATGGTCTCTTGCTTCTTAGGCAGTTCCAGACTCTTTCTTGGACTTCCTCCCGGCTAGCTGTGGCGCACTAACTCCCTTCAGGCTGTGTTCACGCCGGCAACCCCAGTCCTCTGCCTGCGGATCTGACCTCCCAAGCCCGAGCCTCAGCTCCCAGCCCCCGCCCGTCCCGGCGGGCGGGTGAGCAGACAAGCCTCTCGGGCTGGTGAGGGCTGGTCGGCACCTATCCTGTGTGCTGGAATCCCTCAGCTTTGCCCTCTGCACCCCTGCTGCTGCGCTTTCCTCCATGGCTCTGAAGCTTCTCCCCTGCCACCCCCCATCTCCGCCAGTGAAGGGGCTTCCTAGTGTGTGGAAACCTTTCCTCCTTCACAGCTCCCTCCCACTGGTGCAGGTCCTGTCCCTATTCTTTGGCTCTGCTTTTTCTTTTTTCTCTTCCTCTACCCAGGTACGTGGGAAGTTTCTTGCTTTTTGTGAGGTCTGAGGTTTTCTGTCAGCCTTCAGTAGGTGTTCTGTACGAGTTGTTCCCCATCTAGACATATTTCTGATGTATTTGTGGGGAGGAAGGTGATCTCCACATCTCAGTCCTCTGTCATCTTGAAGGTCTCCAGCAGCAAAGGGCTTTTGATGGTGACTCACTGAAGAGTGGAATTCAGGGCTGAGAGTAGGAAAATCTCTGAGGGGGGAGCAAACCTGAAGTAGCATTTAGGTCACACACGTTTATACAGTGTGAGGTGAATTATTTCATGTTTATAATAGATTCTATAGCACCTCAAATGAGGCTGAAGTAATCTAGTAATGATATACTACCATCTTTTGTTTTTCCTTTATTGTGTCTCTCTTTTTCCCTTCCCCTGCCTGTGCTTGAGGGTGGCTTTACAGTCAATGATCAAGTCCAAACAGTTGTCTCTTCACCAACTAACTGGCAACCTCTCCCCTTGTACCACTAGTAGCGTTAACCCTGGGAAAGGGGCCTCCATGATACAGTGCAGTCTGCATGAACTTGTGCCTGACCCCTTCCCCAGCTCACTCCCATGCCATACTATTCACCCTGGCAGACAAAAAGGAAAAATGCAGCCGCCATGAGGATAACCCAGAACCATGTACACAGTTTCCAACATAAACTCTGCAACTCAGGGCTCCCACCCTGCAGAACATCCAATAACTTTGGCTGAGCCATCCAAGTCCAGGGAAAAAGCAACCCACTGTGAAAGAACAAAGGCAGGCTCAGCCCAGGCCTGTCAGGAAAGGCAGGCCACAGCACCTCCGGGCAAACTTGGTCCTTGGAAGGCTGCCAAGTGGGCTGTCCTAAGCATGACAAGGCAAAGGAGGGAACCAACAAGTCCCAGTCAATGAGAAACAGATCTGCCGTAAAAATAACAAAGAATCACAAGGCACACTTACAAAGTCTTGCCTCTGAGCTGGTATGGCACACAACCAGACCTAATGGTAGAGTCAGAGGAAAAAGTCCATGGTAAACAGGTTCAAAGACCTTCTGCTGGTTTTACCTAAAGGCATTCCAAGAAAGGACTGTCCTTCTCCAATAGACTCTGCACTTGACCTTGCTGGAATGACAGTGAGGAAGTCTATTTGGGAGCAGAGGGATGGACTAGATGAACCTGTGAGGTCATGTTATTTCTGGTCAAACAGGCAGTGCTGATGAGACTGGTGCCTGTGATGAGAAAGAATCTATTGGTGAGGGAATAGAAACATAGATCAGAAGAAAGGAATAAGAGGGGGAGGGTTCTCAGTTCTCAAGTATTTGTCGAGGGCTCCTTGAGAGCTGAGCACAGTGCGGGAAGGGTACAAAATAACAGACCATCTCACCCTCAAGGTGTTTAACAGATTGTATATATATCCAAAAATGCTTTAAAAAATAAGTTTAAGAGGATAAGAGATAATTATTTTTACTGAAGATGCCCAGAGATCATCTACTCTTGGGCCAGCTATGACTGTTTGGTGGACCTGCCTGGAAGTCTGTAATGAGAATGTTTGTGATGGCTTGTGTAGGTCCAGGATCAGCAAAAATAAGTTCCTTGATATGTTAGTGCTGTTTGTAATGGATGGAAAAGAATACTGTGTATTTCATGATCTGAGTTCCAGGAAGGGGAGGTGACACAGTTGAACAGAAACAGCACTAGACTGTCATAACCGTTCATCCTGCCTTGGGAGAGCAGGACGTATGAGCACAGTGCAGAAGCAGCAGGTGTCCCACGGTGCACGAGTGGTCGATTGTGGGGAGGAAGAACAAGAGAAAGAGGGAGGGAGAGAGGAAGGAAAGAAGGAAGGAAGGAAGGAAAGAAGACTGGGAAAGCTGCAAGATGCCACAGAGTGGCACCATACAAACACGTTTGGTTTTTCAGTGAAACAAAACTACTGCTTAACACTCCTTTCTCTTTCTCTTCTTCTCTTTCTCTTTCCATAAGAATGTAATGTCAAGGTGAAGGTTGCCAGGAAAGTGGCAAAACTTTCCCATAATTCCACCCTGGGTTGAACGCTGAAGGAATATTACTGATTTCTTATGAAGTAAAGTATCACAGGCCACAACTTATGATAATTTGGTGAGAATTAAGGTGCACACTTTATTCTGCATGATAATATAGCTAGTTCTGTGTCAGTCTCTCTTTATGAAATTGATGATTCCATGAAGACAGTGTTATCTTCACTGTATTTCCCAGTATCTAATCAAACTATATAAACAGTAGACATTCAGTGAAGGCTTATTAATTTGATAAATGAATGAAGGAATGAATCATTTAGTTTCTTTAGGGAGAAATCCAGAGATTTGGGAGTCAATGTTCTAGCCAGGAGAAAGAACAAAAATAGTCTCGTGGTATTAAAGCCTCATTTAAGTGTGATGGGCTTGGAACTTCCCACTCAGTCATTCCAGTCAGGGAGGAAATAATAATAGTAATAGCTAATATTTATTGGGGAATTACTATGTGCCTCATGAGGATGAATAAATCAAGACACATTAAATGTTTTAACAAACAACTCTAAAAATCTCAGTAGTCCAAACCATAATACAACGCAGATTGGCAGGGGCAGAGGAAGGAGTGCTATACTCTAGAGTATACTCTATACTCTATACTCATTCATAGACCCAGGTTCATTCCATATTGTGGTTCTGCCTGAGCTTTGGAGTCCTCCCCTGGATCCTCTGCATCCACCCCAGCAGATGAGGAAAGAGAGGGTACAGAGGACCACAGAGAGGCTTTAGGGGTAAGGCTTAGACCACATAGCATATATCACTTCCATCCACATTACATTCACCACAACTTAGTTTACAGCCTCACTTAGATGCAAGGAGGCTGGGAAATGTATTCAATTGGTGACACAGCAAGAAGAGGAAACAGATTTCTTGTGTTTCTAGCAAGTGTCTGCTACAATGCATTATCTCATTTAATTCTCAAGACAACCCTATAAAGCAAATACAATTTATATTACAATTTTGCGGAAGAGCAAACTCAGGCTCAGAGAGGAAAATACTGCCCATGTAACAAATGATAGAACTGGGAGTTGTTCCTAGGTTTAACACTAAAACATGTGTCAAACCCATGTGTCAGACCCACTAAGCTATGATTTTTCATAATTAAGATTCAGTTATGTTGCCCTATTCCTCCCTCTTCCTTCCTGCCACACCGATCCTCACAATGCTGGTTTTGGCTCTCCTGGATCTAAACTCCTGGTGATAAGTGGTTATTTGGTAAATATGCATTATCTTATCTAGTCCTCATTGTACTCCCATGTGGTAGGTATTATTATTATTAGCTATGCTTTACCAGGGAGGAAACTGAGATTAGATAGGTTATATAACTTGGCCATGAACACACAGCTAATGAGAGGCACATTTGAACACTGTATCTTGCTCTTTGGCCTGGAACTTTGGAAGACTTTTCCCTGAAAGAATTTTTAAATGACAACAAAAAAAATGTTGAATCCTAAAAAAATGCAACAACACAGTTTCCCATGAGATATCCCAAATTGTTTGGCATTGAGGTCACCAAGGTCAGGTAGCTTCTTACTCTTCAGACCTGATTTGTCCATAAGGTAGGAAAATCAAGAGCATTCAGCAGCCTTTTGTCTTATGAATTACAGTTAGATTGGCACATCAAGTATTGAAGAAGTTCTTCTAGCCAAAACAATCCAGGAAGTGAAGAATCAGATAAATAACAAGGCTGATGCAAGGCTAGAGAAACACTCCAGACTCAGCTAGGGGGTGGTCTCTCCAGGCCAACAGCATTATTCACAGCTGGGTCACTGGGTGCTGATGTGGAAGCAACAGCCAGAGCAGGCTTTGTCTGCTGGGCTGTCTTCCTTTCTCTCCCATCCTCACCCCTATCCTGACCAGGCCACTCTCTCCCAGAGTTTCTAGCTCTACTAGTAACTAGTTTTTCCTTTATCACACTTTCCTTGGGCAGGCAAGTGCCATCAGATGTCATGCACTGGTATCTGAGGGGAAAAAAACAGGAAATGAAGCTAATTAAAACTGTTGCACTGTAAAGAAAGACTTCATGATAATAATAATAATGCCATCTGAGGACTTCGGCAGATTGGCAACTGAAAGGAAAAAACCAACAGTAGATTAGGAGTCTCTGGGGTATTTGACTTTCCAATATCTTTCTTTATGCAATAATCCTTCCTTCTGGAAACTTTGAGCTTGTTTACTCCCATAACCAGTGAGGCAACTGGGGTGAGACTGGTGAGAAGACTGACCCAAGGTGACACTGATGGTTGGGAGGAGCCAGGCAACCAGGATTCTAGCCTTCAAGTTGGGAGAGTCTTTCTGCACCACACTTAGGTGTGGAACTCCCAGTACATGAAATGGTTACATATTCTACTCTACTTCTCATAAATAATCAAGCAACAAAACAGAAACACACTACCAAAATGCCATGGGCAAAGACTCCCTGCACTGCTCCTTGCTGGGTGCCTGAGAAGCTGGTGGTGTCTCTAAGCTGCACTATAGCCCTCTTCTCTCTCCCTCGCAAGATCTCTTGGGAACCTGTCTATAAATTCCCACTTCTCTTTATCCTAGCTGAACTTATTTGCCACCTACCGTAGGAGTCTGTCTTTTGTCCTAATTCCCACAGCAATGAGCTCAGTGTACCCACTTCCCCCACCCTGTACTCTCCCTCACACCTGTCAGAAATCTAAGATCCTTATATTTACTGGCCCTCTGTGGCCTTTTCCCATTTTAACATTTCTGTCTCTAATAAAGAAAACCATCTTTTATCTACACACTTAAAAGTTTTCAAAATCAAAGTAAGGTCACAGATGATTTCACTGGGTCTTGCATAAGTAGGACACTGCCAACCTCTCTGCCCTCTTCTCCCACAATTCTGCCCTGATATCACCATTCTTCTGTCTCACTGGTCTCTGTTCAGCTCTTTAGAAAACGCCAAGTTCTCTCTTGCCCTGTGCTCTTTGACATACCATTTCCTCTCACAGAATCTTACCCACAACCCGTTCTCCCCCTACCTGCTAGTGGCAAACTTCTACATACATGTCAAGACTCAGTTTATGTGTCACTTCCTCCAGGAAACCTTTCCTGACACCTGTCATCAAGTTAGGTCCCCTATTATGCTCTCAGATAACCCCATACTTTTCTTTTATATCCTTTATCATAAATGTGATTGTACAATTATATTTTTTAATATAAATCTTTATTATTATAGCTTTAATATAAATCTTTATTGGAGTATAATTGCTTTACAATGGTGTGTTAGTTTCTGCTTTATAACAAAGTAAATCAGCTATACACATACATATATCCCCATATCTCTTCCCTCTTGCATCTCCCTCCCACCCTCCCTATCCCACCCCTCTAGGTGGTCACAAAACACCTACCTGATCCCCCTGTGCTACGCAACTGCTTCCCACTAGCTATCTATTTTACATTTGGTAGTGTATATATGTCCATGCCATGTACAATTATTTATTATAATTTTAACTTATTAGCTGTGTCCTCCAGCAGACCATAGGTAAGTTCCGTGAGCAAATGACCAGAAAGGACTGATACTGTGCACACACACATTTTAAATATTACTTTCAGGAAACTTAGCTGACATGTCTTGTCATCTAATTACTTGCATATATATGGAAGCACCTGGAAGGAGTATGAAACCTATTGTGACAGAAACCCCTACAGTGATGGATACATAACAAATGTTTATTGAATGAATGAATAGATGGATGGATGTTGATAAATACTTGAAGGGGGAGGTGTGCTAGTTTGATAGCAAACTTGGCAGCAGATAAAAAACATTTCCAGTGTAGAAGTATAATGCTATCTGTTATTTTTATTTGTCACATGTGCTTTTGGTTTTCCTTCTTTCTAGGAGCCTCTGTATTAACTTCCTATCCTAAGCCACAAAATATAGTGGCTTAAATAAAACAACACATGCTTACTGCAAAGTTTCTGTGCAGTAGTCCAGTGGTCCAGGAACTGTTTAGTTGGATCCTCCACTTAGGGTTTCATAAGACTACAATTAAGGTGATATTCAGGGCTGGATTCTCATCAGAGGCTCAACTGGGGAAGGAATTGCTTCCAAGACCCCTCTGGTTGTGGCAGAATTTATTTCCTTGTGACAATCGGATTCATGACAGCTGGCTTCTTCAAAGCCAGTAACAGCATGAGAAAGAAGTTCTAGCAAGATGAGTGGTGAGCAATATTTATTTAATTACCTTCATGTAATCACATTTCTCCCATCACCTTTGCCACATTTCATCGGTCAGAATCAAGTTACAGGTCCCTCCCACAATCAAGGATGCAAGGGGATTACACAAAAGTGTGAATTCTAGAAGGCAGGAACCGGGGGCTTATACTACAGTCTGTATGACAGTCTGAACTCTGGACCCTAACGATTCACATCTCTCCTACACTCAAAATTCATTCACCCCCCTCACAAGATTCCCAAGAGTTTCATCCCATTATAGCATTAGCTTCACAATTTCATTGTCTAAATCAGATCCAGGTGAGGATGAGGTGCTCAGGTATAGTCTGCTAAGTATAGCTCCTGTGGCACAATTACTCTCCATCTGTGAAACTATGAACCTAATGAGACAAGTTATCTATTTAAAATACTCAGCATACAACGATGGGACAGGCATTGGATAATAGTACAAAAGTTCCAGCTCAAGGCTAAAATGAAAGATTAAAAATGTCCATAGTAGTTTTAAAATCCAGCTGATCAAGTGCTCAAAGATCCTTGATAATATTTCAGGATGTAGGGGATAATTCTCTGTGGCTCTTGGCTCTGATCTCTGAGCCCTTGATTCTACTTTCTGTGTCATTCTTCTTTTTTCATAAAAAGAAAAAACATGTACATGTTTGCAGCTGAGTAGTTTATCAGCCTGCTTCTTGCCAGAAAAACTGGGTCAGTGGGGGACTTGTTTCAGCAGCCTTCTTTCATTTTGCACTCTCTCTGTCCCATTCAGTTCATGCTGGCAGTGTTTCTACTGAAATAATTTTCTCAATAACTTTGTGGGTCTCCCATGGGTTTCATTGGAGTTCACTCTACGAGACAAAAGCCACACCCACCTATCTTTTCAAGATAATCCTTTCTCTATCTTTAGCTCCTGCAGAGATTGCTGAGACACAACACCACTTATGTTTCTAGAAGCCCTATACTTCAAGGTCTCGGAGGGGCATCCTTAATATCTTGAAAGGGCCGTTTGGGTGATTGAATAGTATGACCTTTGGATTTTTTGAAGTTTTAGCAAAAGATTGTATAATTGCACACTCAGCTTTTTCTCTACACTTTAGACAGCAATTTCTCACTTTTAACACTATTTTTACCATGTGGAGAGGCTGAAAATTTTTGAAATCAAGTTCTAGCTCCTTTTTGTTTAACAGTTCTTTCCTCAATTTATCCCTTCTCTCACATTTTACTCTAAGAAGCAAGAAGAAACCAGGCAGCATCTTCAACACTTTGCTTGGAAACTCCTTAGCTAAATTACCACGTTCATCAATTACAATCTGTGCTTTCCACATAACTGCAGTAGACAATTTTGCTACGTTTTCTGCCTACCACAAAGCAAGGATCCCACTTCCTTCACTTTTCAATAACTTATTCTTCATTTTCTATTGAGTCTTTCTTGACAGCATACTCAAAGCCCAGATTTATACTAACAGTTCAAAGAAATTTATGGCTTTCTCTACCTTGCTCCTCAAAATCCTTCTAGTTACCACCTACTATCTGGTTCTAAGGCTATTCCCATATTTGTGGATATTTGTACAGCAACACCCCACTTTCAGGTACCAAAATCCATGTTAGTTGTCTACTGCTATGTAATAAAATACCATAAAATGTAGGAGCCTAGAACAATATACATTTATTATCTCACAGTTTCTGTGGGTCAGGAGTCCTGGCACAGCTTACCTAGGTCTTCTGCTTAGGGTACTGCAAGGTTTCAATCAAGGTGTCACCCAGGGCTGGGTTTTTATCAGAAGCTTGACTGGGGAAGTGTGATACTGTGATTTGTAATAAGAAATATATATTTGATCTTTGTCCCTGTTTCGAAAGAGCTCCTAAAACCCTTGGAATTTTGTAAATGATAAGAGCAATAGCGGTGTCTTTTGTTATTCATAACAAGCCCCTTTCAACCACACATGAGTTTATGTTAATGAGGTGTCTTTTGGAAAGCCCCTAAGCATGGGGCTGGTTGCCAGGGGAACCAACAACTTTCAGTCCCACCCACAGACCTTCCAGGAGGGGAGAGGGGCTGGAGGTTGAATCAGTCACCAATGGCCAATGATTTAGTCAATTATGCCTATGTAATAAAGCTTCCATAATACCCCACAAGGACAGTATTTGAAGAGCTTCTGGACTGTTGAACACATGGAGGTGCTAGGAGAGTGGTGCATCTGGCAAGGGCATGAAAGTGCCATGCCTCTTCCCCTTTACCTTGCCCTGTACATCTCTTTATCTGTTTGTTCATCTGTATCCTTTACCATATCCTTTATTATATAATACACTGGTAAATGTGTTTTCCTGAATTCTGTGAATCATTCTAGTAAATTGTCAAACCCAAGGAGTGGGTTGTGGGAACCCCTATTTATAGACAGTCCATCAGAAGTATAGGTGACAACCTGGGACTTGTGATTGTCATCTGCAGTTGCGGGGTGGGCGTCTTGTGTGACTGAGTCCTTAACGTATGGGATCTGATGCTATTTCCAGGTGAAGAGTGTCAGAATTGAGTTCAATTGTAGGACACCCAGCTGGTGTCACAGAGAACTGCTTGATGCATAGAAAGCCCACACATCTGGTGTCAGAAGTGAAGTGAGGTGTGGTAGTAACGGAGGAACACAGGGGATTTTTTGCTTTTACAGGAAGGATCTGCTTCCAAGCTTCCTCATGTTGTTGGCAGAATTTATTTCCTCGTAGCTGTAGGTTTCATGGCAGCTTGCTTCTTTAAAGTCAGACAGGGTGAAAGAGAGAAAGAGGCTCTAGAAAGATGGACACTACACTCTTATGTAATTACCTGCACAAAATCACGTCAGAAGCCATCACCTTTGCCACATTCTACTGTTTAGAAACAAGTCACAGGTCCTGCCAACATTTGAGAGGAGGGGATTACACAAAGGCATGAATACCATATCACTGGCTACACAAGTCCTCCTGCCACAGCCCTCTAAGACAGGGGGTGATATATACATATATGTGTATACCCCTGGGAGGGGACCATGTCTCATAACTTTTCCACTGAGGTTTGTAAGTCAGCACCACTCTCCAAAACCAAACTGTAGACTAAGAATCATTCAATAAGAAGAATTACATATACATATGTTTACATTTGTATGTGTTTTTGTTATGAGGAAGCTCAGGGTGTATGTGGTGGGAGACAGGATATTCATTTCATTTGTATAAAAGGGAAGAAATAAAAGGAGCCAGAGATCGCTGAGAGCAGGAGAGGGCCCCCACTGGAAGGAGGGAGGAAGAAGCAGCTTCCAATAGAGAGAAGCCAAGTCAGCACTCTTGACACAGTTAGGCCACCATGCCACAGCACACCCTGATGCTGCTCAGGGTCTCCCCCAGTCCTGAGCTCTGGCACTACCCCACCCACAAAGACACTAAAATTAATACCTCCCTAAGCTGGCTCTAAAAACACTCATTCAGCCAGCTTTGCACTCCCTAAAACTATCCCCCATCCTCCAGATCTCCTTAGAGTCCCATCCCCACTTTGACCCCAGCGCATGTAGCCTACTCAGACCTATGCCTTCAGTCCCACAAAGCACACCTCCTACACCACAGGAGGTCTCTCCTCCCTGACTATCTGTTCGGGGTGCCATAATAAAAACACATGGACTAGAGGGCTTCAGCAAAAATTTATTTTCTCACAGTTCTGGAGGCTAGAACTATCTAAGATTAGGGTGCTGGCAAATTTGGTTCTGATGACATCTCTCTTCCTGGCTTGTATATGGCCATCTTCTCACTGTGTCCTCACATGGCCCTTCCTCTGTGTGCATGGAGAGCGAGAGAGGAGTGAGATCTCTGGTGTTTCTTCCTGTAAAGATATTAATCCTATGGGATCAAGGCCCCACCTTTATGATCTCATTTAATCTTAGTTACTTCCTTAGAGGCCCCATCTTGAAATCCAGCCATACTGGCAGTTAGGGCAACAACATATGAATTAGGTGGGGGACACAAACATTCATTACGTAACTCAGACCAAGCAGGCTAGATTGCCACCCCATCCAGAACCACCTGCTGTGGCCTTAAGAGAATAAATCACTGAGTGAAACAGCAAAACAGGGCATCCAGCAGAAGGAGGCCCAGAATTCTCCTTGAGGCCTGGGAATATCTGTATTTGTTGTTCTTAAGGCAGGACGCCTCTAGATAATTTAGGAAATTTGCCTCAAGCCAGATAGATAAAATCAAAGGCCAGATATAGCCTGAACTAGAGTTTCCTCACCAGAGTCTTAATTCATTTCTGCAAGGTTTTTATGTTTCAAAGCCTCACTCTTTTAGTACTAAGTCAAGATTGATGACCATTGCCAAAGGCAAACTTTGAATTACTGCTATCACCCATATTATGTCTTTTATTATATTATTGTTGTTAATTTTGTTATACACAGATTAGTGTACATGTCTAAACCTCTGTGCTAGATGGTACAGTTCTTGAGGACAGGCCTTCCTTTTTAATTAATCTATCTCTCTCCTAAAATTGCCGAACACAGTGAAATGCACAGAGAGAAAATTCACTCTCTCTTTTTTGTTGTTGTTGTACAAATAATGAATGTACCATTTGATCAAATAATCTATGCCCAATAAGACATTTAAACTTTACTTCCCTCAGTTTCCCTATTATCTTTAAAATGGAAAAATAAATAAATGAAATGAATTTTTAAATTCATGCTTTGCTGTAGACCCTATACTCTAGGAAGAAGGAGGTCTTCCTAAGCAAATGATGAGTGTAAAGGAAAGGGAAGAATGTTTTTTAACCTGTCTTAAGAGAACAAAATATTTTCAAGTGCTTTAGAGGTAGTATCTATTGTTATGCAGATGGGATCATTGAAATATCAGGGGAGCCAGCCGCCACCAAGGAAGTGCTTCCTTGGATGTTCTCCTTGCAAACCCTTCTTGCCCACTACATTTAGCCCCTTCTCTGGCCAAGAGAGATTCCCCATGGAGTAGGTAACTTCAATGAGGCAGCAGGCGATGCACAGGCATCTCTAATCTCTTACGTGAAAAACCAATATATGAATCTGATGACACTCAGAAAGTCTAAAAACCAGTAGAAGCACCTCCCACTTAATGGGCCTTTATCGAATATTCTGTTTGATCTCCAAGGAACATTGCAGTTATATCTGTTGTGATGGGGAGCATCAGGATGAAGAGCCAGCAGGTCTGGGTTAAAGTGTTCCTGTCCTTTATCACTTCTTAGCTGTCTGACTTGCAGTAATTAACCTGCTCTCTCTGACTTTCAGTTTCCATCTAGATCTGTCCTTCCATCCTGACAAGCATATTGCAAAAATCAAAGGAGGAAATGAGGGAATGGGTAAGTGAGGTCTTTGCGAATTGTAAAGAGATATACAAATGTTAGTTCTATATTTTAAAGTATCCCATCAATCATATGAGTTAATTAGCATAGGCCATTTCCCACAAGCTAGTACAAGTCACAGGAATTTGGCTGAATCGTGTTAGCACATCAAATACATAACTGATTACTGGGTCCTTGTGCAGACACTCTGTGAAGCCATCTGCTGTAATAGTTAATAGTATGCCATTAGAAGCCACTAGACCTCGATTTGAATTACACTTACATAAGCTAGGATTTGGGGAAACATATTTTACTTTCCTAGACTCAGTTTCTAAATCTGCAAAGCAAAATTAAATATAAAAAATAATAGTACTGTGTAGTGGTTTGAATGCTGTATCCTCCCAAATTTATATGTTGAAGTCCTAACCCCCCCAGTGTGATGGTATTTGGAGATGGTGCCCTTGGGTTAAATGAGGTCATTGAGGGTGGGGCCCTCATGATGGGATTAGTGCCCTCATAAGAAGAGACACTGGTGGACTCCACCACTATGCCAGTTCTTGGACAGATTGCCCTCAAACCCAGTCCTCATGCCCCTGCTGTGTACCTCAGGGTGTCATCATCAGGGGTCTGTATTTCCCAGATTCCAGTGTTCCCTGAACTGGCTGGATTCAGCCAATGAGAGGCACTGGAAGGAGGCTGAAGGGAGGAGAAGGGGAAAAGTAAGGGTGTTCCTCTTTGTTTCTTTGTTCTCAGCAGCAGCTGCATCTCCTCTAAGCTCCTCTTCCCCCAGACAGCCCACTACGGTTTCAGCTTCCAATGGGCAACCTGTCCCCTGGGGTCTCCTAAGGCCACCTTCTCCTTTTGCCCTTGCAATCCCGGGGGAGCAGCAACTTCTGCTGTCATTAATCTCTGAGTTGCCTTACTGTCCCCTGCAGGCTTTTCAGTTTTTCTAACACTTGTGTAGTTAATTTCTTGGTTTAAATCTCTCTGGTTTCAATACTCAAAGTGTATTCCATCTTCCATCTTTCTGTTAGTTTCCATCTTTCTCTAGCAGGTTGTCTTAGTCTGCTCAGGCTGCCATAACAAATACCATAGACTAGGTGGCTTAAACAATATAAATTTATTTTCTCACACTTCTGGTAGTCCAAGATCAAGGTGCTAGCATGGTCCAGTTCTGTGGAGACCTTCTTCCTGGTTTGCAGATGCTTGCATTTCTGCTGTGTAGTCCTGTGACAGAGAGAGGGAGAGAGGGAGAGAGGGAGTTAGAGAGAGAGAGAGAGAGAGAGCTCTCCAATGGGATTAATGTTAATTAATTGAGGGTTAATTTCAGTTATATGAGAGGTCCTGGTTAATTAAATACTTTATACAAAATAGTTTAAGTTAATGTTGAGTTATGGTTGTTAGTGGCAGATCTTACTCATTGTAAGACATCCTGAGTGTCATCACCTGTCTAAAATACATGTCACGTATGTATTCTCATTTCATTCCAAATAACTTATACTGCTTTCCACTTTTTCCTGTCTACTTAATGGCCTTTGCCCCTAACAACTGAAGGTGTCAGGATATTGGGTTCAGAACATCCTAATCTAGTTCCACCTACCTGTCCAGGGGAGTACCCTGCCATCTCGCCACTGTAAACCCTTTGCTGCAAACACAGAGAACAACCTACCAGTTCCCAAAGTACCCACTCTCTCATACTTCCCTGAGATTATTCATACTGTCCCTTGCAGGGAATGTCCTGCATTTCAGGACCAGCTCATTGTCACCTTTTCTGCAAGGCCTGGAGCCCAGCTCACTAACAGAACTAATCACTTCCTCCTCTGTGCCCCTAACATCCCCTTGGTTCCTAAAATTATTGTAGGGATTATGTGGCCACATACTTGTCCACAGGGTGTACATCCTCTTCCCCTGCTAGCCATGGTTCGTGGCTCAGGAGCACAAAATCTGGAGGCTGAATCCTAGGGGAAGAGGCTCCATGCAGTGCAGGGTGAGGGTTTAGAGCCTGAGAGACCTAAATCCCAGTCTGAGCTCTGCCACTTCCCAGCTTTGAATTTAGACAAGCAAACTCATCTTTGAGTCTCATTTTTCCCTCTGGCTAAAATGGGGACAGTAAGCACAAGCCATGTCTTACAGTCACTTTCAGTTAACTTAGATCATCCATGTCACATGCTGGTGGCAGTAGGAGATTTTTACCAAAGGTTGGTCTCCCTTCTCTTTCCTTCTCTTCTACGGCTGACCTCAGGCTAGTGAGTCCCAGGAGTCATATCAGGCCCAGCATAAGGGTAAAGGGCCAGAGAGTAAATATTTTAGGCTTTATGGGCGTATTTGGTTTTTTTCCACATGTTCTTATTTATTTATTTATTTATTTATTTATTTATTTATTTATTTAACAACTCTTTGATGATGTTAAAAATCATCGGGCAATTCAAAAACATGTCTTTGGGCCAGGTTTGACCTACTGGCCACAGTTTTCTGGTGCCATTCTAGCAAACTGATTATACTCAGCCTTAGCCTGAAGCTGCCCCTTACTGCTTCTTTTCCTGTTTTACTTTCCTTCTTTTTTCTTTCCTTTTATTTTATCCACATGCCTAGGAGTTAAGGACCAAAAGTGTGCAATCATACAGGCCTGGATCCAAATCCTGGCCCCACTGCCAACTAGTGACTAGGAGCAAGTTACTTAATGCATCTGAGCCTCAGTTCCTGCACCTTTCACACAGCCCTGAGAAAACCTCCTGCCTGAGCTGGTGGGAGAGTGACCATGGCTGTGCAGGGGATTGCTGGAGCTGCTCGAAATCAGCCACAGTGAGCAAACACTACAGATCCACCTCCCCACTGTTCCACAGTGGTTATTAAGCGTCTGCCAGCACACCACTGCACTAAGTGCTTCTGTTCCCTCATTCTCATTGCTTCCTTAGCTCTCCCTGTTTCTAGTTTCACACTGTAAGGAATTCATGATGTACCAGGAGGAATCCTGAGAAAGGAAACATGCTCTCCCAGGAAAATCTCAACAGTAAGATCTGCATAATTCACACGCCAACTTAGCCACTGTTATGTTTTCAGACTCCACTCCAGTTATGTTGAAAAGCATTTGCTTTTCACAAGAAGAAATCGAGGCTTTCCTATGAGAGCTAACAGAGGAAAGGTAGATTGCTCTGGGATTACCAAAATGCTAAGAGCACCAGGAAGCCTCCAGCCAGATGAGAGCAGATAGAGTTTCTGAAGATCCTCGGTAAAACTGACAGGTTCTGTTAATCAACCCAAAAGGAAGAAAGATTTGGTGAGGGGGAAATAGCTAAGCTGGATGGACATTGCAGAATGGAAATTTCCTGAAAATATTGTTTCTTCCAAATAGTGGGGCATTAAAGTTTTAATTATGTATTTGGGGGTGGGGGGAGAGGGAAGTAGAATAAAATATTTTTTCTTGATTTATAATCTTTTGGGTTCACTATTTGATCCAGAAGATTAAGATGCAAGACTTAAATGATCTTTGGAGAATCATTTGCTTTGTTTTATTTTATTTGTTTTCATTTAACTGAACAAACTATTGGGGGAGAGACTTTCAAGATGGCAGAAGAGTAAGACGTGGAGATCACCTTCCTCTCCACAAATACATGAGAAATACATCTACATGTGGAACAACTCCTACAGAGCACCTACTGAACGCTGGCAGAAGACCTCAGACTTCGCAAAAGGCAAGAAACTCCCCATATACCTGGGTAGGGCAAAAGAAAAAACAGACAGAAGTATAGGGACAGGACCTGCACCACCGGGAGGGAGCTGTGAAGGAGGAAAAGTTTCCACACACTAGGAGCCCCTTCGCTGGTGGAGACGGGGATGGGTGGGGGGAAGCTTCGGAGCCTCGGAGGAGAGCGCGGCAACACGGGTGCGGAGGGCAAAGCAGAGAGATCCCCGCACAGAGGATCAGGGCCGACCGGCGCTCACCAGCCCGAGAGGCTTGTCTGCTCACACGCGGGGACGGGCGGGGCTGGGAGCTGAGGCTCGGGCTTCAGTAGGAGCGCAGGGAGAGGACTGCGGCTGGTGGCGTGAACACAGCTTGAAGGGGGCAACTGCACCACAGCGAGCCGGGAGGGAGACTGGGGAAAAAGTCTGGAGCTGCCAAAGAGGCAAGAGACTTTTTCTTCACTCTTTGTTTCCTGGTGCGCAAGGAGAGGGGATTCAGAGCGCCACTTGAACGAGCTCCAGAGATGAGCACAAGCCGCGGTTATCAGCTCGGACCCCAGAGACGGGCATGAGACGCTAACGTTGCTGCCGCCGCCAAGAAGCCTGTGTGCGAGCACAGGTCACTCTCCACACCCACTTCCGGGAGCCTGTGCAGCCCGCCACTGCCAGGGTCCCATGATCCAGGGACACCTTCCCTGGGAGAACGCACAGCATGCCTCAGGCTGGTGCAACGTCACACTGGCCTCTGCGCTGCAGGCTCGCCCCACATCCGTACCCCTCCCTCCCCCCGGCCTGAGTGAGCCAGAGCCCCCGAATCAGCTGCAACTTTAATGCCCTCCCATCTGAGGGAAGAACAGACACCCTCCGGCAACCTACACGCAGAGGCGGGGCCAAATCCAAAGCTGAGCCCCAGGAGCTGTGCGAACAAAGAAGAGAAAGGGAAATCTCTGCCAGCAGCCTCAGGAGCAGCGG
Source organism: Lipotes vexillifer (assembly GCF_000442215.2). Taxonomy (NCBI): domain Eukaryota; kingdom Metazoa; phylum Chordata; class Mammalia; order Artiodactyla; family Lipotidae; genus Lipotes; species Lipotes vexillifer. The sequence continues at coordinate 1,332,705 of NW_006777671.1, forward strand.
ATTAAATCTCCACAATCAACTTTATGTACCCTGCATCTGTGGAATACCTGAATAGACAAGGAATCATCCCAAAATTGAGGTGGTGGACTTTGGGAGCAACAATATATATATTTGTTTCCCTTTTTTTCTTTTTGTGAGTGTGTATGTGAGTGCTTCTTTGTGTGATTTTGTCTGCATAGCTTTGCTTTCACCATTTGTCCTAGGGTTCTGTCTGTCCGTTTTGTTTTTTGGTTTTATCTTTTGTATAGTTTTTAGCACTTGTTATCATTGCTGGATTTGTTTTTTGGTTTGGTTGCGCTCTTCTTTCTTTCTTTACTTCTTTTCTTTTTTTTAAATTACTTTTTATTTTTTTTATGTTTAATAATTATTTTTTATTTTAATAACTTTATTTTCTTTCCTTCTTCTTTCTTTTTTCTCCCTTTTCTTCTGAGCTGTGTGGCTGACAGGGTCTTGGTGCTCTGGCCGGGTATCAGGCCTGTGCCGCTGAGGTGGGAAAGCCAAGTTCAGGACTTTGGTCCAACAGAGACCTCCCAGCTCTATGTAATATCAAATGGCAAAAGCTCTCCCAGAGATCTCCATCTCAACACTAAGACCCAACTCCACTTAACAATCAGCAAGCTACAGTGCTGGACACCCTCTGCCAAACGACTAGAGAGACAGGAACACAAAACCACCCATCAGTAAAGACGTTGCCTAAAATCATAATAAGGTCACAGACACCCCGAAACACACCACCAGACATGGTCCTGTGTACCAGAAAGACAAGATCCAGCCTCATCCACCAGAACAAAGGCACTAGTACCCTCCACCAGGAAGCCTACACAACCCACCAAACCAACCTTAGCCACTGGGGGCAGACACCAAAAACAATGGGAACTACGAACCTGCAGCCTGCAAAAAGGAGACCCCAAACACAGTAAGTTAAGCAAAATGAGAAGACAGAGAAACACAGAGCAGATGAAGGAGGAAGGTAAAAATCCACCAGACCAAACAAATGAAGAGGAAATAGGCAGTCTACCTGAAAAAGAATTCAGAGCAATGATAGTAAAGATGATCCAAAATCTTGGAAACAGAATGGAGAGAACACAAAAAACTGATTAACAAGGACCTAGAAGAACTAAAGAGAAGACAAACAATGATGAACAGCATAATAAATGAAATTTAAAATTCTCTAGAAGGAATCAATAGCAGAATAGCTGAGGCAGAAGAACAGATAAGTGACCTGGAAGAGATGATAGTGGAAATAACTACTGCAGAGCAGAATAAAGAAAGAGAATGAAAAGAATTGAGAACAATCTCAGAGACCTCTGGGACAACATTAAATGCACCAACATTTGAATTATAGGGGTCCCAGAAGGAGAAGAGAAAAAGAAAGGGACTGAGAAAATATTTGAAGAGATTTGAGTTGAAAACTTCCCTAATATGGGGAAAGAAATAGTTAAGTCCAGGAAGTGCAGAAAGTCCCATACAGAATAAATCCAAGGAGAAACATGCCAAGACACATATTAATCAAATGATCAAAAATTAAACACAAAGAAAAAACATTAAAAGCAGCAAGGGAAAAATAACAAATAACATACGAGGGAATCCCCATAAGGTTAACAGCTGATCTTGCAGCAAAAACTCCACAAGCCAGAAGGGAGTGGCAGGACATATTAAAAGTGATGAAAGGGAAAAAGCTACAGCCAAGATTACTCTACCGAGCAAGGATCTCGTTCAGATTCGACAGAGAAATTAAAACCTTTACAGACAAGCAAAAGCTAGGAGAATTCAGCACCACCAAACCAGCTTTACAGCAAATGCTAAAGGAACTTCTCTATGCAGGAAACACAAGAAGGAAAAGACTTACAATAACAAACCCCAAACAATTAAGAAAATGGTAATAGGAACATACATATCGATAATTATGATAAATGTAAATGGATTAAATGCTCCTACCAAAAGACATAGACTAGCTGAATGGATACAAAAACAAGACCCGTATACATATTGTCTACAAGAGACCCACTTCAGACCTAGAGACACACACAGACTGAAAGTGAGGGGATGGAGAAAGATATTCCATGCAAAAGGAAATCAAAAGAAAGCTGGAATATCAAGTTTCATATCAGACAAAGTAGACTTTAAAATAAAGACTATTAAAAGAGACAAAGAAGGACACTACATAATGATCAAGGGATCAATCCAGAAGAAGAAATAACAATTGAAAATATTTATGCACCCAACATAGGAGCACCTCAATTCATAAGGCAAATGCTAGCAGCCATAAAAGGGGAAATTGACAGTGACACAATCATAATAGAGGACTTTAACATCCCACTTTCACCAATGGACAGATATCCAAAATGAAAATAAACAAGGAAACACAAACTTTAAATGACACATTAAACAGATGGACTTAATTGATATTTATAAGACATTCCCCCCCAAAACAACAGAATACATTTTCTTCTCAAGTGCTTATGGAACATTCTCCAGGATAGATCATATCTTGGGTCAAAATCAAGCCTTGGTACATATACCCTGAGAAAACCATAATTCAAAGAGCCATGTACCAAAATGTTCATTGCAGCTCTATTTACAATAGCCCAGAGATGGAAACAACCTAGATGTCCATCATCAGGTGAATGGATAAAGAAGATGTGGCACATATATACAATGGAATATTACTCAGCCATAAAAAGAAACGAAATTGAGCTATTTGTAATGAGGTGGATGGACCTAGAGTCTGTCATACAGAGTGAAGTAAGTCAGAAAGAGAAAGACAAATACCGTATGCTAACACATATATATGGAATTTAAGAAAAAAAAATGTCATGAAGAACATAGGGGTAAGACAGGAATAAAGACACAGACCTACTAGAGAATGGACTTGAGGATATGGGGAGGAGGAAGGGTAAGCTGTGACAAAGTGAGAGAGTGGCATGGACATATATACACTACGAAATGTAAGGTAGATAGCTAGTGGGAAGCAGCCGCATAGCACAGAGAGATCAGCTCGGTGCTTTGTGACCACCTAGAGGGATGGGATAGGGAGGGTGGGAGGGAGGGAGACGCAAGAGGGAAGAGATATGGGAACATATGTATATGTATAATTGGTTCACTTTGTTATAAAGCAAAAACTAACACACCATTGTAAAGCAATTACACTCCAATAAAGATGTAAAAAAAAATCAAGACTTGGTAAATTTAAGAAAATTGAAATCAGATCAAGTATCTTTTCCAACCACACATTATGGGACTAGATATCAATTACAGGAAAAAAATCTGTAAAAAATACAAAAACGTGGAGGCTAAACAATACACTACTTAATAACCAAGAGATCACTGAAGATATCAAAGAGGACCTCAAAAAATACCTAGAAACAAATAACAATGAAAACACAATGACTTAAAACCTATGGATGCAGCAAAAGCAGTTCTATGATGGAAGTTTATAGAAATACAATCCTACCTCAAGAAACAAGAAAAAAAAGTTCAAATAAACAACCTAAACTTACACCTAAAGAAATTAGACAAAGAAGAACAAAAAAAACCAAAATTAGCAGAAGGAAAGAAATCATAAAGATCATATCAGAAATAAATGAAAAAGAAATGAAGGAAACAATATCAAGATCAATAAAACTAAAAGCTGCTTCTTTGAGAAGATAAACAAAATTGATAAACCAGTAGCCAGACTCATCAAAAACAAAAAGGGAGAAGATTCAAATCAACTGAATTAGAAATGAAAAAGGAGAAGTAACAACTGACACTGCAGAAATACAAAGGATCATGAGAGATTGCTACAAGCAACTCTATGCCAATAAAATGGACAACCTTGAAGAAATGGACACATTCTTAGAAAAGCACAACCTTCCAAGAGTGAACCAGGAAGAAATAGAAAATATAAACAGACCAATCACAAGCACTGATATTGAAACTGTGATTAAAAATCTTCCAACAAGCAAAGCCCAGGAGCAGATGGCTTCACAGGCGAATTCTATCAAATATTTAGAGAAGAGCTAACACCTATCCTTCTCAAGCTCTTCCAAAATATAACAGAAGGAGGAACACTCCCAAACTCATTCTATGAGGCCACCATCACCTTGATACCAAAACCAGACAAGGATGTCACAAAGAAAGAAAACTACAGGCCAATATTACTGATGAACATAGATGCAGAAATCCTCAATAAAGTACTGGCAAACAGAATCCAAGAGCACATTAAAAGGATCATACACCATGATCAAGTGGGGTTTATCCCAGGAATGCAAGGATTCTTCAATATATGCAAATCAATCAATGTGATACACCATATTAACAAACTGAAGGAGAAAACCCATATGATCATCTCAATAGATGCAGAAAAAGTTTTGTTTTGTTTTTTTACATCTTTATTGGAGTATAATTGCTTTACAATGGTGTGTTAGTTTCTGCTTTATAACAAAGTGAATCAGTTATACATATACATATGTTCCCATATCTCTTCCCTCTTGCGTCTCCCTCTCCCCACCTTCCCTATCCCACCCCTCCAGGCAGTCACAAAGCACCGAGCTGATCTCCCTGTGCTATGCGGCTGCTTCCCACTAGCTATCTACCTTACATTTCGTAGTGTATATATGTCCATGCCACTCTCTCACTTTGTCACAGCTTACCCTTCCCCCTCCCCATATCCTCAAGTCCATTCTCTAGTAGGTCTGTGTCTTTATTCCTGTCTTACGCCTAGGTTCTTCATGACATTTTTTTTTCTTAAATTCCATATATATGTGTTAGCATACGGTATTTGTCTTTCTCTTTCTGACTTACTTCACTCTGTATGACAGACTCTAGGTCTATCCACCTCATTACAAATAGCTCAATTTCGTTTCTTTTTATGGCTGAGTAATATTCCATTGTATATATGTGCCACATCTTCTTTATCCATTCATCCGATGATGGACACTTAGGTTGTTTCCATCTCCGGGCTATTGTAAATAGAGCTGCAATGAACATTTTGGTACATGACTCTTTTTGAATTATGGTTTTCTCAGGGTATATGCCCAGTAGTGGGATTGCTGGGTCATATGGTAGTTCTATTTGTAGTTTTCTAAGGAACCTCCATACTGTTCTCCATAGGGGCTGTACCAATTCACATTCCCACCAGCAGTACAAGAGTGTTCCCTTTTCTCCACACGCTCTCCAGCATTTATTGTTTCTTGATTTTTTGATGATGGCCATTCTGATTGGTGTGAGATGATATCTCATTGTAGTTTTGATTTGCATTTCTCTAATGATTAATGATGTTGGGCATTCTTTCATGTGTTTGTTGGCAATCTGTATATCTTCTTTGGAGAAATGTCTGTTTAGGTCTTCTGCCCATTTTTGGATTGGGTTGTTTGTTTTTTTGTTATTGAGCTGCATGAGCTGCTTATAAATTTTGGAGATTAACCCTTTGTCAGTTGCTTCATTTGCAAATATTTTCTCCCATTCTGAGGGTTGTCTTTTGGTCTTGTTTATGGTTTCCTTTGCTGTGCAAAAGAAAAAGCTTTTGATGAAATTCAACACCCATTTTTGACAAAAACCCTCAGAAAGTACGCATAGAGGCAACTTACCTCAACATAATAAAGGCCATATATGACAAACCCACAGCCAACATCATTCTCAATGGTGAAAAACTGAAACCATTTCCACTAAGATTAGGAACAAGACAAGGTTACCCACTTTCACCACTACTATTGAACATAATTTTGGAAGTTTAACCACAGCAATGAAAGAAGGAAAAGAAATAAAAGGAATCCAAATCGGAAAAGAAGAAGAAAAGCTGTCACTGTTTGCAGATGACATGATACCATACATAGAGAATCCTACAGACACTACCAGAAAACTACTAGAGCTAATCAATGAATGTGGTAAAGTAGCAGGATCCAAAATTAATGCACAGAAATCTCTTGCATTCCTATACACTAATGATGAAAATCTGAAAGAGAAATTAATGAAACACTCCCAAAAAGAATAATGTACCTAGGAATAAACCTTCCTAAGGAGACAAAAGACCTGTATGCAGAAAACTATAAGACACTGATGAAAGAAATTAAAGATGATACAAAGAGATGGAGCGATATACCATATTCTTGGACTGGAAGAATCAACATGAAAATGACTATACTACCCAAAGTAATCTACAGATTCAATGCAATTGCTATCAGACTACCAATGGCCGTTTTCAAAGAATTAGAACAAAAAATTTCACAATTTGTGTGGAAATACAAAGGACCCTGAATAGCCAAAGCAATCTTGAGAAAGAAAAGCAGAGCTGGAGGAGTCAGACTCCCTGACTTCAGTCTATACTACCAAGTTACAGTAATCAAGACAGTATGGTACTGGCACAAAAACAGAAATATAGGTTAGTGGAACAGGATAGAAAGCCCAGAGATAAACCCACATACATACAGTCACCTTATTTTTGATAAAGGACACAAGAATATGCAATGGAGAGAAGACAGCCTCTTCAATATGTGGTGCTGGGAATTCTGGACAGCTGCATGCAAATAATGATATTAGAACACTTCCTAATGCCATACACAAAAATAAACTCAAAATGGATTAAAGACCTAAATATAAGGCCAGACACTATAAAACTCTTAGAGGAAAACATAGGCAGAACACTCTATGATATAAATCACAGCAAGATCCTTTTTGACCCCCTCCTAGAGAAATGGAAATAAAAACAAAAATAAACAAATGGGACCTAATGAAACGTATAACCTTTTGCACAGCAAAAGAAACCATAAAGAATATGAAAAGACAGCTCTCAGAATTGGAGAAAATATTTGCAAACCAAGCAACTGACAAAGGATTAATCTCCAAAATAAACATGCAGCTCAATATCAAAATAACAACAACCCAATCCAAAAATGGGCAGAAGACCTAAATAGATATTTCTCCAAAGAAGATATAAAGATGGCCAACAAAGACATGAAAGGATGCTCAACATCACTAATCATTAGAGAAATGCAAATCAAAACTACAGTGAGGTATCACCTCACACTGGTGAAAATTGCCATCATCAAAAAATCTACAAGCAATATATGCTGGAGAGGGTGTGGAGAAAAGGGAACACTCTTGCACTGCTGGTGGGAATGTGAATTGGTACAGCCACTATGGAGAACACTATGGTGGTTCCTTAAAAAACTACAAATAGAACTACCATACGACCCAGCAATCCCACTACTGGGCATATACCCTGAGAAAACCATACTTCAGAAAGAGTCATGTACCACAATGTTCATTGCAGCTCTATTCACAATAGCCAGGACACAGAAGCAGCCAAAATGTCCATCGACAGATGAATGGATAAAGAAGATGTGGCACATACATACAATGGAATATTACTCAGGCATAAAAAGAAATGAAATTTAGTTATTTGTAGTGAGGTGGTTAGACCTAGATTCTGTCATACAGAGTGACGTTAAGTCAGAAAGAGAAAACAAATACTGTGTGCTAACACATATATATATATATGGAATCTGAAGAAAAAACAGTTTATGAAGAACCTAGGGGCAGGACAGGAATAAAAACGCAGACATAGAGAATGGACTTGAGGACACTGGGAGGGTGAAGGGTAAGCTGGGATGAAGTGAGAGAGTGGCATGGACTTATATACACTACCAAATGTAAAATAGCTACTGGGAAGCAGCCACATATCACAGGGAGATCAGCTCGGTGCTTTGTGACCACCTAGAGGGGTGGAATAGGGAGGGTGGGAGGGAGATGCAAGAGGGAGGAGATATGGGGATATATGTATAGCTGATTCACTTTGTTGTACAGCAGAAACTAGCACACCATTGTAAAGCAATTATACTCCAATAAAGATGTTAAAAATATTTAAAAGAAAAAAAAAATCAATCATTGGGAGTTTGCTCTATCCCTGTCATGGGGTTAAGTAACTCTAGACTCTATTTCATTTAGTCATCCCAATAGCTGTATGAAATAGGTAATACTTTTATCACCGTTTTGCAAGCAACAAAAATGAGACTCAGAAAGTGTGAGTCATCTGCCCAAGTTCACAGTAGTGAAATACTAGGGTGAAGATTTGAACCCAGGATAGGATTTCTTGCACTGACTGCAGCCTGAATGCCACTACTAACAGGTCTTCTTTGAGTGGACAGAATGTGCAGGGGGAACTTGGTAGCTGTGATCTTTTTTTTTCTTTTTAAAACTTTATTTCAACATAACTATGCTTACAGAAATACACGCATTTGGGTTAATAGAATGCAATTTAAGTTTAATTTATCCTATACAACTTAGACCAAAAACCTGGTAGATGGCTTGTTTCAAAAAAAAAAAAAAAGATTGCAATTTGGTTTATTTTTTCATCTATTACAAATGTATATAAAAAATCCTCCATCGAATTATGTTAAAGCAAAAGCAAGAACCTTGAGAAATTAACCTTTGGCCTGCCTCTGAAAAATAACAGGTATTGCACTGTAAAATTTATAAAACCGGTGCAACAAAACATTGTTGTAATGCTTTAATGCCAGTTTACAAAGTTCAAAAGCTAATGGAAGATGAGGAGGGTGGGGAGAGCCTGTGTATACATGTGAACATATAAAAGCTATCCGACATAGTTAATATTGCACGTAGGTCCCAAATCTAGTCAAACCAAGATTCAGATAATTTCTTAAATCTGAATTGACACTAGCAGTCCAGTTCATCTGCTGAAGTCAACAAGGAAAGTCTGCACAGTAGCTGTATTTCTGATTTGTGCAAAAAAAGAAAATTAAGTTTCTTCCCCAGCTTTATAGTCCAGAACTACAGCAAAATATTTCTTCCATTGTCAACATTCATGGGGTGAGAGGTGATGAGGTTACTTAGGCTTAAATCTGAATTAGCACTCAGATGCAAGAGCCCCCAAAGTTAAAGACCACATGACTTTAGAAGTGATTCTACAAAAGGAAATAGAGCTTCTTGGAAGACTAGAGCAAAACATCTAGCAGGTAGGTGTGATCTTAATTCTCAGACAAAGGCAGTGGAGAGTGGTTCAGCGCCCAGGGAACCCTTGAGTGAGGCCAACCTGGATGGCAGCTAGGAGGCAAGAGAGAGTGGGAGAAGCTACGGGAGTGGGCAACAGCATAGACAGGGGGAGTGCAGACATTCACTTATTACTGTAATTCACAAGTGTTATCCACAAAAGTCTCACGTGTTGGGGATAGTAATGAGTGGGTGGGGAAGGCATGGTCTCTGCCATCACAAAGCTTACAGTCCAGTGTTCAGAGACACATATCACTTACAGAAACTTACAAATAATTGTGGAATTACAGCTGTGAAACGTAAGTGCTTCCAAGGGGGAGGCACATGGGACCATGAGATCCAGATAATGAAGAACTTTGGATACTGGGCTTTATATCTTATCAATTCAACAACACCTACCTCATTTGCAAGGGTTTCCAAAGCAGGCAAATGTCATTTACCAGGACTCTTTAATGATTCAAAAATAAACTCCAGGAAAACAAAACCAGTCACTGCCTCTGGAAAGAAAGGAAAGGCACTACTCTACTTACTGGGGTCACAGACTGTGTGAGTTCTTCTCATGGACACAGGCTCAGAATGGGCTCACATGGAAAGACCCAGGGACTGGTAACAGGAGAAATAGTCAAGAAAACAATGTTGGGGACAACTGTGCCCATCACGGGCAGCTGGGCATTTATCCAAGTCATCTGATCTTCTCTTACACACTTCTAGAGGCAGGTAGAAGAGCAGCAGTGGCCAGAAATCTCACAAATTTGCCTGACTTGGCTGTTGTGGAGAGACTGCCTGCCTCCAAAACACCTGTGCTCCAATTATTTCAAGCTGTTTCTGACTGAAGATAGAGTTCTGGAGATAAAGTGTCTCCAATCCCATGGTTTTAAATTCTATCAACAAAGAGGCCTGGGAAAATTACACTGAACAGCACAAGTGGTTTAAGAATCTAGGTCAATCTGTGAATGAAGTATTTACGAAGCAGGGGGAGCTCAAGCCTCCCAGTCCATCCATAACCTGCTGAGCCCTCTTTTCCTCCTGGCATATTTGTATATCCATGGATCTGACCCCCTCACTCCTTCCACTGGGCCCTCTGACACTCATACTGTGTCATTGGACAATGCCCCTGTAGCCTCAACTTCTCTAAATTTTCCCTTTGAACCATGGCTGTGTCACACAACTCAGAAAAGTACCATTCACATCATCTCCTGGGTCAATGGTACCTCTGAAGTTGGACAATGCGGGCAGCCCTGTCTCCACCTGTTGTCTTACTGAATCCTGGCTCTCATTAGTGAAGGCTGGGTTTTGTTATTTTTTTCTCACACACATCTAATCCTTGCTTCCCATTGTTACTTCAAGATCATTTTCTCCCCACCTTCAAAAATCCCCAGGTCCTTTAAGCATCCCCTTACTCCTCTTTTTTATTATTAACTAGCAACTCCTGGGTGTGCGCTTCTTCAGTGACGACTTTAGCACTGTCTTCCATTCCACTACCACTCTTGCCCTCATATTTTGCAACTTCAATAGCCATGTGGATAATCCATCCATCACTCTTGCCTTTTCATTCCTCGAATTCCTCACTTCCAATGATCTATTCTTTTATCCTACCTCATTTATCCACCCCCATAATCATGCCCTTGAGCTTGTGGTTTTCTCTGACCTCGCAATTTCAAGTGCCCTGTTTTCTGATTACCAGGGCTTGTATGTGTAGCTCACTTCCCCTAAATACTCTTACTCAAAAAATTCTATAACCTCATCAAGATGACCAATCCACTGGGGCTACAATTTGTCAACTTATTCACGCCCTTCTTCCCTCCTTACCTAGTGAAGAGCTCGTGATCTATTATTATAATCATTCCTTTGTAAACACCCTTAAATCACCAGCCCTTCCTTCCCTCCTTCTGTAGCACCAACCAGGCTAAGTCCCAACCTCAATAAACCCTGCTCTCGCTTTCTCTGGGCTTGCACTTCTCACAGCTGAATGTTTCTAGACTAAAGAAACATATACCATATGACCACAGATCTCAAATAGGCACTCAAATAGACGCTCTATACAATTTTCCTCTCTTCAAAACTGTTTCTTATTTTTGCTCTTTCCTCCAATTTCATCCACCTGTGCCCTTCCACCCTTGACCTTATCTTATATTTCACTAAGAAAATAGAAGCAGACACTAAACAAAGAACTCCCTTTTCTTCCCCTGTCTAAACTCCCAACCTGCCTGCACTTCAGATATTGTTTCCTGTCAGGTTAGTTTGGCTAAAGGGTCCCCGTTTATAGCAAAGTTGATAACTCTGCTTTTGCCCTGCATCTCAACTTTCTCACGCTCTAGAATCTACTCCTGTTAAGTTTCCCTTCCCTTTTCTGCATTATGGGCCTTTCTCTATTGATTCAACCCAATCATCACCCAAGCATGCTTTAATATTTCTGTCTTAAAGCAAAGAATGAAAAGCTCAATCCCATATTCCTTCCAGCTCATGCCAAATGCCCACACTCCCCTGTGGAGCAAACTTCTTGGGAGAGTTGATTATAGTCACTGCTCCTATGCTTCTTACACTGTCTCCTCTGTTCATTGCCAGGCTACCAAACCTGCTCTTGTCGAGGTCAACAATGACTCCATCTCCCCAAACCCAGACATGACTTGTCTATTCTTATCTTACTTCTCCATGTCAGAAATACTTGACATAGTGGCCACTGTTTTCTCCTGGAAACACTTTCTTCTTTTGGCTTCTGTGACTCCACCCTCACAAAATAGCACTACTGGTAGCTCAAGTTAATAATCTAGGCACTAGCCTTGATTCTTTCCTCTCTCCCTACCTCAAAGGCATCATCAAATCCTATTGATTCTACCTTCGAAACATATCCTGAATCCATCCTTATCTCCCCCTCTCCAAGACTGTGATCTAATACAAGCCCTCTGCATCTCTCCCTAAGCTTGGGACTCATTTCTCTGCCTCTCCTTTTCTGCCATTCCATTCTGCACATGTTAGAGCAATATTTTGTAAACTTACATCATGTGTCTCCCTGCTTAAAGCTTTTCAGCAGCTTTCCATTACATTCAGAGACTAGCATAAAGCTGCTCACCCCGCCTTCCAGAACCCTGGGTGATCTGAACCTACCTCCCTCTCTAACTTGATTTCATTCTTCACTCCCCCTCACCCACACCCACTAAGTTTCTACACTTGACCTTCTTTCAGTTCCTTTAATAGGCCAAGTTTGTGCCTGCCTCAAGGCCTTTGCACTAGATGTCTCCTCATCTGCCCTGGGCCTCCCCTACTGCACCCCCCTTATTTGAATAACTGGTTCCTCTTATTCTTCCCAGCTTAAATACCAGTTCTTTAGAGAAGCTTTCCTTAACCACTCAAACTAAAATAGTTGTTGCTTTATCCCTCTACTTCTCTAAGCAGTACTTTCTACTCCCTGATATTTTCCTTGTAATTTCATTTATTTCCACATTTTCTGTCTTCTCCTACTAGAATATAAGCAACAGAAGTGCAGAAGCTTATTTTGTATTGTTCATCCCTATATGCCTAGGACCTAGAACTGTGCCTGGCACTTAATAGGCCTCATCATTAAATGTGTGTCAACTGAATGAGCCTAATGACCACTGGGCACTGTGATTAGGTATTAAGTAAAGAAGATATAAAAGAAGTCCCTTTAGAAGCTTAAACTCTGTCTCAAACCCTCCTCTGAAATTCTATCATCTTCTCAACCACTAGTACAGTTTTCCTGAAAGGAGAGACCCTGCCTTTCTTTTTTCTGTTACACATAACCTCTACCATGCTACAAAGCTTACAGCTGGTGCTCAGTATATAACATGTTGATTGTACAGCCTGAAATAGTTACCAAACAATGCAAGGCAGTGCTGGTACACTTGTCCTATTTGGAACTGTGTATCTGACAAATTTATTTAGTGGTTACATAGCTAGGAACTAGAGTAGCTATCAATAAGAGGACAAAAAGCACCCAGAAAATTTGAAATAGATGTCACAAGTTCAATGTTAATTACAAAGAGCAAAGCTTTTTACTCAGAGCCCTCTGATCCTTCCTTTATGGAAAGTCTAAGAAGATGAGTTGATTTCCAGGTCTGTCTAAAACTATTCAACAAGTATTTATTGATTTGGTTCTATGTACTAAGTACTTGTGTTAGGCACTGGGTGAAAATCCAATGATGAAAAAAAACTATAATCTTTGCCTTCATGAAGGTTGTAATCTAGGGGGGGGGGAAGATAGACATAAATATTTTAAAACATGTAAACTAATATGTAATTATAAAACACTATAAATGCCATAACAGGGTAGAAATTGTATTAATCTTTGCCTCCTTTATTACATGTTTCTCATTGTAAAAATATATGCTTTTGTGAGAAGTTATAAACAAAAAAATTCAAGAAAAAAGTTTATAATCTGCCCAACTGCCTTCCAGGGTAGATTTTACAATCTAAGACAGAAATTATAACAAGTGACAGCTGGCATTCTAATGGATGATTTTTTTAAAAAACAGATACAGAAAGTAAAACAAAACAAACAGGCAAAACAAAACACCTCAGTCTCAGGTTACTTTTAAGTAAATAGTTTCATCATACCTGTTAGGTTTCAAGGACAATATCATACTGGAGGCCAATACCATATTTAAGGTCTACAGTGAGGACGCTGAACCATCTCAAAGAGTAAAATATAATCTAGATTCTGTTTAGAAAAGAAATAGTAATATATATTAGAAAGATACTCACCTAAAAGTTTTAAAATTGTGCATTGTGTGTGCTCTTTAAAACATCTGTAATTACGCAAATGTAGTAAAGATATTATAGTCTTTCTTTTAAATTTAGGTTTACAATCAATCTCAAATTATTTTTGTAAATGGAATGAGGTAGTGGTTGAGCTTCTTTTCATTCCAGTTAGATATCCAGTTGCTGCAAAAATACATTTTAAAAAGGCCTTCCCTTTTCCCTCATTGAATTGTCTTGGCATCCTTACTGCTCACATTTATTGGTGAGACATTTAAAAAGTGGACATGAAGTTCCCTGTGCATTGACATGGCTTTTTTACCAGTAGGCTTAACTGGACAGTAATTGGGTCTTAATTCAGCATTTTAATTGGTGAATGTCATAAATGTCAAATCCATAGGTTTTAATCCTGGGGTCTTCTAGTTTCTCTAGAGAAAGATCCAACACTCTATTGACTATTAGACAAGCCTGGTTTTAGGCATCCTAGGAGCTAGTTGGGGAAAGGAATATTGAGAGTTTCACCATTTAATATGAGCTCTCTTCTCTGTGCCTGATGAGTTCGATTTGGTTCAATTTCATCAATGAATAATTGTCCATCCCTCTTGGGGTTGGTGGAAGGAAAGAGCGACACCCAACTATGACACCCAACTATGGCAAGTATTGTTCTATATCTTTGACAGATTTTTAGCCATTACCCCTGTTTTTAATCCACATTATTATTTCCACCTAATTCTTCAGCCTTTCTGAGGAGCCTAAGGACCACAGAGTTTGCTTATTTTTCGTGTTTCCCTTTGCAGTCATGGCTTACTCCACGCTGCAAAGTTCTTGCCATTCTACTGTGTTTTCAGATATTACATATTTGTGTTACCCAAGTCTCCTAATTTCCTTGAAGATGAAATTTCTATTATTATTTCTTATTGTCCTTGTTATGTTTGTGTGATGTCTGTGAGGGAAGTGGAAAATGGTCTTTAGTTCACCACTTAAAGCAAAAAATCATAATTTCACATTTATAAAGGTTTTTGGGTTTGTAGGGTGATGAATAGGAAGATCCAGTTGTAATTCAGGTGAGTGTGAAGACATTAAAAACAAACAATATGTTTTTGATCCATACAAGAAGTCCAATTCACTTTAAGTATGCCCTTTAAACTAAAAAAGAATGTCACACTGCTGCCAGTTGGGTCAATCCTCATTCCCTGTGTGAACTTTCTGAGCTCCTGTCCTTAAACATCCTTTAAGTAATTATCTCTTACCTTTCATTCAGTGTGTATTTTTTGAGCACATATCATATGCTGGTCACGGTACTAGAAAAAAAATGCAATGATGAACACAGTAGACATGTTTCCAGCACTTGAATGGCTTGGTCTAGTAATGGATAGGAATAGTAATCAGGCAATCACCATATGCTGAGGTAAGTGCTATGATAAAGGCATTACCAACTCTTACGGGAACACCTGGGAGGTACACTTAACTCCAAACTTGAGTGCTTGAGTTTCAAGGAAGTCACCGAGGGAGAGTGACATTAGTCAGATTAGAAGAGCCAAGTGTGGGTAGGGAACTGGTCAGGAGAATGATTCAGCCTGAGGCAACCACAAGGGCAAAGATCCAGAGACGGCAACAGGATCAGTTCACAAGCACATCATGAGAGTAAATACATAAGGATTATATCATATAGACTATATTTTCTGTTCAAAATGCAGTTAAACTAGAAATCAATAACAATTATACAACATACATTTGGAAATTGTGAAACATAATTCTAAGTAACTCATAAGTCAAAGAAGAAGAAATAATGGAAATTAGAAAATATTTAAATCTTAATGATAATGAAAAATACTGCCTATCCAAATTTGTGGGATTTAGTTAAAAGAATATCTAGAGGGAAATTTATAGCATTTAAACGAATATGTCAGGGTAGAAGGGCTGGTGATTAATTAATATATTATAATAGTTTCTACTGTTGCAAGACAAATTACACCAAAAGCTAATGGTGTAGAACAACAATAAGTATCTATCCTCTCTCATAGTTTTTGTGGGTCAGGATTTCAAAAGCATGGCTACGTGATTCTGGCTTGAGGTATCTCATGAGGTTGCAGTCACATCATATGAAGGCTTGAATGAAACAGAAGCATCCACTTCCAAGGTTGTTAGCTGGCAAGCTGGTGCTGGCTGTTGGCAGGGAGGCCTCAGTTTCTCTCCACGTGGCCCTTCACAGAGGGCTGCTTGTGTGCTCTCACTAGATGGTGGCTAGGTTCTCCCAAGTGGGTGATCCAAAAGAGAAAAAGCCAGGCAGAAGCTGTTCTTTTTGTGACCTATTCTTGGAAGCCACATACCATCATTTTTGCCACATTCTATTTGTGAGAAGTGAGTCACTAAGTCTTGTTCACAGGAGGAGGAAAATCAGGTCCCATTTTTTTTTTTTAAGGAAAAATTGTCAAAGCATTTAAAAACAATCACAATAAGCTGAGCACCTATTCATTGTAGAGGTGAGAAAAAAACTCTAGCAAAATAAGCCCAAGGAAACAGAAAAAAGGCAATTTTAAATGGCATCAAAAATTAACAAAATAGAAAACAGATACACAATAATCTGCAAAGTCCAAATTTGGTTTTTTGAAAAAGTTGGCAAAATTGACAAACTTCTAGTGAGACTGAACAAGAAAAAGAGAGAGGAGGTACAAATAAACAACATGAGAAATAAGGAAGGAACAAGTATAGATGCTACAGAGAGTAACAGGGGCACTGTGAGTATATTCTTTAAAAACAAGAGGAGGGGCTTCCCTGGTGGTGCAGTGGTTGAGAGTCCACCTGCCGATGCAGGGGACACGGGTTTGTGCCCTGGTCCGGGAAGATCCCACATGCTGCGGAGCAGCTAGGCCCGTGAGCCATGGCCACTGAGCCTGTGCGTCCGGAGCCTGCGCTCTGCAACGGGAGAGGCCACAAGCGTGAGAGGCCCGCGTACTGCAAAAAAAAAAACAAAAACAAGAGGATATTATACATAACTTTACGCCATTAATTTTTTAAAATCATAAACAAAATGGATACATTTCTAGAAAACTGTAACCTACTAAAACAGACTTAAGAAACAGAAAAACTGAATAATCCTATAACAATTTAAAAATCCTACAGATAATTTCTCAAGAAGTGGTCTATGGAATCCTGCTTTAGAATCTCCAGAGGACACTGATTAAAATGCAAATTCCTGGTTGAATCCTAATCTTGAGGAAGAGGCCTGGGAATCTAACAAACTCTCCAGGTTCTTCTTTTATAAACTAAAAGGTGAGCATCTGTGGGAGTTGGGGCTGGAAATGACAAAAAAGGTCTAGACAGAAGAGGAGTTGGAGCATCATTATAGAAGTGCAAAGTCATTAGAAATATCTTCTGATTAGTTATTAGACATGTGACCACTGCACATTTTTTCCTTGGATGTGCACCAAGTAACATAAAACCTTTAATTAATTTAGGTTGCTTCATAACACAAAAATATCAGTATGCTTAAAAAAGAAATCAAGTGTTATTCAGAAAGAGAAAAAGTGAGGTCTGAAAAAAAGAGGGAAAAGGAGAGGGAGAGGGAGAAATATTAATAAAAATCCTAGTTTCTGTCCGTCTTTCATTTTGCCCTACTGGAGATCGTTGCCTCACAGCAGCTTCCCAGAAACACTTCCCACTGTGATTGAGCATCTGTTGTAAAGATTTCTAATGCTCTCATCTTGTCTTCCTCTCCTCCAGAGCACACTGGACATTTACATTTCCCGACACTCCATCCTGCCCGACAGTTGGGCAAGGCCATGTGACTGCTTCTGGCCAATGGGCGTGGAAAAGGGCACTGAATTAATAGTCTGTCTCGCTCTCTTCCCCTGTTTTGTTGGTCATGAAGAAATCCTCATGTAAAAATCATGAAACCCACAATCAAAACAGACTGGAATGCTGAGCCCACATGTGGGGGATTGCTCCCTTGAAGAGTCTCCTGAAAACTTGATGGACTATGCATGTGTGAGAAGTAAACGTTTGTTGCTTCATGAAACTGAAAGTTGAGAACATGTGTTACTATAGCATAGCCCGGCCTCTCTGAATGGTATAACATCTACCCTTTGTTATGTACCTTAGTTAATAACAGTTCTCTTCTGACTATCACCACCCACCCACACCCACGAACCCCAAATGAAATTCAGTGGTGCTAAGTGAGGGTGGGGAAATGTTCAATTTCCATTTATCCAATATTTCTTGATTATTCTCTAAACTCCCATCATACCAATTCCACGTCAAGCCCAACTATTTCATTTCAGTGAAATGGCTAATTAATTGTATCAGAGTCACTTGATAAGATATATGAAATAGAAAATTGTTATCTGATGATAAATATTATTAAACATGTTTGGAAAAGAGGAAATAGAGGCAAGCACACACAACCTGAAATCCTGGGGAAACCATGGCATAATTATTCAATCAGCTGCATTGCATTGAACTCATCCAAAGTCCTTTTGCTCTTCCTTCAGGAGGGTGATTCCCAAATTTCAGTATCTGTAAGAATCACCTGGAGAGTTCGTTAAACACTTAGATGCCCAGGCCCCATCCCAAGAGGCTGGGATTCAGTACATTTTAATAAGTGGCCTCAGGCAGTTCTAAAGCACAGGTCTACAGAAAATGCTCTACAGAATATGAAGCACTGAAGCCTAGATATTTACTCTGAATGTGTTCTTAAGTAGCAAACCCAAATGGGCTCAATATTCTTATAGATTTTAACTCAATAATCTGTGAAGCTCAGCTAAACAAAATGACTCAGCCTCTGAGGGTTCCAGAGAGTCAGTGTTTGCGTAATCACTAAATCGTGTGGTTCCAACCCTATGTCCAAGAGAAGTTCAGAAAAGGGAGATTAAAGTTGGAGGCTGGAACTAGTCAGAGAAAAATGTACCATGAAGACTCTGGGTATTAAACATCTTTAATAACATTTAAAAACTAAGGGAATTTTCATCAAGAGGGGTCAGAGAATTGAGCGGCCAGAGAATCCATTTGGATGAGCCAAGGATTTTGGCCAGGACATGAAAAGTGATCAAAGGAGAAATACAAGATGACAACTACTAAAGAAATGTGTCTGTTTGTTTCCCTAACTAATCTCCTCTTCCTTACGCAAAAGCTATTATCCCTCTGCCACATGGGCCTTGGATGAGAAGCAGGCTGCAAATCAGGCTAGTGACTTCACGGAAGATGCAGAGTGAAAGGATCTCAGTACCGCACTAGTCATGGATCAGATCCAGCATCAGTGGAGAGAAGACAGGATGGTTCGAAGGGAGATGGATAGGAAAAGAATACCAAGAGTCAACACCTACAGCAGATTTGCAAGCATTCTGGGAGAAGGTGTGCTCCAAGACCTCACTTGCATGCCCATTTGCTTAAAATACAAAGAATCAGTGGTTGCAGGTGAAATTAGTACCAAAGTGGTCTCTGGTGATAAAAGCCTCCTAGAAATTCTCATTGTATAAAGCACTGTTCCCACTTAATATTTGATATTGATAAACTTCTTAATATTCTTTGTCATGAGAATACTTGTTTAGTGCGCCAGCTATGCCCAGGAAAGCTTAGTGCTGATTAGATTCTTTTAAGACAGAAACATTTCCACTGGTGAAGAGTACCTTCTATAATGCTCAATTTTTTAAACTTATATACTTTAATAATATACATATATGCATATATACGTATAATAAATGAAGAAACCTTTCCTTAAAAACGTTACAATGATTACAAACTTAAATTCCTTTGAAGTGTTTCAACAACAGATGAAAATTTAATATGACTGATATTTTCTCTTTTTTATTGAATGAATGATTCTTTAAATTCTATAGTGCTTTACAGTTTTCAAAAGTTTCACACACATGATTTTGTATAATCCTGTGATAACCCTCTTTTACCCTTACCTCTAAATTGCCCTCCCCCTTCCCTCTTCCCACTGGTATCCACTAGTTTGTTCTCTATATATGTGAGTCTGCTTCTTTTTTGTTTCATTCACTAGTTTGTTGTATTTTTTTATATTTCACATATTAGTGATATCATACAGTACTTGTTTTTCTCTGTCTGATTTATTTCACTAAGCATAATGCCCTCCAAGTCCAGCCATCTTGCTGCAAGTGGCAAAGTTTCATTCTTTTTAATGCCTGAGTAGTATTCCATTGTGTGTGTGTATGTGTACATATACATATACACATATATAGATATATAAATATAGTGTGTGTGTGTGTGTGTGTGTGTGTATCTCACATCTTCTTTATCCATCTATCTGTCGATGGACACTTAGGATGCTTTCATACCTGGGCAATTATAAATAATCCTGCTATGAACATTAGGGTACATGTCTCTTTTCAAATTAGTGCTTTTGTTTTTTTCAGATATATACCCAGGAGTGGAATTGCTGGGTCATATGGTAGTTCTATTTTTAGTTTTTTGAGAAACCTCCATACAGTTTTCCATGTGGCTGCACCAATTTATATTCCCACCAACAGTGTACCACCACATCCTAGCCAACATTTGTTATTTGTGTTTTTTTTGAAGACAGCCATTCTGACCTGTGTGATGTGATATCTCGTTATGGTTTTGATCTGCGTTTCCCTGATGATTAGTGTTGTTGAGTGTAGTTTCATGTGCCTATTGGCCATCTGCATTTCCTCTTTGGAAAAACATCTATTCAGTTCTGCCCATGTTTTTTTTTTTTTTTTTTTTTTTTTGGTAGTTTTTCTAAGGAAACTCCATACTGTTTTCCATAGTGGCTGCACCAATTTATATTCCCACCAACAGTGGGCCTCTCACTGTTGTGGCCTCTCCCATTGCAGAGCACAGGCTCCGGACGCACAGGCTCAGTGGCCATGGCTCATGGGCCCAGCTGCTCCACGGCAGCTGCTAGACTGGGGCACGAACCTGTGTCCCCTGCATCAGCAGGCAGACTCTCAACCACTGCGCCACCAGGGAAGTCCTGCCCATGTTTTAATCGGGTTGTTTTTTGATGTTGAGTTGTATAAGCTATCTATATATGTTGGATATTACCCCCTTATTTGTCTTATCATTTGCAAATATCATCTCCCATTCAGTAGGTTGTCTTTTTGTTTTGTCAATGGTTTCCTTTGCTGTGCAAAAGCTTTTAATTAGGTACCATTTGTTTACAGTGATAAAGATTTTGATAAAATTCAACATCTATTTATAATAAAAATTATCCAGGGGCTTCCCTGGTGGCGCAGTGGTTGAGAGTCCGCCTGCCGATGCAAGGGACACGGGTTCGTGCCCTGATCCGAGAGGATCCCACATGCCACGGAGCGGCTGGGCCTGTGAGCCATGGCTGCTGACCCTGCGCGTCCGGATCCTGTGCTCTGCAATGGGAGAGGCCACAACAGTGAGAGGCCCATGTACTGCAAAAAAAATTATCCAGAAAGTGGGTATAGAAGGAACATACTGCAACATAATAAAGGCCATATATGACAAACCCATACCTAACATCATACTCAATGGTGAAAAGCTGAAAACATTTCCTCTAAGATCAGGAACAAGCAAGCATGCCCACTCTTGCCAGTTTTATTTAACATAGTTTTGGAAGTCCTAGCCACAGCAATCAGAGAAGAAAGAAATAAAAGGAATCCAAATTGGAAAGGAAGAAGTAAAACTATCACTGTTTGCAGATGACATGATACTATACATAGAAAAATCCTAAAGACGCCACCAGAAAGTTACTAGAGTCCATCAATGAATTCAGTAAAGTTGCAGGATACAAAATTAATGTACAGAAATCTGTTGCATTTCTATATATTGATACTTAGAACAAATGATCAGAAAGAGAAATTAAGGAAACAATCCCATTCACCATTGCAACAAAAAGAATAAAACACCTAAATATAAACCTACCTAAGAAGGTAAAAGACCTGTACTCAGAAAACTGTAAGACATTGATGAAAGAAATTAAAGATGAACAAACAGATGGAAAGATATACCATGTTCTTGGATTGGAAGAATCAATATTGTTAAAATGACCATACTACCCAAGGCAATCTACAGAACCAATGTAATCCCTATTAAAAGACCAATGGCATTTTTCACAGAACTAGAACAAATAATTTTAAAATTTGTATGAAAACACAAAAGCCCCTGAATAACCAAATTAATCTCGAAAAAGAACAGAGGAGGGATTAGGCTCCCTGACTTCAGACTATACTACAAAGCTACAGTAATCAAAACAGATTGTGCTGGCACAAAAACAGACACAGATCAATGGAACAGGATAGAAAGCTCAGAAATAAACCCACACACTTATGATCAATTAATTTATGACAAAGGAAGCAAGAATATACAATAGAGAAAAGAAAGTCTCTTCAATAATTGGTGCTGGGAAAACTGGACAGCTACTTGTAAAAGAATGAAATTAGAACATTATCTAACAACCATATATAAAAATAAACTCAAAATAGGTAAAAGGCTTAAATGTAAGACTGGATGCTATAAAACTCCTAGAGGAAAACATAGGCAGAACACTCTTTGACATAAATTGCAGCAATATATTTTTGGATCTGTCTCCTAAAGCAAAAGGAACAAAAGCAAAGATAATGTGACTGAAATTTTTAGCATTTCAAATCTCATAAGCAGCAAAATAAACTATATAAAACTACAATTATCACAGAATGTATAGCAGTAATATTTAACCCCATTCTAAAAAATCAACACTGAGGATTTCACTAATTTCATTATTTTTATACTTATTCTTCTACCTTCCTAGATTATAGCTCTATTTATTTGGATGCTTTCCTAGCATTTCAGTAAGTACTTTGACACCTTCCCAGGCTGGCAGGAATCATTCTGGATATAAAGAAAAAGAAAACAAGCTTATAGGATCTGGCTTATCTCCTAAGATTCAGGGGTTTTGGTTTCTCCCTTGGGAATTCAAGCCCAAGTCAGTACTTGTCAGGCTGAGCTTCTTTTTTCTTTTTTCTTAGTTAAATTTAACTTGTTACCTCAATGAGAATTTTTAGGTCCATACTTTGCCATAGGTTCTATTGTTTTTAACTTGCGTAAATAATACATTATCGAAGTCTTGTTTGGCTAGTGTTACAAAATCCATTGTTCTATCCTTGCAATATATAGCTCAGATTTGTTACCAATATAAAAACATTTATATCCTTAATTAATATTTTATTATAATTTAATAGGATCCATTAAGAATCTTTATCTCCTATAACATAAGAGGTAAAGTCAGCATATTTATCTTTTCTCCTGAGGACATGTGGTTAATTTATCTTCCTGGAACACAATGTTGAACCTGCTTTCTAGTTGGTTGTGGTGTGTGGCCACAGGCTCTGTCCAACCCCTTTTCTACCTGACTGTTAGGTGTGACCACCAATGCTTATCAGTCTCACCTCAATAATTGTTCTTCATACAGGTCCTACCTTTAATCACTGTATCCAATAGTAACTCATTCCTGTTTACTCAAATAGAAACTTTAGGAAGAGCCACATACTTAAAAGAAGACAGAATATCTATTATTCTAGTCTATGTGTCTATACTTGCAAGTTGCCCCCTTTGTCATTTTAATAGCAACCCTGACAACTTTAAAATATTTAAACAAAAAATATTAAAATATTTTAACTTAGTTTTGTAAATAAAAAACATTCCAGACCCTCCCTGATTTTTTCCTGCCCCAAGAAAGGGAATCAACCACCCCTGTACTACATAGAGTAGGCTAGGCTGTGATAATAAATAGAAAAAATGGAATGGCTGAAACACAATAGAGGTTTATTTCTGCACATATGTTGGTATAAGGCAATTGTTTCTGGTTGGGGTTACTCTCCTCCATGTGGTGATGTGAACCCAGGGTCCTGCCACCTTGGGACACTACCATCTTCAAGGCCTCAGCCTCATTGTCTTTTTCTTCCAACTGGCAGAAGGAGAGAGAATGTGGAGGAGACATGCCTGTTTCATGCTTATGAGATGTGCATCATGTCTGCCCACACCCTTTAGCATGGATGAGTCATATGGCTACCTCTAGCTCAAGGGAGGCTGGGAAATGTACAAGCATACATCATTTTATTATGCTTCACTTTATTGTACTTTGAAAATATTGCATTTTTTACAAATTGAAGGTTTGTGGCAACCCTGCATCAAAAAAGTCTACTGGCACCATTTTTCCAACAGCATTTGTCCACTTTGTGTCTCTGTGTCATATTTTGGTAATTCTTGCATTATTTCAAACTTCTTTATTACTTATATTTGTTATGGTGATCTGTGATCAATGATTTTTTTTTTTTTTTTTTTCAGTACGCGGGCCTCTCACCGCTGCGGCCTCTCCCGCTGCGGAGCACAGGCTCCGGACGTGCAGGCTCAGAGGCCATGGCTCATGGGCCCAGCCGCTCCGCGGCATGTGGGATCCTCCTGGACTGGGGCACGAACCGGCGTCCCCTGCATCAGCAGGCGGACTCTCAACCACTGCGCCACCAGGGAAGCCCTGTGATTAAACTCTTTCAAGATGGTGAACTTAATTAGTAAACATGGGTGTTCTGACTGCTCCACCAACTGCCTATTTCCCTGTCTTTCTCCCTCTCCTCAGGCCTTCCTGTTCCCTGAGAAATAATAATATTTAAATTGGGCCAATTAATAACCTTACAATGGTCTCTAAGTGTTCAAATGAAAGGAAGAGTCATGCATCTCTCACTTTAAATCAAAAGCTAGGAATGATTAAGCTTAGTGAAAAAGTCATGTCAAAAGCTGAGATAGGCGGGAGATAGGCCTCTTACACCAGTCAGCCAAGTTCTGAATGCAAAGGAGATGTTCTTGAAGGAAATTTAAAATGCTACTCCAGTGAACACACAAATGATAAGAAAGCAAAACAGACCTGTTGCTGATATGGAAGAAGCTTTCATGGTCTAGATAGATCACATCAACCACAACATTCCCTTAAGCCAAAGCCAAATCCAGAGAAAGGCCCTAACTCTCTTCAATTCTATGGAGGCTTGAGAGATGTGAGGTAAGTTTGAAGTTAGAACAGGTTGCTTCTTGAGGTCCAAGAAAAGAAGTTATCTCCATAACATAAAAATGCAAGGTGAAGCAGCAAGCACTGAAGTAGAAGATGCATCAAGTTATCCAGAAGATCTAAGATAATCAATGACGGTGGCTACACTAAATAACAGATTTTCAGTGTATACAAAACAGCCTCATATTGAAAAAAGATGCCATCTAGGACTTTCATAGCTACAGAGGAGAAGTCAATGATTGGCTTCAAAGCTCTCTTGTTAGGGGCTAATGCAGCTGGTGACTTGACATTGAAGCCAAAGCTCATTTACAATTCTGAAAGTCCTAGGGCCTTTCAGAACTATGCTAAATCTACTCTGCCTGTACTCTAGAAATGGAACAACAAAGCCTGGATAACAGCACAACAATTCACACCATGGGTTACTGAATATTTTAAGCCCGCTGTTGAAGCCTACTGATCAGAAAAAAAATGACCCCTTTCAAAATATTACTACTCAATGACAATGTACCTCATCACCCAAGAGCTCTGATGAAGATATATGAAAAGACTCATGTTGTTTTCATGCCTGATAACACAACATACATTCTGCAGCCCATGGATCAAGAAGTAATCTTGACTTTCAAGTCTTATTACTTTAGAGATACATTTTCTAAGGCGATAGCTGCCATAGATAGTGACTCCTTTGATGGATCTGGACAAAATCTATTGAAAAACCTTCTGGAAAGGATTAACCATTCTAAATGCCATTAAGAATATTCGTGCTTCATGGGAAGAAGTCAAAATATCAACATTAACAAAAGTTCAAAGAAGTTGATTCCAACTTTCCTGGATGACTGTGAGGGGTCCAAGATTTCAGTGGAGGAAGTAACTGAAGATGTGGTGGAAATAAGAAGAGAACTAGAATTAGAAGTGGGGTCTGAAGATGTGACTGACTACTGTAATTTCATAATTAAACTTGAAATCTACTGGTGAAGATGCTGTGAAGTTTGTTGAAATGACAACAAAGGACTGAGAATATTACATAGAGTTGATAAAGCAGCAGCAGGGTTTGAGAGGATTGACTCCAATTTTGAAAGAAGTTCTACTTGGGTAAAATGTTAACAAGCAGAATTGCATGTTACAGAGAAATTGTTTGTGAAAGGAAGAGCCAATGGATGTGGCGAACTTCAGTGTGTCTGATTTTAAGAAGTTGCCAAAGACACCCCAACCTTCAGCAACTACCACCCTGATCAGTCAGCAGCCGTCAACAGCAAGGCAAGACCCTCCACCAGCAAAACTATTATAACTCACTGAAGGTTCAGATGATGGTCAGCAATTTTTTAGAAAGTGTTTTTAAATTAAGGTGTATACATTTTTTAGACATCATGCTATTGCACACTTAATAGACTACAGTATGGTATAAACATAACTTTTTATGCACTAGGAAACAAAAAAAAAGTGTGTTTTACTTGCTTTATTGTCGTGGTCTGGAACTGCACCCACACTGTCTCTGAGGTATGTCTGTACTCTGGTCATGGCCCTGGCTGCAGTCCTGTTAATAAGAGAGGAACCAACAGATTGCAGTAAGTAGCTAGTAGTCTTTGCCTTAACTATTCTCCAAATTGTCCTGGTTCCTGTTAGTAGGACCTTGTGTTTGGGACTAAAATCTGAGTACTAACAGCTAAACGTAAGAGTTGATGGTAAAATTAGGGGTGGGGGTGTTGTTGAGTTATACTTGACAAAAAAAGGAAAATTTTTATTTTTAATACTAGGAATTCACCCTGACTTTTCCTAATAAATAACTTAACATGTCATTTTCTCTCTATTTTCTACAGTAAATTTTTCATCAACCACCAAGACAAACCACTAAGACATGCTACAGTCCTGATATTGAGAAAGGGGAATAAGGTGTCCAGTAAATGACAAGACACTGCACAGATCAGGGCCCTCTATAACCTATAAGAAAAGCTCATAACTGGGGTCTAGAGACCTTATGATGTCCCTTGGTAATTGAATGCAATTTTTACTATGCTTAAAGTTCCTCATCTATAAACTGACAATATAAATGTAGACCTTCCTCTTTAGGACATTATAAACAAGAGGAGGAGTAAATGGTCCTAATCCTGGAAACAAAATTAAAAAATAATGTAGATGGTAATGCCCAAAATGAATCCTTTTTGTTTCACACCCCACAAACTTCTCCCACACACTCAACATTCAACCCCTTAAATTGGTTAATGTCTAACACAGGAAGCCCTCAAAGATACTGAGCCAATGACTGAAACTCACAAGGTGTTCTGAAGAGAGGGATGGCAATGTCTGCCTTTGTTCTGCACACCCAGACTGGACCACCTGAAAGGACTGTCTGGCATCTCATTTCTGTTTTCACTGTTTTCTGGCTCCAGAATCTGTGACAATGCTTTCAAGTCAGCCCCAAAAGAGCATTAACTGACTTTCCTCCTAGAGAATTTCTCAACCATCAGAGAATTACAACACTGGGCTCAGATCCTCCAATGCCTTCCCATTTCATTTAGAGTGAAAGCCAACATCTTTACAAAGTCCTTCATGGACTATCATGCTCTGGGCCCTGGGGCCCCTCTGACCTCATTTCCTACCACCCACCTCCTTGACCACTGGACTGCAGCCACCCTGGCCTCCTTGCTGTTTCTCAAATGCTCCAGTACACTCCCAGCTTAGGGTCTTGGCACTGCTATTCCCTCTACCTAGAATGCTTTTCTCCAGATAACCATAGGCTTTGAGTCTTTGTACGGGTATTATCTTCTTAACAAGGTCTATCCTGGGCATCCTATACAAAACTGTGACAAGCCTCCCTACCCCTCTGCACTCTCAATCCTCTTTACCTTGCTGGAGCAGACACTGTTGATATCTTGTCCATGACCCCTCAGCCCACCTTGGGCTTTGGTGGGCAGTGTCCACAAACTGACAGATTTCCCCCTTAAGCACCTCATGTTTCTCTTCACTTTCTGCAGTTTCCTCTGCCACTGAAGCTTGGAGCACCTCTGAAGCACCCGCCAGGAGCATCTCTGAAGGCTGGAGGATTTAATGCCCTCAGGGGTAACCCTCAACTAAGGAGGGACCAAGTTGGAGGGTAAATAACCCAGATTTCCCAGCCCTTGGGATAACAATTCTGAGATGTTTTTCACATGACATGTATGTGGGTTTCCAACCCAGGAGCTCCCTGCTCGATACAACCATCAACTACTCACTAACAGACAGTTCATTGGCTTTTCTCCCTTCCCTGTCTCTATTTCTCTTCTCTCTCACTTGTGCTCTCTGGAATTAGCTAATTGTACCAAAACCCTTGTCTTGAGGTCTTCGTTTGGGTGAACCCACACTGAGACACTGCTCTCCACTTTTCTTTTTTCATAGCTAATCAACCTCTAACATATTGCATCATTTACTTCTTTACACGTCCTTTGTTAATTGTCTGTTTCTCCCCACTGGAATGTAAGCCTCGGGAAGACAAGGACCTTTGTTCATTCTGCTCATTGATATATATTTCAAGTATCTAGAGCAGCACCTGGTATAAAGGAGGTGCTCAAAAACTGTTTGTTGAAAACAATTAATGCAGAAACGAGACTTACTTAAACCCATTATTGAAGGAGTACCTGCATCAGTTTGGATGTTTTAGGAGCAGCATCTGCAAGTAATAGTAATAGAAATAGAAGTAATAGAAAACCCAATTCAAAATACCTAAGGAGTACAACTAGTTTTTTCACCTGACTAGAAGCCCCAGGTTAACATGGACTCAGGAAGGAGGAAAGTGGAAGAGGATGTGCGGTGAGCAACCAGCAATGTCCACTGAGGTCTCATGAGCCCCCGTGAGCCCACCTTTCCCACAGGAATTTGGGGAAAAGAAAATAAAGTTGTCCTCTGGGCAAGTAACTTAGTTCTTCAACTTAGGATCAAAGAAACAGAGTAGCCCTCTGGCCAAGTAGAAATCTGTTATTTGCTGTAGATAAAAAATATTAGGGCTTCCCTGGTGGCGCAGTGGTTGAGAGTCCGCCTGCCAATGCAGGGGACACGTGTTCGCGCCCTGGTCCAGGAGGATCCCATATGCCGCGGAGCGGCTGGGCCCGTGAGCCATGGCCGCTGAGCCTGCGCGTCTGGAGCCTGTGCTCCGCAATGGGAGAGGCCACAAAAATGAAAGGCCAGCGTACCACAAAAAAAAAAAAAAAAAAAAAAAGAGCGTGCTGAAGATAAAATATGTCATCAGAATAGTTTAGTAGTGGAGGGGTTAAGGGGAGCTGGCAGTCCAGCTGGGCCTGGACAGTTTCTCTGAATCTATTCCTGCAGAAGCCCAGGCTTCCCCATGGACATGAGTGCTCTCAGAACTGCCCACCTCATTATCTTCTCATTCCTTCTCACCAAATGATTTCATGATTTCCAATTCAGCCTGGGATACCTCAAGACTCCTAGGAGCCGCTGGCATTCTGATCACTGGAGAGTTAAACAAATGAGCCGTGTGGCTTATTCGGCCATCTCTTTTGAGTTCCATAATTCTTGTCTTTCAGCAAAAGTCTAATCATCTCTGAGTATATTAATTGCTCCAATTTGGGGTCCTACAAGGAGAGATAGTATTGCATCGTAATTAAACATACCAGCTTTGGAGTCAGAAAGAAGTATATCTGAATCCAGCTCTGCCAGGTATTAGCCATGGATCGTGAAGCAAGTTGCTTAACCTACTCAGTCTCATGTTAAGTTGGAGATAATCATATCCATGTGGTAGGCTTGCTGTGGAGTTTAAATAAAATAGGGTATGGAAGTGCTTGGCTTGGGCACTGGCATAGGATAGGAAGTACTGAATGAATAGTAGCTCTCCTGATCAAGGCTGAGAATCAGAACCTTGGTCCATTATAAATTCACTATCCTGCTAGACCATGGCAGTCAGCCAGCCAATCAACCTTCCCCTGACAATTTCCCTACCCCATCATGAGGCATCTTTTTAACTAACTTCAGCCTTCTGAAGAAATAGAATCCCTTTAAGGATGATTGGACCAACAGAGTGATTATTGCTCCAATGCCGTATTTGTCTTGATGACTAAACACATATCACAGCAGCAGTTTCTGTGCCTGCTTCCTCCAATCATCACGGGCACACATGAGCACACACATACACAACTGTAAGCGCAGTGCCCTGTTGTCCACATAGATAATCCACACAGTCTCCCTGAGGACAAAGACCTATTTGGCACCAGCATAAGGGATGGATCCTTGACAGCAAACAAAGGGAACTGACTTCATTTTAGGTGCTGACTCTAGCACTCTTTTGCTGATACAGAATAAAGGGGTAGTTGCCCAGAAACCTATGGAGGTTCTCTCTGGCATTTGAAGAAAGAGCAAATTATAATTCCACAGCATCCTATCATATGAAACTGAACAGTGACAGTTGCTCTGGGATTTTTAGACAAAGTGATAGACTGTGTGCAGTTCCCCAAAAGCAGACTCCCACTGTCCCCAGTTGTCACTGCTGACAGGTAACAGAAGGAGGGAAGGAGGCAGGAAGGAATAGAATATTCTCCCCTCTACCTGTTTGAGTTCAGGCTAAAGTACCTACAATGCTTATCAGTCTGGCACATCCACTATTTCTGCAATGTTATAACAAATAAATTATGTCCCAACATCACCACTGGTAGTTTTCTAACTAAAAATTAAATATAGGAATACCTTTAAGAAGCAGTAATTCTGTTCTTCCCTCTTCTCTCACCTCTCAGATAATTTCCACCCTCCTCTTCTCCTTTCAGACTTTCTTCTATTGTGTCCAATCGGTCGCTCAAGCTACTAAATTGATAGGAGGATTTATCAAAATTATACTTTCCTACCTGCATTTGAAAATGGACTTCAGAAAACCCTAGACTCTTTGGAAAAATCACCCATTCTGACTGGACCCCCTGGTCTCAGGAGCTGAAAAAGGACCTTCCAGCTCTTGGCAGGGTCCAGTGGAGCATAGCTACAAGGACA
The DNA here is from genome assembly GCF_000442215.2 of Lipotes vexillifer. NCBI lineage: Eukaryota > Metazoa > Chordata > Mammalia > Artiodactyla > Lipotidae > Lipotes > Lipotes vexillifer. The sequence goes on from NW_006777671.1 coordinate 1,363,354, forward strand.
ACTGAAGAGAAACAAGAGACCAGGGCCCAGGGAAGCGGAAGACAAAAGTCTGAGCCAAAAGGCTGAAGGTGAGACCAGAAATTTTGTTGAGAGAAGGCAAGGTTAAAGCCAAAAATAGAGTCAGGTGCCAAATTTGAAGACTGAGGTGAGACTGAATATGAGAGAATAAGAAAGAACATGGGGAATTCCCTGGCAGTCCAGTGGTTAGGATTCTGGGCTTTCACTGCTGGGGGCCCAGGTTTGATCCCTGTTTGGGGAAATAAGATCCTGCGAGCTGTGTAGTATGGCCAAAAAGAACAAAAGAAAGAACATGGTGAGCTGGCTCTTGTAGATAGCATAGAATCAGGGGTGGGAAATGGACAGATGCAGACCTTTTATGGGGTGCATTTGTCAGGAGAGGCCAGGCCAGTTTCAAGGAGCCTGGTAAGACAGTACCAAATCCTCTCTGCCCATCTGCATGTTCAATCCAGGTAGATTCATCTTTGTATTTTAACAATGCTTGTCTATATCCTCCTCTCCTGGGCAGTCCAAGTCTTAACAGTTGGCCCAGTATGAAGTTTCCCACAGGCTGAGATTAATGAAAGGTGTGTGTTCCCTGAAGCTGGAGAGAGATGGGGTGAAGGCCACTTGGAAATCCCAGAGACAAACAGGATCTTGAGCCCAATACTCCTGAGAATGAAGTCTGGGCAGGTCTCCAAGCCAAGGAGCCAGAAGCAAACATTAGAAACCTGTGAGCAGAGGCCCGCAGGAGGAGCAAATAGCAGAGTGTGGTCCTGGGAACTTATTTGAATTACCTAGGCAGGTAGGGGGTGGTGTCTCCAGGGGCTGTAACACATCTGGGAGCTCAAAGTGCAGAAAAGTCTGCTTCAACAAAAGGGCCAAAGCATAAGTCATTTTCCACCCTCTCCACAGCCTGTTTGAGAGAGAAGGAACCAGGTTTAGAGAGCTTATGTAATCTACAGGTCACTGGGGCTTAAGGAGAAGACACATGACTCTTATCCAGAACCTACAGTGTGAGTACTACTACTGATGGGGCAACATCTGTCCCTGAAACTAATAAAACCTTTTTGTTTCTGTTTGACTCTATTTGAAAAAATAATAACCACGAAAATATCAAAATTAAGCCTGAGGTTTTAGGAGGAAATGTCATTCAGGTAGGAAAACTCACTGTGAATTGTCTCCTCAGAGGAACATGGAGAGTGGAATTTGTCTGTTTCTCTTTCTGCAGCTCCAAGGGTGCTGTTTGTTCTTTGCGGTTGCTGGGAGGGGCCCATCGGGCTGATTGTCATTAACAGAGAGCAGCAATATTGAGCGCTGGGGACACTGGGCCTGTACACAGCCCATAAATGAGGTCTCTAAACAGACCATTCTTTCATCAACAAGTATTTACTAAGAAGTGATCACACCCTGCAAGGGGGCTGAATATTGAAGCATAATTCTCTGTCTTCAAGATAATAACACAGTCAGGTAAAACAATAAGTAGCCTTTAGTGCTACTGTAAAGTAGTGACTATAAATTTGAGTTCAAAGAAGGCAAAGATAGTATGGTTTAGTACAGTTTCTTTCTCTCTTCCTTCCATTCTTCCTTCCACAATATCCATGGAGAGCCCGTGCCAGGCACTGGGATATTCAGCAAACAAGGCAGATAGGGTTCTGCCCTTTGGGAGCTTACAATCTAGTTGAGAAAGCTACATTGCCGTGAAGAACAGGTAGAGTTTAAAATGCCTAAAGGGAGGGAGGAGGGCATTATGGGTCAACTATAGGAAAACAGGTATGACTGGGTATTGGCAGGGGGGAGAAAGGTAAGGAAATAACTGTACAGTCAAAGGGATACTTGGCAACATCATTCTGAGACATAGGAGCTCTTTTATAAGGCAGGTGAGCCAAAGGAGCAATTTAAGTTTGTCCATCCACTTACTTTCTTTTAGTTTTCATTTCTACCTTCCTCAAGAGAATGGTTTATTTCTCGCTGATTTGAATTTCCAACTTGGTTTTGACCTTCCTTACGCTATCTGATTTGTTACTTGCTTACAGGAAACGGTTGTAGTTCAGGATGCAGCCAGTCATAGTGGGAACAGCCCAGTCTGGGAACTGGATGACCTGGATAGATGTCAGTGAATGTGGCAATATGGAAATGCAGGGAGGTGGAGTCACCACTTAGACTCAAGTACTGCAGTCCAAGCCCCAGTACTATAAGTCAAACCTGGAGGCACAGCCATCAGGTAACAATTGTCAGTGACAGTTCAGCCCCAGCAAAATACATTAATTAATCTGCTCTATGTGTTACCAGGTGCATTCCTAGGTGGGTAAGAGGGAATCACTGTAGCATGGCCCTAGTCTCCATCTTTGCATACCATAAAGACCTGCAAAGAGACAACTGGAATAATAATAATATTCTAGAATCGGTCCTGTGTGGAAGTAGAGAAAGAGAAAGCTGACCACTTTAATTAACTTAGAGAAGGCTTGGAAGGAGGAAGAGGATTAAGTAGCCTGGGCCAGGATTGGTATCTGGGTTGGACTGGAATTCCAGCCAGTCTTTGGGCACACCATGCACCTAAGCAGCACTGAAGCTGGGCCACCTACTAGGCATAGCTGTTATGCTGGGTGGCTTACATATGTCACCCAAATGTCAGCTGGGTTCACTTAGCCACTTCAGACCTAGATGAAATCAGTTAGAATGATGATTCCACATCTTATGGAAGTTCAAAGGCTTTTTAAAAAATATTTCCACCAATTCCTGATGAATTTGTTAATGTGCTCTCTCTTACACACTAGGGCAACCCAGAAAAAATTTTCATCTCCTTCCTTTATTTGGAAGACAAAAGCAAAACAAAGTAAACAAACCCCTTCAACACTGAAAACATTTGTGAATATAATAATTATGATTCTAAAATCCCAACTAAAGAGCTAACAAAAACAATTCTAAGTTAAATGTTAGTCATCTCCCTTTTAAAACTGTTCTTCAGCCTTCCCAACTTGGGAATTTTCACTGGCCATTTGTCCTTGTGCCTTTGGTAGTTTCCCATGATCAACTACCTCTTCTCAATAATCTCTCCCTCTGTCTCTCTCTCTTTTCCCCATCTATCTTTTTCCCCCAAGAAAAATTCGGTGTTGAAAACCTTGGCCACTTATAAAGACAGATTAAAAGAAAAAGAGCGTCATAAGGTCAGGGTAGCTGATGACATTTCATTGCATTCTAGCCTTTGGCATGTTTACCAGTGTTAGGAGAAGGGTTTCAATAAAGAGGCTGTTGTTGGACAGTAATCTAAGATATAGCCATACTTTCACTACTTCCTTCCTCCAAATCAAAATTTTATTGTCCTGGACCCCATTCCCCATTCTCTTTTTCCTGATAATGGATGAATAGGCCAACAGGTCAATCAGACACTGAATCATGGAGTGTAAATCTGGGGGGAAGAACGGGGACCAAAGACCAACCGACCCTCATCAAATACACCTGCTATTTGCCAAGTACTTTATTAAGTTACCCTTAAGGGAACTTACATGCTGTCATCTGAGCCCTTGGTTTTATAGTTGAGAGAACTGAGATTCTCCAAAGTGAGAGGGTTGTTCAACATTTTGTTGCACAGTTTGTTGGTGGCAAAGGCAATACCAGACACATTTCAAACTTGACTTAGCCTAGTGTTCTAGGCTAATGAACTTCATCCTCAAGAAAGTTCCTAAGAAGGACACTCAGGGTATGATTTTCAGACAATATAGTAGGGTAGCATGGACAATTTATGGAAGGGAGGGGAATAATTTGGTGTGGTGGTGGTGGAGAGCTGAAAGGCAGATCAGATCTAGACCAAACTTGTAAGAAAACTCCAGAAGCTTACTGTGGCCAAGATTCACTGGCCTGTGCAGGCATATAGGGGTGTAGGCTTTTGACAACATTTTTCCCCTGTCTAGTGTTAAGGCTGGTACATTTAGCTTTTGGCTCAAGGGAACATAGCTCATCTTCCCAGAGTTAACAGTGAAATTATGTCTCTCCAAAATCCTGTGTAATAGATTTGGATGGGCTACTCAAGTCTTCAGCTTTTACTGTAGTAGCCTTCCTACAACAAAATATCCTTAAGGCCAGTGGCCTCACTTAAATCTGGAGCATCAGTGAGGGTTTGTGGGGTCTCAAGAAGCCAGGTCCTTCTCCAAGAGTTTCAACTCTCTAAGAGAGCACGTGGTCCACCAGGTAGAGTTGACTCAGTAAGATAACTATTGTTTTTGGCCATCCAGCAATAGCCAAAGACCCACTATCCCTTTGGCTAAAGACACTGGCTCAATGACAGGCACATGACCCATGCTGGAATAAACCCAAAGCTCTTTCTTCGGGTATAGGTAATACTCTACTATATGCAATATTTGGCTTAAGCTAAGTTGAGTTGATTCCTGTCACTTTCACTGAGTCCTAAAAAATATAGTAATTTCCTAGATTAAAACACAGAAAGTGGGACTTCCCTGGTGTGACAGTGGTTAAGAATCCACCTGCCAATGCAGGGGACGTGGGTTCGAGCCCTGGTCTGGGAAGATCTCACATGCCGCAGAGCAACTATGCCCGTGTGCCACAACTACTGAGCCTGCACTCTAAAGCCCGTGAGCCACAACTACTGAGACTGCGTGCCACAACTACTGGAGCCTGTGCACCTAGAGCCTGTGCTCTGCAACAAGAGAAGCCACAGCAGTGAGAAGCCTGCACACCGCAACGAAGAGTAGCCCCCACTCGCCGTAACTAGAGAAAGCCTGCACGCAGCAACAAAGACCAAATGCAGCCAAAAATAAATAAATAAATATTTTTAAAATAAATAAAACACAGAACGTGAAGGTTTACAGAAAGATCAGCTGAACTTTATTTCCATTTGACCTGAGTCATAAATTCTTCTGCTGTCTCCGTCTATGCTAGGTTTAGCAGTGGTAAAGACAAAACTGTTGAAAGTTGCAGTTCACCCCTTGGTAATTGGGGAGAACTTGGTAATAGCCTTGCCTCTTACAAAACAGAAGTACAGAATTTACTAGACTTCAAAGCAAATAAAGAACCAGATCCAAATTTAAAAAAAAAAAAATTAACATCTTTATTGGAGTATAATTGCTTTACAATGGTGTGTTAGTTTCTGCTTTACAACAAAGTGAATCAGCTATACATATACATATATCCCCATATCTCTTCCCTATTGCATCTCCCTCCCTCCCACCCTCCCTATGCCACCCCTCTAGGTGGTCACAGGGCACCGAGCTGATCCTCCTGTTCTATGCGGCTGCTTCCCACTAGCTATATGTTTTACATATATATAGAATCTAAAAAATAAATAATAAATGGTCATGAAGAACCTAGGGGCAAGACAGGAATAAAGACGCAGACCTACTAGAGAATGGACTTGAGGACACGGGGAGGGGGAAGGGTAAGCTGGGGCAAAGTGAGGGAGTGGTATGGACATATACACACTATCAAATTTAAACTTAAGTAGCAAAATGACTCAGGTCACCTTTACTCAGCTCTGATATTCTTGCTTATAATTTTTAGTAGGATTTAATATCAAAAAATATATATTATAAACTCTTTAAGGGCAAGGATTATGTCTTGCTCTTTTCCATAATCCTCATGATGCCTCATATAATAACATTCATCATTCATTGAACACCTACTAAGAAGTGTACTAAAGGTCTTTCATGCATTAAAATATAACTTTAACCAAATCTTAGAAGATGAACATTATTATCCCCATTTCTCAAATAATAAAATGGATTCTAGAAGGTTCTCAAAGTCATGCAACTAGTAAATATTAGGATCAGAATCCAAAATCAGTTCTTTCAAATTCTAAGGTTGTAAATTATATATACTGTACCGTACTTAACACAAAATAAGTAAGCCACAAATTCTTGTTAAATTAAATTGAAAATCAGAGCAGTTTTGTGAATAGGTAGAAAATTGCAATCATAAAGCCAGTAGCTTCCAAAACAACATAACTTGAGTTCTAATTATTTCAGATGTGTTAACCTTGTTTCTCCAATCGAAGGGAAAATTCTAGGACACCGAATCCCTGATTTATATAATCTGGTATTTCCAAAAGTGTATTGCATACACAGTAGGTATGCAGGAAATTTTTATTCAATTGAAAGGCTTTGAATGCAGTTGGAACCCCCAATGTTTAATGATACAATCACTTAATAAAAGCTATCCAGAGGTCACATGCTGGAGCACCACTGTTAAAACTCAGCAAAGAAGAATACAAAGTTCTGCTTAGCCCACTTTACCACTAATGAGGAAGGTGCTGATCTTTAGCAAGTCTCACAATTAATGGCGATTTCAACAGATCCTTGGGCATATAACAAAGCTTCTCTGTCACATGCCTGCCAAGGCCTGTTTTCTAACCTGGAAGCTATTGTTTCACTCCCTATTTGCCATTAGACATTGCTGATTTCACCAGCTATTGAGAACTTGGGTTCAGGTCTCAACAGGTAGGAAGGCTTTGAACTTGCCATCTGTGTAGCATTGTAGACTCCAGAATTTTCAGGCACTTTGGTTTTCTGGCTACAGGAGTTTAATTACTGATTCAAGTGGTAGAGAGGGGGATGCCTGCAAAAGCAGGAGGTGGGAAGAGGAAGGTGAGCTGCTGTTGGAATGTTGAGAAGGTCCAACTCCTTGGAGGGAGTCAAACTTACCATCTTGCCATTAACCAATACAATAAATCTCTAACTTCCCAGTGCCCTCTTAATGTCAATCTATGTATTGATTGGATAGCTGGGTGGCAAGAGGTAGGCGCAGTGGGGTAAAGGAAGGGGGAAAGTAATTTTAAGATGAATTGATAAGTCTTGAAAAAGACCTTCAGGCAAGTAAAAGGAGGAACAGAAGGAGGAGAAGGAGAAAGTGGAGGTGTAGAATAAGGAGAGGAAAGGGGAAAGAAAATAAAGCAGGAGTTCCTCTTTGAATCCGAATTCTGCGATAACGATCTCGTAGTGTATTGTCAGTGCCAAAAATATAATCCCAGAGGTAGTGGTTATGTGATCAAGCTTCAGAGTAGATTACGGCAACCTGGAGACCTAGATCCTGCTTAACCACTAAGTAGCCAACTTGGGCAGTCACTTCACCTCTTTGGGTCTTGGTCTTTGTCTACCACGTGAAAGAACAGGACCAAGCCAGCTCCCTGCAAACCTTGTTTTTAAGGTTGTAGAATTGTATTTTGTGCAGAAGCACAAACAAATTAAGCAAATAAAAACAGAATGGCTTTTACAAAAATAGGGATGGAGGGCTGACATGACATTGCCCCGAGTTTGCCATCCTCATAAAACCCTCTTGAAGGGTACCAAAGAGGAGTTTGAAAACTTTAATGATTTGTTATGACCCTTTCAGCATTAATATTCTATGACCAGTGATCCACATCTAGGTTCTCACAAGTCTTTGAGGAGATATTGTCTGAGGGTGGTGTTTGGAAAAACCTGTACTCCCAGCCCTGGGCCAGTATAGAAACTACCCTGGCAGAGAAGTAGGTGGGAAATGGGCCAGAAGAACAAATTTGTCTCCGATACTGGAATAGGCATTTCCAGTCCTGCCCTGCAGACCCATCACACAGATTACACACTCAGCATAGTTGGTTTCTCACTGAGGCTGCCTAATGGCGTCATTCAGGGTCTGGCCTATGAGTATCTTAAAAAGAATGAATACATTGCAGTGAATTGATCTCAAGGACATGAGCATTTGCTAACTGGGCTCACTCTTTGTGAACAGTTAGAAGCATCGCTATGTGAAGTGACTTGGCTGAGTATGTAAGTGTGTACATGTGTCTAAGATAGAATTTGTATTTCATCTCATAAACACTCTCCTCAGTCACCTCTCCTTCACCTTGCAATTCTCTTCAAGTATCTAGTAAATTCTAGCAAATTCTCCAAATATCTAACAAATTCTCCAAAATGCATCCTTGCAGAGCACCTTAGATCTCATGTCTCCCATGAAGCCTTTTCTAGCTGTTCTGTGCTCTCTCCTGTAAACCTAGCAGTTGCCAGTCATCATATGCCTAATCTCTCCAGCAGCATAATCTTGTACTGTTGTTTAATCTTCCATCAGAGTCAGCCTCATCTCCCCAACAAAATTAAATCTTCGTGGAATCAGGGAAGGTTAGCGTTTCTCTGTATCCCACAGTGCTGTGCACAGAGTAAATACTACAGTCTGATGGATAGAGCACAGTCTCTGAATCTGGCAGACCTGGCCCTGCTATATTCTAGCTGCATGACTTTGACTTAGTTTAAAGTATCCTTACCGGCCTCATCTAATACTTACTTTAAAGGAGTTATGTGGAAGTAAAAGATAATGCACAAAAAGTGACTGAGACAGTGCCTGGCAGATAGCTCCTTTTATTGTCATCCTGGAGTCAATGCATTTATAGTGACAGGTAAGTAATGATGTGAGGACCTGTAGGG